>NC_092113.1:8649526-8955839 GCF_045679555.1 Salvelinus alpinus | reverse complement strand
AATTGTTTCAGGCTTGTATTCTGAAAAATTAGGAAGTAAGAGCAGTCTGAATGAGTGGACCCTAAAGTGTCACAGAGCTTTTTCATGCGTGCGACTGAGAGAGTGCCTTTCTTGTTCACCTTTTATATTGACAACGTTATTGTCCGGTTGAAATATTATCGATTATTTAGGCTAAAAACAACCTGAGGATTGAATATAAACATCGTTTGACATGTTTCTACGAACTTTACGGATACAATATGGATTTTTTGTCTGCCTGTTTTGACTGCGTTTGAGCCTGTGGATAACTGAAGAAAACGCGCGAACAAAACTGAGGTTTTTGGATATAAAGAGACTTTATCGAACAAAAGGAACATTTATTGAGTAAATGAATGTCTGCTGAGTGCAACCATATGAAGATCATCAAAGGTAAGGGATTCATTTTCTCTCTATTTCTGACTTGTGTAACTCTTCTACTTTGCTGGTTACTGTTTGTAATGATTTGTCTGCTGGGCTATGTTCTCAAATAATCTTAAGGTATGCTTTCGCCCTAAAGCATTTTTTAAATTTTATTTTATTAGTAAAACATTTTTTTATCTGACACCGTGGTTGGATTCACAAGAAGTTCATCTTTAAACCTATGTAAAATATGTTTTTTTTCCTGAATTTTTATAATGAGTATTTCTGTATTTCAATTTGGCGCCCTGCAGTTTCACTGACTGTTGAAGAGGTGGGACGCTACCGTCTTACGTACCCTAGAGAAGTTAAGAAAGGCATTGATGTTTATGGTTAGGTACATTGGTGCTACGATTGTGCTTTTTTCGCGAATGCATTTTTGTTAAATCATCACCCGTTTGGCGAAGTAAGCTGTGTAGGCGTCCAAAAATGCAGATTACTGATTGTTATGAAAAATTGGAATTTGACCGTCGACCTCTAAAACATACCCTGGTAAAACTGACTATCCTACCGATCCTTGACTTTGGCGATGTCATTTACAAAATAGCCTCCAACACTCTACTCAGCAAATTGGATGCAGTCTATCACAGTGCCATCCGTTTTGTCACCAAAGCCCCATATACTACCCACTAGAGGTCGACCGATTAATCGGAATGGCCGATTAATTAGGGCCGATTTCAAGTTTTCATAACAATCGGAAATCTGTATTTTTGGACACCGGTTCAACTTACCCCACTCTCCTCTAAATGAAAATATGCCTAGTTAACTTATGAAGTGGAAAAAGTAGACACTTTGAGAAAACACTGAAATATATGTTTTCATATCGGCAAAGGTTTTCAGTTCTGTCATGGAAACATTGTTTTTTATTAAATCTGCTTAGCAAATTAAATCACTGACAGCTGAGACACTGATTAGGCCTAATTGAGCGTAATTGAGTCATCGTTTGGAAATAAAAATCGCTTTGAAATAGGTATTTCGAACTCCAGTGATATATTGTGCCGTTTCCACAGACACTGGCTCTAGTGACCATATGAAAATGAAACACGGAAACAGATACTTACTTCTTTAGTGCCATAAAAAAAGGGACTAGGTTACTCTGAAAACTTGCCACCTGTGTAAATATTTAAATCTTACCTTGCATGACAGCAGGCATCCCCACAGTACCTCCATGGGGACTCCTCTCCCTGGTCTGGCTCTGGGGCGATCCACTATCCGCCATTGTCGAGGGTGACATCATTGGGACAGAGGACACCCCCAGGGGGAGGGGGCTGCCAGTGCCTCCCTGGCCAATGTGGTGGTGCTGTGGACTGCCCCGTGGAGGGGTGAAATTTTGGGAGGTAGGGGGCATCATCTGAGCCTGGGACTGAGATTGGGATGGGGGCTGGGGTTGTGGAGCGGGAAGAGGTGGGTGCTGGGGCTGGTAGTAGGGAATCCCATTGGGTACCATGCTGTAGTGCTGAGGTTGCTGCTGGTGATGTGGGTGGTGGTGCGGGTGGAGGTGCTGCTGTGTCTGTTGGTGAGGGGATGACTGTGGAGGCTGCTGCTGGTGATGCTGTGAGGGCGCAATCCCAGGATGCACCTGGCTCTGGTAGGACCCGTACACACCTTGTGAGTTATACCCCATTGCCATGGCTGTGCTGCTCTGCTGTTGCCCCGGGTTACCCCTGTTCCAGTACTGGCCCCCTGTAAGAGTCACGTTTGGTGGGGCCGCCACGGGTGGCTGACGGGACCCAGACATGCCCCCGTTCAGTTGGTACTGTCCATGATCCTGGAAGTGGTGCTGGCTCTGTTGCTGCATCCCCCCAGGTGGAGGCTGCTTCTGGTGCATGCCATGCCCAGGAGACGAGCCCATGGCTGGGCTGTACTGTGGCTGTCCTCCCCACAGGTAGTCGTAGCCCATGCTACTCTGGTGGTGGTGGTTGCTCATGTGGGGATATGAGGCTGTTGGAAGGTGGGAGCCAGGCACACTAGGCCCAATTACAGTAGTGACGCCATTCACATTCATTTCGCCATTCATATCTGCAAAGGTGGTCAGGGGTGAATCAGATTATTAATTGTTCAGTGTGTTCAATTCACACAGCATCCACAGGTCATGCATCCTGCAATCATAAAATGTCCAGTGAATTTAAGGTGAGGTTACATCAATTTGTTGTGGTATGATCATGATATTGATTGCTTATACACCGAACACCTGGTCTAGAGTTACATACAATATTTTGCTGATTATAAGGGGTCAAGAGACTAGGGCAGAGAGAGATGAAATATAAATCAGTTATTGATATAGAAATAGTGATGCAGCGAGTAACCACAGCAAATGTGGTTAGAGGGGTACTCACTTTTCTCCTGTGGAGGGAAACTCATGGGAGACCTGTTAGAATAGAGAGAATCCCCTGAGGAGAGTTTCATTCCTGAGTTAGCAGACACGGAGGAGTGGCTGCCATAGTTGAAATGGTTGTTCGACTCCATCTGAAAAAGACAAGTAGCACAGACCACAAGTCATGAACAGAAACCAGAAAAAATATTTTACCTGCATATCAAATAAAATACTAATCACACAAATTCCATGCAGCTGTCTCATAAATAGGCTATTCTTACAAGCAGAATACACATGCAATGGATGGTTTTCATAAATAAAATGTGTGTATTATAAAATAAATAGAAAATAGTATGTGTTATTTTAAAAACAAAGTAGCTAGCTAGATCCATACACTAACATTACTTGGTTAGAACTGCAGGCGTTGGCAAGCCTGAGATGGACTACTATGGATGACACGGTGTGGAATTAATTATCAAACATTGCCCTCCCATAGCTCCCTAACAATGTCGCAGTTAAAGCAGCGAAGGGGATGCTCTGGCCAACAAAATAATGGACAATGAACGCCACGGATTGATCCACGGTAGCTAAAGCACAACGGACCCGTTTTGATAACGGGAAAACAACAATATGTTGGTCTGAGAAATATGTTTTCAAGATAACTACAAGTTGAAAAAAAATTATATCGTAGTTTACAACAAGTACATATTGTATGGAACGTCAAACCATTCGTAAACCCAATGTTTAACTGCATTTTTCAACATCCATCCCACGATAAAGAGTAATATTAGCACGAAGAGCTAACTAACACTAGTAGCTAGCTGAAAACATTGGCGTTCTATACTACCGTAGCTCGCTGCAACATACATGTTTGGGCCATATCACAAATATATGGTAATGCAATAACCAAAACAACAGTTAGTCATTTATTAGTTACTTTCGAAGGACATAAAATGTTATTCGATTGTACATAATTCTGCTTACCATCTCACACTGGCTGGGCTAACTACCACACGTGACCATGCGCTCGCGGATATTACCCCCTGGATGGACCTGAATTTCTCTCATCCACAGATCAACTAGCTACCTAGATGATCTGTGGAGCTAGCTAAGTGTTCATCGACATAAATCAAAATGTAGCCCTCTGATAAAAAAAATCAACATTTGGTTTCTCACTATGGCTATGTTTAATAAAAACTATTGTTGTACATTTATTTCATGATAACATTAGCTATTTGACGTGTCCAGTTGAAGTTCATTCATTTAATGTTCGCTTGTTAGCTAGCTCAATATAGCTAAACCATCTAGCTACAGTGGCTAACGTTATCCAGTTGCTTATCAAACGGTCAACAACGGAAACAAAAAGGGCTTAGTAGGGCTTGTAATGTTAGTGAAATTCAATAACAAAATTGCTCGAGCAGTTGCATTAAGCATGTTACGTTTTGGTATTGTCGATATATTGACTAGCTATCGTTAGTTAATTTGTGTACAACAGTATCTACATATTTTCAAATGAACTTTAATTCAAAACTCGCTAGTAGATAAGTGGCTAAAGCTCATTAAATAACGTCATTTCCAACCAGCGAGATAGGCCTATCTGGTTAGCGACACCGCGCGCAGTTAACATCTGATTTCATGTCTTTCTCTGCAACAAAAACAATCCTCCAAGGATGTCGTGAGGTGAGATATAGCTAGCTAGTTACATTTAATACAATCGGGTTTACATTCTAGAATTTGCTGGTTGTTTCAACATTCGACACATCGATACCGCTAAATTCAAGGTTATTTACAATAATCAGCAACTGAAGTTAACACCGTAGTGTAAAACTAGTTAGCTAATAAGTCACAGCAGGTAGCTAGCTACATTAGCTAATAAAACTTATGGAGAATCGAAACATAGTAGGCCGTCTTGGAGTCTCATTCTTGTTTACGTTACTGATCATTTTGGATGCTCTTTTGTTAGCAAGGTAATACACATTGTTTTAGCTGTAACGTTAACGTTAGTTGCCTTAGAAATTGCGAGACAGCATCATCCTCACACACAAAAGTTTTCGCCATAAAATTTAATTAAAACTGCCTAACCTTGTAATCCTTGGATTTCAAAGGCACCGATGCCTTTGATCCTCCGATTGAACAAATATGGTTGAAGACGGTACAGGCGATGTAAATAATAAACAGGTTTTCGCTAACCTTTGGGTTTCAAATTAGCAAACATGGCTGGTGTTTGAGCGCAGCCATGATTACAGAAGAGAAAGACATCGAGCCGCAAGAGGAAGTGAATGGGTACACACTACGTGCAGCCTGGTGAGCTCAGGGTCCTACCGCCGAACTATCATAAAATTACACTTGTCATCTGATGTACTTAGGCTACAAACAAAAATGAAGGTATGGATCAATACAATGTAATTAAAAGTACGTATGAATTTGAGTATAAACACAAATGAATATGGGAAACCGAGTTAGATAAGTATATTTGGTCTAATACTAGACACAGAGTATATACATAACCTACTGGTACTGAAAATATAGGGTGAGTTATCACAGTGTTATTTCGGATTACAAATGTATTTGGCCTGTCATCTCACACATTTCCCCACATTTCACTGTCATCAGTGACCATTTTGAGCATTTTCCAAGCTAAAAGTGCATGACCTGAAACCTTCAGCTACATGCAAAACAAATTTCAGCAGCACTCAAACCATCTACATTTGACGTTTTTGTCTGGAGAAACATGTTACTCCTACAACTGGATTGAAGCTTCCTTTGCATGAATTTAAGGGGTGGACCGCTGTGACATCTTCATTTTACCATCATTCAGATCCATGTGGATTTTAATGTTTTTTATGTCTAGTGCTCACCTGCTTCAAAACAAATTGCCCTCTGGGAGAAATAAAGTTGAAACTTGAATGTCTCGAGTATAGACATCATGATATTATTTTGTGCCCTTTTTTTTTATAAAGATAGCCCACTACAAAGTAGGGATATGGTCTCTCACATCATATGGTTCTTGTCTTGAAGGCCTGCAAATTCAGTGTAGTGCATATGTGTGGTGCTCTGATACTTTTAATATACTTATACACTGCCACAATTTTAACCTATTAATTTCCTGTTACATTGTTTTAAAGTCTAACGTTTCACGGTAAACGATTCTGTTAAAGGGATACTTCGGGATTTTGGCAATGAAGCCCATTATCTACTTCACCAGGATCAGATGAACTCACGAATAACATTTTGTATGTATCTTCGTGCAGTTTGAAGGGAGTTTCTAACGAGAGTTAGTGCAATTGCTAACTAACATTAGCGCAATGACTGGAGGTCTATGGTATCAGCTAGCATGCTAGTAGATGCCACAGACTTCAGTGGTTGCGCTAACGCCAGTTAGCATTGGCTCACGAAAGTACCTCTAACTTCCTTCATACTGGATGCAGAGACATAATGGTATCCATGAGTTCATCTGACTATTGGGAAGTAGATACAGGGCTTCATTGCCAAAATCCAAAAATAAATCCCTTTTAATGAAACTAATGTTTTAATTTTGCAATATTGTGGTATAGGCTACTACATCTCCTATAATGAATTAGGCAAATTTCCAGAATGAGAACATAGATTATATTAAAGGAATAGAACAACCTACATTCTAGGCTTTCATTAATTTATTTTAGTGCGATAAAATTCATGGTAACATAACTGCGTGCAGGTGTTTCTATTCATTTCATATGACATTTGTTGAACCCTGCACCTGGATAATTCTTGGAAGAGTGTTCTACAGTGGCCTACTTTTGAACAGGCACACACACACTATCATTGTGCAAAACATCATTGAACTTTTATAAAGACTATCCAATCCTGCAGCAAAAACCTGCCCTTTAGGACACAACAAGTGACACCACATAATATACAGTGCATTTGGAAAGTATTCAGATCACTTGACATTTTCCACATTTTGTTACGTTACAGCCTTATTCTAAAATTGATTAAATAAACTATTTCCTCATCAATCTACACACAATACCCCATAATGACAAAGTGAAAACAGGTTTTTAGATTTTTTTTGCAAATGTATAAAAATAAAACAGAAATACCTAAGTATTCAGACCCTTTGCTGTGAGACTCGAAATTGAGCTCAGGTGTATCCCGTTTCCATTGATCATCCTTGAGATGTTTCTACGACTTCATTGGAGTCCACCTGGGGTAAATTCAATTGATTGGACATGATTTGGAAAGGCACACACCTGTCTATATAAGGTCCCACAGTTGACAAGCCAAGAGGTAGAAGGCATCGTTCTTATAGCGCCGTGACAAGATTGTGTTGAGGCACAGATCTGTAGAAGGGTACCAAAACATTTCTGCAGCATCGAACGTCCTCAAGAACACATTGGCCTCCGTCATTCTTAAATACAAGAAGTTTGGAACCACCAAGACTCTTCCTAGAGCTGGCCAAACTGTGCAATCGGGGGAGAAGGGCCTTGGTCAGAGAGGTCGCAAAGAACCTAATGGTCACTCTGACAGAGCTCCAGAGTTCCTCTATGGAGATGGGAGAACCTTCCAGAAGGACAACTATCTCTGCAGCACTCCACCAATCAGGCCTTTACGGTGGAGTGGCCAGACGGAAGCCACTCCTCAGTAAAAGGTACATGACAGCTCGCTTGTAATTTGCAAAAAGGCACCTAAAGGACTCTCAGACCATGTGAAACAAGATTCCCTGGTCGGATGAAACAAAGATATTTAATATTTTGGCCTGAATGCCACGCATCACGTCTGGAGGAAACCTGGCACATCCCTACGGTGAAGCATGGTGGTGGCAGCAGCATGCTGTGGGGATGTTTTCCAGTGGCAGGGACTGGGAGACTAATCAGGATCGAGGAAAAGCTGAACGGTGCAAAGTACAGAAATCCTTGATGAAAACATGCTCCAAAGCGCTCAAGAACTCAGACTGGGGCGAAGGTTCACCTTCCAACAGGATAATGACCCTAAGCACACAGACAACGCAGTAGTGGCTTCGGGACAAGTCTCAGAATGTCCTCGAGTCTCCCAGCCAGAGTCCGGACTTGAACCCGATCGAACATCTCTGTAGAGACCTGAAAATAGCTGTGCAGCGACGCTCCTCATCCAACCTGACAGAGCTTGAGAGGATCTGCAGAGGAGAATGGGAGAAACTCCCCAAATACAGGTGTCCCAAGCTTGTAGTGTCATACCCAAGAAGACTCAAGGCTGTTATCGCTGCCAAAGGTCATTCAACAAAGTACTGAGTAAAGGGTCTCAAAACTTATGAAAATATGATATTTACTTTTTAATACATTTGCAAAAATTTCTAAAAACCTGTTTTGATTTTGTCATTATGGGTTATTGTGTGTAGACTGAGGGATAAAAAAATATATATATATTTTAGAACTAGGCTGTAACGTAACAAAATGTGGAAAAAGTCAAGGGGTCTGAATACTTTCCAAATGCACTGTATTTAATCTTCAGTTTTGCCAGAGTTTCATTTCACAATAAAATGGGCACATTCAAGAAAAGCATAAAACAAATACCATAATATTGTTACTCAAAAGAAAGACTGTACTCAAGAATATGATTTTGAATCGATAACTATTGCTTTCTCATTAAGCCATTTCACATTATCCCCTTCATTGTTGAACCCTTTTCAACCCACTACCTCCTCTCCTCTTGTCTCACACTTCCTAATCGTCTTCCACAGCTTTCATGGCATAACTATTTAATTACTCTCATTCAATACAGAATACACATAGCGGCTCTAGGACCCGACGGGATGTCTCCCTCGGAATCATTAGAGCGCAAAGTGTGTCTGGTCAGAATGCAACAGGAAGTGATGATGAGATAGTATTGAGATGGGAGTTTGTCGTTGAAAGATGCACTATGCAGAAATCAATCCGCCATTTCCTGGTTGCTAAAACTCTAATAGTTCGCCTGATTTCCGTTAATGTGACAAAACAAGGAAGTATAGTGTAGAGAATCATTGTACCATCTAAACCGCAGTGAAATATATTTTCCATCACCAAAAAAGTATTGTATTTTCAGCTGGTGTACAAAACCGAAAGTAAAAGAAGCTAAAACGAAACTTAAGCAAGGGAAGCATAAAAATAGCTCACATTGAACACATCAACCGCTTCTTAGGGTGTGTTTGTATATTGGGCGTTCGTAAATTCAGAGTGCTGTCAGATTGTCCGTTGGTAAATTCCGAGAGTTGTCACATTGTCCATTTGTAAATTCAGAGTGTTTCACTCTCAGAGCGTTCAGATCACACTCTTTTGTCTGAGGAGTAGGGTTGTAGGTTTGATCCGAACATTCTGACCTCACAACAGCAGTTGAGCACCCAAGCTAAGTTGGCTAGCTTAGCTTGTACATATGATATGAGTAATGTAGGATATGTAAACATTAAAGTGCCATTATTTAAAGTGACTAGTGATCCATTTATTAAAGTGGCCAGTGATTGGGTCTCAATGTAGGCAGCAGCCTCTCTGAGTTAGTGATTGCTGTTTAGCAGTCTGATGGCGTTGAGATAGAAGCTGTTTTTTTGTCTCTCGGTCCCGGCTTTGATGCACCTGTACTGACCTCGCCTTCTGGATGGTAGCGGTGTGAACAGGCAGTGGCTCGGGTTGTTGTTGTCCTTGATAGGGTTGCACATTTTGGGGAATATTCAGAGGTGGAAACTTTCCGTGGGAATTAACGGAAATATATGCAAATTAATATTAATATCATTTAAATATAGATGTTTTTTGCATTGGATATATTTACCATATCATATGGAGACAGAAATATAAACCTTTTACCTTATCATAAGTAGACATAATTGCAAATGATTAAATCCTTCCAATAGACATAAAAACAACAATTTAGTTACGAATTGAACTTTAATTAAATGAGTTGACTCTTCACATGGGATGATTTCACTGAACAACAAAAGGGAATATTGAATGATCCCCAATGATCCATCGCATCTCCCCAAAACCTTTTCAACATACATCTGTAAAATGATAGTCTGGAAACTAAAGCTTTGGTTGTGTTCCTCTCAGGATTCCATGTCTTCTCCCTGGACCTGCTCAATGTCCACTTCTTGAACATCAGACTCTGAGGCCTCATCTTCACTGTCACTTTCCAACCTTGTTGAGGATGGCTTGTTCTCCAACCTTGCCCGGATGGCCACCAATTCTTCAATCCTTGTATTGGTCAGCCTGTTGCATGCTTTGGTGTGTGTGTTCCCAAACAAGGACCATTTGCGCTCTGAGGCGGCTGATGTTGGTGGGATTTGGAGGATGATGGAGGCAACAGGGGAAAGAGCCTCAGATCCACAAAGTCCCTTCCACCGGGTGGCTGATGAGATATGTTGGCACGACTGCCATCTTGCATCTCCATCCCAAAGCCTATGCTTGGAAGTGTACTTCGCCAGACTGCCAAGAACCTTGCCCTCATCCAGGCCAATGTGGCGAGACACGGTATTGATGACACTATAGGCCTTGTTGATCTCTGCACCAGACAGGATGCTCTTGCCAGCATACTTGGGGTCCAACATGTAAGCTGCGGCGTGTATGGTCTTCAGGCAGAAGTCTTCACGCTTTTTGATGTATTTCAGAACTGCAGTTTCCTCTGCTTGTAGCAACAGTGAAGTGGGCAGGACAGTACGGATTTTTTCTCTTACATCTGCAAGCAGAGTCTGAACATCAGACAGGATAGCATTGTCTCCCTCAATCCGTGCAATGGCTACTGCTATAGTTTTCAGGAGTTTCAGGCTGCTTACCACTCTCTCCCAAAATACATCATCCAGGAGGATCCTTTTGATGGGGCTGTCCATATCGGCAGACTGTGATATGGACATTTCTTGGAGACTCCTTCCCCTCCAGGAGACTGTCAAACATGACAACAACACCCCCCCCCCCCAATGGGTGTTGCTTGGCAGCTTCAATCTGGTGCTCTTATTCTTCTCACTTTGCTTGTTGAGGTAGATTGCTGCAATAACTTGATGACCCTTCACATACCTAACCATTTACTTGGCTCTCTTGTAGAGTGTATCCATTGTTTTCAGTGCCATGATGTCCTTGAAGAGCAGATTCAATGCATGAGCAGCACAGCCAATGGGTGTGATGTGAGGGTAGGACTCCTCCACTTTAGACCAAGCAGCCTTCATGTTCGCAGCATTGTCTGTCACCAGTGCAAATACCTTCTGTGGTCCAAGGTCATTACTGACTGCCTTCATCTCATCTGCAATGTAGAGACCGGTGTGTCTGTTGTCCCTTGTGTCTGTGCTCTTGTAGAATACTGGTTGAGGTGTGGAGATGATGTGGTTAATTATTCCTTGCCCACGAACATTCGACCACCCATCAGAGATGATTGCAATAGTCTGCTATCTCTATGATTTGCTTGACCTTCACTTGAACTCTGTTGAACTCTGCATCCAGCAAATGAGTAGATAAAGCATGTCTGGTTGGAGGGGTGTATGCTGGGCAAAGAACATTCAGAAATCTCTTCCAATGCACATTGCCTGTGAGCATCAGAGGTGAACCAGTTGCATACACAGCTCGAGCAAGACATTCATCAGCATTTCTCTGACTACGTTCCTCCATTGAGTCAAAAAAAACTTCTGATTTCAGGAGGACCATGAGCTGTTGCTATCGATAAGGTGTCTGATTCATCATTTACACCTCGAATAGAAGTAGAGGGACTTTTGTCAGAGGTTGCTCGTTGTGAGCGTTGAGGGAACTTTATGCACTTGGCCAGATGATTCTGCATTTTTGTTGCATTCTTCACATATGATTTGGCACAGTATTTGCAAATGTACACAGCCTTTCCTTCTACATTAGCTGCAGCGAAATGTCTCCACACATCAGATAGTTCCCGTGGCAATTTCCTGTAAAGATTAGGGGAGAAAAAATTGAAAGAAACCCCAGATACAATTCCATGTACAGATAAATAGTTAAGCAGTTAGATTAAACAACTCCTTTGTAAGATACATTTTTCTTTTTTTTTATGAAACATGTATGGGAACAGGTGAATTAACACTCCTCAGTTAGCAGGCTCAAGCAAGCTAAAACCCACATGGTAGCAAAAACTTGCAGAAATTGTTAAGTTAGAAATGATTGAAACACACGTTGCTGTAGGCTACTATTTACTAGTTAACAAAAAATCATGTATGTCAAATAAAATATATTCACCCCACCCAGTATTGTAATCAAAACTTACCAGAAAGCATGTTGTCCTTGGCTCAGACAGTATAGTAGTGTGGGCTCAATAGCATCTCATTAGTGTGCAAGATCTTCAGAATCAGCTGTACATGTGATGGAAGACTGCACTGCACATGATGGAAGAATTCACTGTGCATGCAGAGGGTTGTAATTCCATTGAATTGGGGATAGTTTAACCAAAATATGCCACAAGACCTAGAATTGCCTTATGTGTATCCCACAAAAAAGGTCACTGTTATAAGCTAACTTTTTTGATGAATTTAAGCAAAATTCCTCAAATTCTCTGGCTTTACTTCCCATTTTCCGGAAAGATTCCGACCCTCTGCAACCCTACTTGATGATCTTTTTGGCCTTCCTGTGACATCGGGTGCTGTAGGTGTCATGGAGGGCAGGTAGTTTGCCCCCGGTGATGCGTTGTGCAGACCGCACCACCCTCTGGAGAGCCTTGCGGTTGAGTGCGGTGCAGTTGCCATACCAGGCTGTGATACAGCCCGACAGGATGCTCTTGATTGTGCATCTGTAAAGGTTTGTCAGGGTTTTGGGTGACAAGCCACATTTCTTCAGCCTCCTGAGGTTGGAGAGGCGCTGTTGCTCCTTCTTCACCACACTGTCTGTGGGTGGACCATTTCAGTTTGTCTGTGATGTGTTCGCCAAGGAACTTTCCACCTTCTCCACTGCTGTCCCTTCGATGTGGATAGTGGGGTGCTCCCTCTGCTGTTTCTTGAAATCCACGATCATCTCCTTTGTTTTGTTGACGTTGAGTGAGAGGTTGTTTACCTGAAACCACACTCCGAGTGCCCTCACCTCCTCCCTGTAGGCTGTCTCGTCGTTGTTTGGTAATCAAGCCAACTACTGTTGTGTCGTCTGCAAACTTGATGATTGATTGCATCAATTATTCTGCGTGTCAGATGATTGCTCTGAAATCTGATTAGATGGCCAGAGTGAATTTACTAACACACACTTAGACTTGTTTTCAATGAGAATTACATATATACAACTCACATGAATTTAGTCGTCCCTCAAGTTACATATTGCAGCTTTAATAAACCTACATAAATACCTACATAAATTGAAATAATTGTATGTACATTTATATATTTTTAGTGACACTTTTCACCCATCACACCAGAACTGAACGCAGTATGCTTTAAAAAAAATATATAGCCCTGTTCTCATTTTAGTGTAATTAATTAACATTTTTAATTAATAATTAACATTTAATGCTTGTTGTACAGATAAAAATAGTTCTCGGTGGCCATCTTTCAGCCTCCCCATCCCCTATACCCGGTGATCATCCGCTGCTCGGACATGTCACTCTCCTCTCCATCATTTCACGTTTTCACCCTGAAAGAATGGATGATAACCAGCGATACAATATATCCTCAAATGTTGATTATAAACTGGGTGTTTCGAGCCCCGAGTGCTGATTGGCTGACAAAACATTTATTTTTACTGCTCCAATTACATTGGTAAGTAGTTTATAATAGCAATAAGGCACCTCAGCTTGTTGTATATGTTGTATATGGCCAATATACAATGGTTAAGGGCTATTTCCAGGCACTCCGCGTTGTGCATAAGAACAGCCCTTAGCCATGTGGTATATCACCAATATACCACACCCCCTTGTGCCTTTTTGCTTAATTAGTCCAGGCTATTGTAGCCTATTTAAAAGTGCAAGGTTGGGGGGAGACAAGCGCACACCCAAGCACAGGTGTATGGCCGCCCAAGCGCTCATAACGTTATTGGTGATAGATATTGAACACGGAGGAGAATTATTTCTAGGATATTTATTTTCCTTCTTCAGCAAGCAGCTGTCCAAATATGTCTGGAGGTTGAGGCATACAGCTTTATACAGTAGCCTGTTCTTGGTAAATTGTTTTGGAAAAACAGTGATTAATGTATTTCAGTAGCCATGTCACACCCCACTGAAAACCGTACTCTAAAACTGCTTTGACACACAGACTGTCTTCAAACACACACACCGTGTGAAACATGAGTCTTAGTTTATTAAAAAGACGTAGACATTAAAAATAAAAAAAATCCACTGCAATTCAACATCAATTTAAGTTCTTCAGCCTGTGATAACCTGACAAGTTGACATACACACCAATAACGACGCTTATATTCGTCTCCCCTGACTTACATTTTCTTGACAGTGCAAATATAATTTGGTCATTATACAAGTTTACCATCTCATATCTACAACCCCCTCCACACACAAGGGGTATTTTAACTGCCATAACTCTAAACAGATGGAATATTCTTTAGGGTACAAGACAAATCCAGATGTTTACAAAGGCCTAAACAGATAGGAATGTGTATGCTCTATTCCTGTGTAAATGTGTGATGAATAACTAAACTGCTGTTGGATCGCAAATAGTAATACAGGATTAGTCAAATAAAAAAATTGATAGTGGGGAGCAACATGTCAAGTCAGATGCCTGTAATGAATTCCAGAACATTTAAAATCTAAATGAACATAACATTGATAAACTGTTTGCGACATAACAGGTGAGGAAGAAAGGGAAACATGTAAGCTTAAAGGCTAAGCTACTGAAACATGGAACTGTTTCTCTGATCACTATCTATATGCCACAGGGGAGGCTCACAAGTGGGAACCAAACAGAAAATGTTCAACTGTTCTGGTACACTGCTCAACTAACTTACCACAGAACCTTGTGGGGGAGGATAAAACAGATGTTTAATTACTTTTCATTACATTTGACAATCTCTTCACATGTATTGCTTTCTAGGTTGAGGATGACTATACAGTACATCCGTAACAAATCATGAATGCTTAATCTAATAATAGTAAAACAGGACACGCCAAGAGTGCAGCACTGCAAATGGAAGTGGAGACTGCTACTCTGTACAACACTATGCATATCAACCTTAAGTGTACTGATTGGAAATTAGCTCTGGAGCAGAGGCTATGGATTTAAACATGGCTACCGACTCATATCTGTACAGATTTTTGTCTTCGATTTCAAGATAGTTTGATTCTTCCTTCCATCCCTCGTCCAGGTTTGAGGTTTTTCATTCCAAATCAGGCATTTCTGGGGGAAAAATTATAATTAATAATGGAAAGCAAATAAATAGCTATGTGATAAAAACAACAATATACTTCCGATAGCACTTAACATTTCTGGGTTAAGGGATGTCAGAGTATAAAAAGTATTAGAAATCAGTGTCTGGTGAGAAAATCTTTCACTTACTTTCATCGTCACTATCTGCAGACTCATCCTAAACAGGAATAGAAATAAGCATGAGAAGTTGCATATGAAAGGGCTCCTGACTGACAATTTAGTCGCATTTTGCGACCCGTTGACCTGGCTGTGGAAGTTCAAGTTGTAATTGGTCGTAGGGATGCGAGCTGCACATTCTACATGGTCACCTCATGCAAAACTTCCTATTTTTCTAAGAGGTTAAAACCATGACTTGCTCAAAAACAAGTTAAGAGCATTATCTTCATGATTCCTGCAATGAAATGATCTGCCATGGCCCAGTGCCCATTTGGCTGGGGACTGCTGCGGTGACAAGTGGGCCACTCACTGCCTTTCCCGGGAAGAAAAAAAAATGCTCTGGGAGAATCTCATCTGATTGTATAACATTTAAAAATCCAATTGCGGGGGAAACAGCTATCCTGTTATACGGTTGTCACTAGAGGTCGAACGATTAATCGGAATGGCCGATTTCACGTTTTCATAACAACCGGAAATCGGTAATTTTGGACGCCAATTTTGCAACAACAACAAAAAATGTGCGCCTTTATTTAACTAGGCAAGTCAGTTAAGAACACATTCTTATTTTCAATGACGGCCTAGGAACGGTGGGTTAACTGCCTTGTTCAGGGGCAGAACGACAGATTTTTACCTTGTCAGCTCAGGTATTCAATCTTGCTACCTTACGGTTAACTAGTCCAACGCTCTAACCACCTGCCTCACGAGGAGCCCGCCTGTTACGCGAATGCAGTAAGAAGCCAAGGTAAGTTGCTAGCTAGCATTAAACTTATCTTATAAAAAACAATCAATCAATCATAATCACTAAAAAAGAAAAAGGACTGTCGTGTACCTAAACATCAATGCCTTTCTTAAAATCAATACACAGAAGTATATATTTTTAAACCTGCATATTTAGCTAAAGGAAATCCAGGTTAGCAGGCAATATTAACCAGGTGAAATTGTGTCACTTCTCTTGCGTTCATTGCACGCAGAGTCAGGGTATATGCAACAGTTTGGGCCGCCTGGCTCGTTGCGAACTAATTTGCCAGAATTTTACGTAATTATGACATAACATTGAAGGTTGTGCAATGTAACAGGAATATTTAGACTTATGAATGCCACCCGTTAGATAAAATACGTAACGGTTCCGTATTTCACTGAAAGAATAAACGTTTTGTTTTCGAGATGAGTTTCCGGATTCGACCATATTAATGACCTAAGGCTCGTATTTCTGTGTGTTATGTTATGATTAAGTCTATGATTTCATATTTGATAGAGCAGTCTGACTGAGCGATGGTAGGCACCAGCAGGCTCGTAAGCATTCATTCAAACAGCACTTTCGTGCGTTTTGACAGCAGCTCTTCGCAATGGTTCAAGCATGGCACTGTTTATGACTTCAAGCCTATCGACTCCCGAGATTAGGCTGGTGTAACCGATGTGAAATAGCTAGCTAGTTAGCGGGTTGCTCGCTAACAGCGTTTCAAACGTCACTCGCTCTGAGACTTGGAGTAGTTGTTCCCCTTGCTCTGCATGGGTAACGCTGCTTCGAGGGTGGCTGTTGTCGATGTGTTCCTGGTTCGAGCCCAGGTAGCGCCGAGGAGAGGGATGGAAGCTATACTGTTACACTGGCAATACTAAAGTGCCTATAAGAACATCCAATAGTCAAAGGTATATGAAATACAAATGGTATAGAGAGAAATAGTCCTATAATTCCTATAATAACCACAACCTAAAACTTCTTACCTGGGAATATTGAAGACTGTGTTCAAAGGAACCACCAGCTTTCATATGTTCTCATGTTCTGAGCAAGGAACTTAAACGTTAGCTTTCTTACATGGCACATATTGCACTTTTACTTTCTTCTCCAACACTTTGTTTTTGCATTATTTAAACCAAATTGAACATGTTTCATTATTTACTTGAGGCTAAATTGATTTTATTGATGTATTATATTAAGTTAAAATACGTGTTCATTCAGTATTGTTGTAATTGTCATTATTAGAAGGGGAAAAAATATAAAATAAAAACCATTCGGCCGATTAATCGGTATCGGCTTTTTTTGGTCCTCCAATAAATCGGTATCGGCGCTGAAAAATCATAATCGGCCGACCTCTAGTTGTCACTATTGAAGAGGCATTTCTCAGCTTTCTTATTCATTTCTCAACTCTCAATATTGAGCTCAATAGCATCATTTTAAAACAAATATATTTTATAGGCCTATGGCTTTTGAGATATGGAGGGCGCGAAATGCCATTGTGATTGCATAAGTCTCACTGGGAAGTAGGCTACAACTGCAAAGCTTTTTAGGACATTACATTTACTGTTAGATTAATACATGGATACTAGCATTGGGTATTAGTTAGCAATCTAGCATTTGAGTTTCTACTTACTCAGGTGGTGAATTGAACCTAAATAAGCATAGATTTGTGCATATAAAGATATGCAAATAAATCTCTATTGAACAAAACAAATCTAAATTCTTGAGCTCTATTTTAACAGTTAAATATAAAACTACAATAGCCTAGTTGTCAACCCAAAATTCATGACAATGGCTGGATCATAACATTTTGAATGATAACATGTTAGATGAAGCCATCTCAGTAGTCTTGTTACACTTCCAAACCATCTAGTCTAAGCCCCGTCTAGGGGGGGGTTCTACTAAGCTAACATGTGGACATTCAGAGACTTGTTCCGAAGCAACTCCTGCGTTGCTTGGCTGTGTGCTTCGGGTCATTGTCCTGTTGGAAGGTGAACCTTCGCCCCAGTCTGAGGTCCTGAGCAGGTTTTCACCAAAGAGCTCTCTGTACTTTGCTCCGTTCATCTTCGCCTCGATCCTGACTAGTTACTCAGTCCCTGCCGCTGAAAAACATGCTCACAGCATAATGCTGCCACCACCATGCTTCACCGTAGGGATGGTGCCAGGTTTCCTCCAGACGTGAGACTTGGCATTCAGACCAAACAGTTCAATCTTGGTTTCAGCAGACCAGAGTCTTGTTTCTCATGGTCTGAGAGTCTTAGGTAATGTCTGGCAAACTCCAAGCGGGTTGTCATGTGCCTTTTACTGAGGAGTGGCTTCCGTCTGGCCACTACCATAAAGGCCTGATTGGTGGAGTGCTACAGAGATGGTGTCCTTCTGGAAGGTTCTCCCATCTCCACATAGGAACTTTAGAGCTCTGTCAGAGTTAACATCAGGTTCTTGGTCACCTCCCTGACAAAGGCCCTTCTCCTCCGATTGCTCAGTTTGCCCGGGCAGCCAGCTCTCAGATGAGTCTTGGTGGGTTCCAAACTCCTTCCATTTAAGAATGGAGGCCACTGTGTTCTTGGGGACCTTCAATGTTGCAGAATTTTTTTGTTACCCTTCCCCAAATCTGTGCCTCAACACAATCCTGTCTCAAGAGCTCTTTGGACAATTCCTTCAACCTCATGGCTTGGTTTCTGCTCTGACATGGACTGTCAACTGTGGGACCTTACATACAGGTGTGTGCCTTTCCAAATCATGTCCAATCAATTGAATTTACCACAGATGGCTCCAAACAGGATGAACCTGTGCTCAATTTAGAGTTTCATAGCAAAGGTTCTGAATATTTAGAAATGAAAACATAAATACCTGTTTTCGCTCTTTGATTATGGGGTATTGTGTGTAGATTGCTGAGGAAAATGTTTTATTTAATCAATTTTAGAATAAGGCTGTAACGTAACAAAATCTGGAAAAAGCCAAAGGGTCTGAATACTTTCCGAAGGTACTGTACTTCCATTAATTTCTTAAACTGGTACTAGGGATCTTCAGACTAGTCTTGTGAGCCTTATGGTTGTCCTAGAGCAAAACAACCACATGTACGCGTTCGTAGTGTGTAGGCAAAATTGTTTGAACGAACGATACATACAGAAATGGGCATCAGAAGTTGTCCCGTGACTCAGTGAGTCATCTTTCCACAGAGGGATCATAATAGTTTGTTGGTCAAACTGGACACTTTGTGAGAAGGACGATTTTCGCAGTGTCACCATGGCAGATGCCAAAGAGCGATATCGGCGGATTGAGACGCAGCCCACTCAAAAAAACATATCTTAAACAGGGATTATGATGGATTTTTTCCCTTTTTTACATCAATTTGATTTCCACGGGGCCACGGAAATTGTAGGAGAAGGGTTAATAAAGCACTGAATATCTTTATAAAGACGATTACTCATTTTCTCTATTGCATGCCGTCGCAGGACAAACTGGTGCAACCAAATCATGGGCTGATGCAACCAACTGGAGAAACCTAGTGGCAACAGCGCCACCAGGGGAAATTTTAGTGTGACTCGCTGATATGACTGTCGCAATTAAGGTTTGAACATATTGTGCCCCACACATTCTTCCAAAGAGACTGATCAGTCATTAGCAAGCCCATACACAAGAGGCACATGACTAGAGCGTGACATTATGTTTTTGTACAAAGTCAAGTAAAGTGAAACGGAGAAAAAGAGAATGAACTCCACAGAGTAGCTCTTACATCATCAGCACCATCTAGATCAGGTAGGTCATCTTCCCCTCCCATGTTGTTCATCATCTGCAATCAGAATCACAAAGAACAGTCTGAGCCAAATATCATCATGCTGCCATGTACTCATTTGTACAGTCTTGGCCCAACCGTTCATACAGCAATCAAGAGCAAGTTCACCAGTTGCCCTAGGGCCCTTACTTTAGCCATTGCTTCTTGTGTGTTGAACGCCATATCCCCATCTCCTACCTCTGAGAAACGATCGAAGTTGCCTAGCTCCTGGTCTGAATCATCCTCCCAGTCTTTCCAGTTGTTAAAGTCGACGCTGAGCCAAGTTAGCTGTTGAGGGATAGCATGTATGACAAAAAGGCTTGCAGATGCTCGTTTGGAGGTCATCTTCCTGGCTCCTTACATGCATTTAGAATTCAGCGTGTTCCGAAATCAATTATCAACCAATACTTAAGCACAGAATTTTTATTTAACTATATATGGCAAATACATTAGATACTAGAACTGACCTTAGCCTTCTCTTTTGTTAGCCTCAGCCACGGCTTCCCAGGTTCTGCTTTTCGCAAACAGCACAACACTGACCGATCTGTGCGTTTGTGCATGGATTCCTGTGTGTGTGTGTGTACAAGAGATACATGAACACTTTCATCCCGCAAAATTAAGTTCCATTAGTTATACATCATGCAATCTGTACCTCGTCCTGATGACAATGTAATGAAGTGATTGACTCACATTTTGATCAATGGCTTCGAAAAGGTCTACTTCATTCTCGTGTTTGACTTGGTCAGTTCCTCCAAGACAACTGGTAAAGGGAGGGGCGAAAAGAATTCAGCCAAAGTGGTCCCCGATGTATGAACTACACAGTGACACATCCAGCCCAAAGTGGGAGGGTTAAAATCTACTTAGTAGTTGCTAAAGTCCCGGTGCACATATTTAAACTGAATTAGAGGGATTTTCAAATACCTAGAGCAGTCCGGCAAACTTTTTCTTTTAAACTCCATTGACAGATGTCATAACTCACCTGAAAGCAAACTTTGCTTTCTCGAAATTGATCTTGACATCCTTGCTGTCCGCTACGCAGAACTCGATGTAGACGGAGTCCCGTCTGTCATAC
Organism: Salvelinus alpinus; assembly: GCF_045679555.1. Classification (NCBI taxonomy): domain Eukaryota; kingdom Metazoa; phylum Chordata; class Actinopteri; order Salmoniformes; family Salmonidae; genus Salvelinus; species Salvelinus alpinus. The sequence continues at coordinate 8,935,068 of NC_092113.1, read as the reverse complement.
CACTTAGCAGTCGCTGGATGCCTGGAAACACAGATCAAGAAACTCAATGAATGCCAACGTTCCCCATAATATTTTGTGAATTGAGAAAAGCCCCCCCCGCAGGACAGAATGGTTGGCTTCAGTATAACCAGAAGAGCATAAGTTACTGTATCTATAATCACGGTAGAGGAAGAATCTCCTGCTGGTATTTTCCAGCAATGTTGTCTTGGATCGCAAACTGCATGCAAATCACCCTAATCATTACACTGATCCTACAGCTGTACCCAAGGGTAACTTCTACCCCAGTGATACTAACAGTGGGAGGCGGGGACAGACGGCTGTGAAGCACCTGCATGGAGCAGGTGGGACACAGTTGCGAGTTGTGACACAAAAGCTCACCGTCAAAGACAGGCGTATCAGGTTGCCAATAAGGCATCAATTTGCTGCGAGTACAGTAAAGGCAAGATGGTTCCAAAATGGAAAACGGCTGAGCATTTATTAAAAAGCAACCCGGCTGTCAACAGATTCACGTTGATCATACCAAAGAGGATGGAAAATACTGATGCAATGTCAAAGCTGATTGAAACATCTATAGCTCTTCAAAACTGACATTATGTCATACCAATCACATATGCAAAGTTCCCTGTGCAAACTCAACTGTGATAATTTAAAAACATTTAATTTTTTCATTAATTTAACTACTTCCTGCTCTCATGTGATTCTGTAACAGTTGGATTAGAAAAGCCCCAATTACAGTGCATTCGGAAAGTATTCAGACCCCTTGATTTCCCCCCCACTTTGTTATGTTACAGCCTTATTGGAATGGATTAAATTGTTTTTGTCCCCCCTTCAATCTACACAAAATACCCCATAATGACAAAGCACTCAGTACTTTGAAGAACTTTAGGCAGCGATTACAGCCTCAAGACCCTTTACTCAGTACTTTGTTGAAGCACCTTTGGCAGTGATTACAGCCTCGAGTCTTCTTGGGTATAACGCTACAAGCTTGGCACACCTGTATTTGAGGAGTTTCTCCCATTCTTCTCTGCAGATCCTCTCAAGCTCTGTCAGGTTGGAGGAGGAGCATTGCCGCACAGCCATTTTCACGTCTATCCAAAGATGTTCGACCAGTCCGGGCTCTGGCTGGGCCACAAGGACATTGGAGACTTGTCCCAAAGCCACTCCTGCTGGAAGCTGAACCTTCACCCTCAGTCTGAGAGCTCTGGAGCAGGTTTTCATCAAGGATCTCTCTGTACATTGCTTCGTTCATCTTCATCCTGACTAGTCTCCCAGTCCCTGCCGCTGAAAAACATCCCCATAGCATGATGCTGCCACCACCATGCTTCACCTTAGGGATGGTGCCAGATTACCTCCAGATGTGACACTTGGCATTCAGGCCAAAGAGTTCAATCATGGTTTCATCCAACCAGAGAGTTTAAGAGTCGTTTGGTGCCTTTTGGCAAACTACAAGCGGGCTGTCATGTGCCTTTTACTGAGGAGTGGCTTCTGTCTGGACAGTACCATAAAGGCCTGATTGGTGGAGAGCTGCAGAGATGGTTGTCCTTCTGGAAGGTTCTTTGGAGCTCTGTCAGAGTGATCATCGGGTTCTTGGTCACCTCCCTGACCAAAGTCCTTCTCCCGATTGCTCAGTTTGGCCAGGCGGCCAGCTCTAGGAAGCGTCTTGGTGGTTCCAAACTTCTTTCATTTAAGAATGATGGTCCCCAAGAACCATCAATGCTGCAGACATTTTTTGGGACCCTCCTACAGATCTGTGCCTTATCTTGTCTCTGAGTTCTATGGACAATTCCTTAGGCCTAGTGGGTGGGTTTTTGCTCTGACAGACATTGTCAACTGTGAGACCTTATATAGACAGGTGTGTGCTTTTCCAAATCATGTCCAATCAATTGAATTTACCACAGGTGAATGCCAATGAAGTTGTAGAATCAGCTCAAGAATGATTTTTTAATCCCCTTTTTCTCCCCAATTTCGTGGTATCCAATTGTTAGTAGTTACTGTCTTGTCTCATCGCTACAACTCCCATAAGGCTCAGGAGAGATTAAGGTCGAGAGCCATGCGTCCTCCGAAACACAACCAAACCGCACTGCTTCTTAACACAGCGCGCATCCAACCCGGAAGCCAGCCGCACCAATGTGTCGGAGGAAACACAGTACACCTAGCGACCTGGTCAGCGTGCACTGCGCCCGGCCCGCCACAGGAGTCGCTAGTGCGCGATGAGACAAGGATATCCCTACCGGCCAAACCCTCTCTAACCCGGACGACGCTAGGCCAATTGTGCGTCGCCCCATGACCCCGCTGAACTCAATTTCGAGTCTCATAGCGAAGGTTCGGAATACTTATGTCAATATGGTATTTCTGTTTTTATTTTTAATACATTTGCTAACATTTCTACAAACAGGTTTTAGCTTTGTCATTAAGGGGCAGTGTGTGTACAGGTGAGAAGGAAAAAAAGTGTCATCCATTTTAGAATAAGGCTGTGACATAAAATGTGGAAAAAGTCAACGTGCCTGAATACTTTCCGAATGCACTTAGCGTTAGCTACTATTACGGACAGTCAACAATGAGCATGCTGTATCATTAGCCAACTAAGTTAGCCATCTCGCTTGGCTTCCTTACAGCTACAGTCAGCAGTAGGATAAATCTTTCATTTTGTTGAGAGCAACTGGACATTATCTAGCCATTTGCACGGTATGAATAAACATTTCGTTACAGCAAAACTATGCATCGTTCATTATTTCTATAAAGCCTCTTAATCTGGCTAGCTACTTAGGCTAGATAGAGCTCTTTGAACGTTAAATCTCGTGAAGGGATTTCCGTTCTGTGGCTAACGTAAGCTAACTAGCTATGTAGGTAAGACCAACCCATGGTGACTGATCGATATGCTAACTAATCTAGCTAGTTAAAAGTTAAATCAGTTGTAGAATGTTTTACTACCTGGCTAGTTAGCTAGCGTTAGCTCACTGAAACATGGTCAGGAAAGCACACCACACACGCCATGCGGGGCCATGCACTTGACCACACTAACGCGTTAGTTAGCCAGCCAACTTCCGTTACTGTAGCTAGATAGTAGAAACTAACTAGTTAACTGGCGAACTAATGGGCAAAATTCCCATTAGCAAAAAGGGACCGAGTAAACAGAAAACGAGTAAATGTTAACGTTAGTAACTAGCGCTAGTTATCAAATTATGGACATTGGCAGTCATTAACTTGCATTGTAAATTAGCTTGGTAGTTAACAGATAGCTATGAAATAAGGCCTATGATCGCTAGGTGTTCCTCCCGTCTTTCGCAAAAGCATGTTGGTATGCTAGGTAGCTAGCAGCATAACGAACCCAGCGACGTTAGCTAGCTACTGGCGCTAGCGTTCTTTTGCTGGCTAAATTGTACAGGAGCACGCGCTCGCCATTCCTCACAAACTTACATGTCTTGTTGTATGTCAAATACCGTTGTGATCGCCGTCTCCCTGGGGATACACAATTCAATTTAGAATACGGTCCTTATGGGGATTTCGTTTCAATGGGCTGTAGAAAAGTGTGCGCAAACTACAAAAACGGTGTATTGTATATCCACACACTGCAAGGCCACCCTGTCTACACCTCGCGGACTCTGAATCGGACCTGACGCTGTGACGCAGCTACCGCGCCTTCGACGTTTCTAGAGCCTTCACGAGCAGGGTTGCCAGGTCTAGCCACATTTTCTAGCCCAGTGACTACTCAACATCTACGACAAGGCCTGAAAACTAGCCCAAATGTTTGTTTTCAGCAGCAAGAATGGAGTTGCAACATTTAGCCCAAACAATATTTTTTACATAACGTTATCGAGTGAATTAAGGACTATTGACGTAATTTGTAATGACGGGGGGGAAAAAATCTGTTTTACATCAAAATAATAATTGTGAGCTAACGTGACTAAAGGGATTTGAATAGGTTGCAAGAGAAAATATAATTCGCCTTTATTAAACTCGCCAGATCCTTTTCCATCAATGGATGTTAACTCGTTTGACTGCCATGATTGTCAATAAATCCCTTAAGTGCATAACGATAGACAAATCCAACAGTAGAGTTTGAGGGGTGAAAATTCGACAGAGGATCTCGAAATCTCTGCAAGAAACTTGGACGAATTTAAAAAAATAACAAATGTTAGGCTATTTTCTGTCAATTGTGCCAGATGTTAAAACTACAAACCGTTATAAATGGCATATTTGCGAGATTGACTTGTCATTTCAATAGGCATAGGCTAATTATATTTCCCCGATAGCGATTTAGCAGCTTGCTTATTTCCAATTGAGACTCATTTAACATAAATAACGAGGCGATTTCGAGGTAAGAAGTGCTCCTGTTGCCCAAACGCCTCCAGGATTAGGCTACTGAGAATGGGGTTGTAATTTCAATCACTGAATCATATATTAATAATATGGAGGCTATTTATTAAATAGTTTGCCAGCACCAGGTAGGCTACACAAGTGGCACACGTTTATTTGCAATGCCTCCAGTGATATCGTCATTTCAACATATTTATTGAATGAAATGGTAGGTTACAGTAACCTGCATAGAAATTACTAGGCTATTTAATGGCCAACAGATGTATCCTTCTCAACATGTAATGTCAGTTTCATTGTGGACTTCTCCCCGGAACAGAAGTTCCATAACTTCAATTTAAAATGTCCACTCGCGCAGCGCTCGAGAACCAAAGACTGACTGCATGTTTGGTTTGATATTTGTTTTCCATAAGCAAAGTCGACATTAGAAGGCAGTTTAAACCCAATTATCTCATGCGCTCTAGAGCGCCTATTCGTTTTCCTGTGCATTGTCGCCGTATTTCTTGACGCACATTAGCGCGTTAATATTTTATGGGAATAGGTGTCTCCATAATGACAACCTAAGTAGCATACCTACAACTGCTAAGAAGTTGTCATGACGTGCACGTGCTTATGTCTTGGGGATCCTGAGTGGCGATGCAGTGCAAGAGGCGTCACAACAGACCCGGGTTCGATCCTGGGTTGTATCACAACCGGCCGTGATCGGGAGTCCCATAGGGTAGCGCACAATTGGGGGTTTGGCCGGAGTAGGCAGTCATTGTAAATAAGAATTTGTTCTTAACTTACTTGCCTAGTTAAACAAAAAAGCCTCCTCTTCACTCACGTGACTCAGCTGCCATGTTTTTACATTGCCAAAGCAAGTGAAATAGGAAAACAACAAATGCACAGTTAACATTACACACACAGAGGTTCCAAAGGAATAGACATTTCAAATGTCATATGGCTATATAACGATGTGCAAATAGTTAAAGCACAAAAGGGAACATAAATATGGGTTCTTCACTGGTTGCCCATCTCTTGTGGCAACAGGTCACAAATATTGCTGCTGTGATAGCACACTGGTATTTCCCCCAATATATGTGAGTTTGTCAAAATTGGATTTGTTTTCTAAATCTTTGTGTGTCTGAAATCTCACTCACTTTGCAACAGGCTGCCTCACAATCAACAGCAGGTCACAGTGAAATATACAGTATATCACAAAAGTGAGTACACCCCTCACATTTTTGTAAATATTTGAGTATATCTTTTCATGTGACAACACTGAAGAAATGACACTTTGCTACAATGTAAAGTAGTGAGTGAACATCTTGTATAACAGTGTACATTTGCTGTCCCCTCAAAATAACTCAACACACAGCCATTAATGTCTAAACCGCTGGCAACAAAAGTGAGTACACCCCTAAGTGAAAATGTCCAAATTGGGCCCAATTAGCCATTTTCCCTCCCCGGTGTCATGTGACTCGTTAGCGTTACAAGGTCTCAGGTGTGAATGGGGTGCATGTGTGTTAAATTTGGTGTCATCGCTCTCACACTCCCTCATACTGACTGGTCACTGGAAGTTCAACATGGCACCTCATGGCAAAGAACTCTCTGAGGATCTGAAAAAAGAATTGTTGCTCTACATAAAGATGGCCTGGGCTACAAGAAGATTGCCAAGACCCTGAAACTGAGCTGCAGCACAGTGGCCAAGACCATACAGCGGTTTAACTGGACAGGTTCCACTCAAAACAGGCCTCGCCATGGTCGACCAAAGAAGTTGAGTGCACGTGTTCAGCGTCATATCCAGAGGTTGTCTTTGGGAAATAGAAGTATGAGTGCTGCCAGCATTGCTGCAGAGGTTGAAGGGGTGGGGGGTCAGCCTGTCAGTGCTCAGACCATACGCCGTACACTGCATCAAATTGGTCTGCATGGCTGTCGTCCCAGAAGGAAGCCTCTTCTAAAGATGATGCACAAGAAAGCCCGCAAACAGTTTGCTGAAGACGAGCAGACTAAGGACATGGATTACTGGAACCATGTCCTGTGGTCTGATGAGACCAAGATAAAGTTATTTGGTTCAGATGGTGTCAAGCGTGTGTGGCGGCAACCAGGTGAGGAGTACAAAGACAAGTGTGTCTTGCCTACAGTCAAGCATGGTGGTGGGAGTGTCATGGTCTGGGGCTGCATGAGTGCTGCCGGCACTGGGGAGCTACAGTTCCTTGAGGGAACCATGAATGCCAACATGTACTGTGACATACTGAAGCAGAGCATGATCCCCTCCCTTCGGAGACTGGGCCGCAGGGCAGTATTCCAACATGATAACGACCCCAAACACACCTCCAAGACGACCACTGCCTTGCTAAAGGAGCTGAGGGTAAAGGTGATGGACTGGCCAAGCATGTCTCCAGACCTAAACCCTATTGAGCATCTGTGGGGCATCCTCAAACGGAAGGTGGAGTAGTGCAAGGTCTCTAACATCCACCAACTCTGTGATGTCGTCTTGGAAGAGGACTCCAGTGGCAGCCTGTGAAGCTCTGGTGAACTCCATGCCCTAGAAGGTTAAGGCAGTGCTGGAAAATGATGGTGGCCACAAAATATTGCCACTTTGGGCCCAATTTGGATGTTTTCACTTAGGGGTGTACTCACTTTTGTTGCCAGCGGTTTAGACATTAATGGCTGTGTGTTGAGTTATTTTGAGGGGACAGCAAATTTACACTGTTATACAAGCTGTACACTCACTACTTTACATTGTAGCAAAGTGTAATTTCTCCAGTGTTGTCACAAAGATATACTCAAATATTTACAAAAATGTGATATACTGTATATATATTAAGAAAAATGCCAAACCCCAGGTAGCCTAGTGGTTAGAGTGTTGGGACAGTAACCGAGAGGTTGCTAGGTCGAATCCCAGAGCTGACAAGGTAGAAATCTGTCATTCTGCACCCAAACAAGGCAGTTAATCCACTGTTCATAGGCTGTCATTATAAATAAGAATTTGTTCATAGCCTAGTTTAATAAAAGAAGTGGCTGACTTGGCCTGACCACATATCTACGGTTACGCTATTCCTAGCCTTTATCATTAGGGGGATGGGGAAACACCCTGTATCAGGGGTTAACATACCTCGTTGAAACACTCTGGGTTGATGCCTGTTGTAATATCATAGGCATCAGTCAGGTATTTCCAGGATATCAAATTAATTGCATACTAATGCTTGAAATGGTTTGGTGGTCCCTTTACCAACCTTCCACACCCTTTCCCGAGTGCATGCCACAGCTTCCTTGATCCTCAGAGGGGAGGTTTTCACTTGACGTCTTCCGATGAGTCATAGTAATTTCCAGCACCAGCTCATGAAAACTCCACCCTTCCGACTTAAATCTGTGGTACACTCCTCTGTGTAGAATGTATACTGAACTGCCAGCAATGATAAGATATACAGTCCTACAATATTATTTAAGACGAGGGACTTCTGAAAGTTCAGTAAAACAGAGCAGACTTTACACCTGTAAAGGACTCAACTGTATTCAATATCCCTGTTCAGACAAATCCCTTGGAGACAAGTGTCCCTTGGAGACGTGTCAGATGCATAATTTCACAAAACAAAAAGGACAATAGAGGGAAACCGCATCGATTTACAACTTTATTTCCATCTAGGGTATAAATTGTACCAACGATAGATTAAATCAGCAACCTTTCAGAACCCCGTCGACTCCAGCAGCCTACATCGTCAATTCCTGTGAATATAAGAATACAATGTGTTGATGCATGTACAAACTAAGCCCCATCATAGTGAACACGGCTTTGCTCTTCTCAGGACAGAAAGGTTGGCTTCAGTAGACTCAGAAGAACGAAAGTCACTGTATCAATCATCACTGAAGAGAAAGGATCTCCTGCTGGTAGATCCCATGGTAACTTGGACACAGGTCACAATTCAAATCTACAAATATTTGGAGTGAATGGACCCTGTGCCAGATATTATTTTGTCTGGTGACAAGGGGAATTGTGTGTTAAAAATGATTTACCATAATTGCGTTGACAATGTCGTTGTTGTTGTTTTTCAGGGCGCGTACAGCCTTCGCTCGCGACACATTGGCTTGTGACATCACAAGTTCAATGTCCTTCACCTCGACCCCGGTCTCATCAACCTATGCATTGAGACAAAACATTAGTACATTTGACAGTCAACTCGCACTGCAATTCACCGACATCTCCAGGGGAATTGGGCCCATAAATTACCCCATTAAGCATGGGAGACTACTACAATCAAACTACATGGAAATTATTTGTGGCAAACAGAGCTAAACAATCTAATGGACAAGAAAACATACGGTGCCCGGTTTTTGATAATGTACAAACTAAGCCCTATCATAGTTAACAGTGCTCTTCTCAGGACAGAAAGGTTGGCTTCAGTAGACTCAGAAGAACGAAAGTCACTGTATCAATCATCACCGAAGAGAAATGAACTCCTGCCGATTACATGCTAACTTTTGCACCCCTGAATGCCCTCACCTCTTCCTCTTCGCTCTCCTCCTGTACGGTGGGCGTCTGTGTGTTTTCCTGGATGTTCGACACAGCTTCTCCCTGTACCTTGAACTTCTCTGCCGCTGCCAACTGGGCTTGCTGTGAGAGATCCTCGATCTGAGACACAAAGGGAGAGAAACGGCGATTTCAGTGCCGTATCCTTTAGCAAGAACACCAACACCTTGGTTGAAGGACATTTGACTGATAACCAGAATTGCATACTACAAGGGTATCGTGAAAGAACAGTCTAGACTAGATGGAACAATGTCAATAGCATTTCAGATTTAAAAGGAGACCAGAAAAATACAATTATAACAGTATCCTGGATCCATCTTACCTTAGCCTCACCAAAGACAATGTAAGTGTCTGATGCAGGGCTCTTGTAGACATCTGGTTTGGTGATGACAAATAGGATGTTCTTAGACTTGCGAATGGTAACCCTGGTGACCCCCGTCACCTGTCTGAGACCCAGCTTAGACATTGCCTGAAGAAAAGCAAACAATCATGGGTTATATTTTGACTGGAACCGTACTCCTTAACTATCCATTGTTTATACTATACAATGGATAGTTAAAGGTGGCATAGTAATTTAAATTATTCAACGTACACTTTTAAGATGGGAATGTCTAATGAAAATATGATGAAGTCCAGATAGTTTTTTAAAAAGCTAGTTACCTTTCGTGCCTTCTTTTCACTACGGCTCTGTTTGGCTTTGCTAACGGGTTCCTCATCTATTTCTGCAGCAGCTGCAAGCTGTGGGAAAAAATACACTTTTCCTCCTTTAAATGGCAGTCAAGGTTTCAGAATGAGAGCAAAAATTCCACCCATATGTAAGAATATGGCATGAATGGTGAAAATAAAACTAATGAAAGTATCCCTTTGGCCTTTGCTCTTCTCAGGACAGAAAGGTTGGCTTCAGTAGACTCAGAAGAACGAAAGTCACTGTATCAATCATCACTGAAGAGTCAAGGATCTATTCTTAAACATACTCAGGGGTTCTAATCATGTTGAGTGCAGTGCAAGTGTTTACTCAGTCCCTCCAGGATGTCGCTGGGATTTCATTGTGATATTTGCATGGCAATATGTAATGATTGTCCACTGTGGCGAAAATGAGCTGACGACGGAAAAATATTGTTGACGTCTGGTTTGATTTGTTGGAACGTGCTAAACTTTGATAATTGAGGTAGTAAATGAATGATAGGAAATGAAAGAGACTGGGTTTTATATTAGAAGTTAATGGTTCTCAGAAGAAAGGCGTCGGCTTTGGAATGTGTATTAGATGAAAGAGGGGTTGAGGTCAGGAGGTGAGGACAGATTCGCTTGAGTAATACATTTTTGGAATCCTGTTACCCTCTTTATTAGCTTCCTGTAGAGCCATAAAATGTAAGGATTGGAGAGAAAGGGGAGTGTTTTAAGTAGGATGCATTTAAACTGTGAAGTCTGAAATCTTTTGCTGTCTGTTTTCAGCTGTACAGAACCTTTGGGAAGAATAAACTTGGTTAAAGCTTCTCTAGTGTCCGTGAGTTATTTACTCTGAAAAATAAGAACCTAACAGATTGAACCATATGTGGTAAATGTGCAATGATTAGGGATACACGATAGAAATCGGTAAGCATATCGGAATCGGCCAATATTAGCAACATCGGTCCGATGTCTAGATAAACGCCGATGTGCAAAATCGATGTCAAAGCTGACGTGCATACCTATATAACGTAGGTAGATGACGTAATGACGCCACGGAAAAAAATACAAAGCTACACGTGCAACACAATTCCTAACCTAGTCCACAACGTCTGCTGTGTGGATCTATTTTGAAGTTTCAAAGGAAGATAACAAAAAGGCCATATGCAACGTTTGTGCTGCTATTATTTCCAGAGGGGAGAAAGTGAAATCTTTCAATACCACAAACCTAATTACTCATTTGAACGTGCATCACCCCCAGACGTTCGGCGGCTACCTAGAATAAAAGCAGAAAAATACTAAGCGCACACGTCCAACAACTAAACAAGTTCAAGTTGACCAGTCATTTGAAAGAGTAAGAACATTTCAGCGAGACAACTCAACGGCAAAATCCATCAACGCCAAGATAATGAAATTCATTACCCTTGACAATCAACCGTTCTCTGTTGTGGATGATGTTGGCTTTCGCCGACTGGTTCGAGCCCCGGAACACACTACCAAGTAGGCGCTATACTACCGGAGTTACACAGTATTGTTGAAACACACATCCATTAACGACTTGCTATGGGCGTCACTGCTATTAGCTTCACGACTGACATTTGGACCAGCGATGTCAGCCCCATGAGCATGCTGAGTCTGACGGCACAGTGGGTCGACAACAATTTTTTACTGAGGAAAGCCGTATTGCATGCTCAAGAATGTGCTGGTTCTCATACCGCTGCTGCAATTTCAATGGCATTTGAGAACATGAACACACTCCTAAGCTCCATTCGAACAACTGACTCGAGAAATAAGCTCATCAACTGTGTCTGCAGCAGACGTGATACCATCTGTCATGGCAATGAAACACTTGCTCAACAATACTTCCAAAACAGACCGTGGGGTTAAAACTAGCAAAATTACTCTACTAGAGGCTGTGAACAAGTGATTCGGTGGCATTCTCTCTGAGCCTCTTTACTGTGTCGCCACCATGCTCGATGCTAGGTACAAGGACCGCTACTTCGATGCAGACAAGAAAAAGGGTTTACGTGAAATGTTGGACACAGTGCGCACCGATGAAGAGGACCCATGATAGAAGAGGACAAGGACCAACTGAGCTGAAACTTCACTGCTTGACATGCATGATGAAATCCTCTGAGAATGAAACGACTGAACAACGAAACAGCACAGCAAGTAAGTGAAAGAAATAGGTTTCGATTATGTTTTTTTTTTACTGGTAATGGGGGACATACGTAAATGCCAACAAAATAACTTCTTGGTCAGTGTGTGTGTGTGTGTTTCAACTATTTAACTGTACTAGAATGCTTAAAATACCGATTATTTAAATTGTTTAGCGGCATCAGGTTTTTGTCAAGGAAAATACCAGATATTGGTATTGCCCAAACATTTCATATCGGTGCATCCTTAGCAGTGATTGGTTGAAATTGCGAGTCCTCTTTTTGTATTGAAGTTATGCGATAATATTGCGACGATTTGACTCTTAATGCAGAAATATTGTGGCAATTGGTCAAATTTGAAAGCCCTCACTATGCGGGAAGTTGTTGATTTTGCTAAATAAAATTGTGATTGCAGAATCCTGGAGGGACTGTTTCTGTATCAGTATATACAATATATAAGCAGTTAATCCAATCTGTGCCCTACCAGACCCTTGTTCAGGCAATCTTACCTGGGCACTTGATCACTCAGGTGGTCTTACCTGTGCTTGCTGTGTCTGTGCGGAGTCCTGTTCCTCCAGATCTGGTACAGACTCGTCGCTGTCCGATTCAGTGCCAGACCCTGTAAGCACCCCACAGAGAAACAAGCATTAGTCACATTATACAGGCGGTCACAGGCAGATGCCTGAGCAGCAGATAACCAGTTCTCTTACAGTAGCGCTTGTGTAAGACCGGAGAATTGTAATTGTATGGGTCATTTAACTGAGCAACGTACAAATTGAGATGTTGAATGAGCCCAACATTTGTTGGTGGTAAGTGAATTTAACCTAGTAATTTGAGGCACTGAAAGAATGGTTAAATGTGGATGAGGTAAAAATATATATATATATCAGTGTACAAATTAACAGACCTGCTTATAAATAAATGTTAAAAGAATGTTATGGTAAAATGTTGCCCTAGTCATACAGATTTAAAGATGGATCTCCCAACTTCAGAAGGACAGGACCCCCCCCCCCCCCAAAGGATATTTTATAGAGTTCCATACTATGGCTCAATTAACTGTATCATTCTGGTGAAAAACATCCACCAAACAGTGTCTAAAAATAGTAGGGAATTTGAGAACATTTACATAATTTGAACTTTTAACATGCATCTTGATGGGAGGCAAAACATGCCAACTAGAACCTTTTGGTTGGTTTGAAAGCACAGTTAAAGGGGAAATCAGCAGTTGCTACATCAATTTGACTTATAAATGCTTCATGAGCTTAGTTCAACTGTCGTACCCCATCGGAACCCAAAATAAGCTTGTTTTACTCCAATATTTGTAAACAACGAAAATGTAAATAAACAGTATATAGCCTCAAAACATGGTTAAAACTATAATTTTGATATCATGGACTGTCAAATCCTTACATCCATAGCCCAGCCGATTAATTTGAGAGTGATTACATTTCTCCAGCCCCACCCCTTAGCTTTTTACCAAACCAGGGATGCCACTGTTATCGTTTCTACTGCTGATTGCTGCTTTAAATTATAATCCAAAATAACAAAAATGGCACTAAAGTGGGAGCACTGATTTCACCAATCAATAGCTCCAATAATTACATGTAGTCTTTGAAACAGGCCAGTTGAGGTTACATTTGAAGCAAATCTAATACACCGACTACTACAATCTCTACTTTCTTCAACTCAAACCTGAAGAAAAAGGGAAGAGACACTTGAGCAAGCCAGTGAATGGGCAACAGAACTCAACATTGGCAGGCAAACAGAGGGGACACAGGAGACAGAGAGAGGAGGAAGAAGAAATACCCTCATTCTTGGTCACAGGCTCCGGTTTGGTTGGGGTTTTAGCAGGGGTGGGGGCAGGTTTTGAAACTGGAGGTGGTGGTGGTACAATGGCTACTTCAACAGGCTTAGGGGAAGCTACAACGGGCTCAATTGGCGCAGGCTTGGGTGGAGCTTGTGCAGCTACAACGGGCTCAATTGGCGCAGGCTTGGGCGGAGCTGGTGCAGCTACAACGGGCTTAATTGGCGCAGGCTTGGGTGGAGCTTGTGCAGCTACAACGGGCTTAATTGGCGCAGGCTTGGGCGGAGCTTGTGCAGCTACAACGGGCTTAATTGGCGCAGGCTTGGGCGGAGCTGGTGCAGCTACAACGGGCTTAATTGGCGCAGGCTTGGGTGGAGCTGGTGCAGCTACAACGGGCTTAATTGGCGCAGGCTTGGGCGGAGCTTGTGCAGCTACAACGGGCTTAATTGGCGCAGGCTTGGGCGGAGCTGGTGCAGCTACAACGGGCTTAATTGGCGCAGGCTTGGGCGGAGCTTGTGCAGCTACAACGGGCTTAATTGGCGCAGGCTTGGGCGGAGCTGGTGCAGCTACAACGGGCTTAATTGGCGCAGGCTTGGGTGGAGCTGGTGCAGCTACAACGGGCTTAATTGGCGCAGGCTTGGGCGGAGCTGGTGCAGCTACAACGGGCTTAATTGGCGCAGGCTTGGGCGGAGCTGGTGCAGCTACAACAGGCTTAATTGGCGCAGGCTTGGCCGGAGCTGGTGCAGCTACAACGGGCTTAATTGGCGCAGGCTTGGCCGGAGCTGGTGCAGCTACAACGGGCTTAATTGGCGCAGGCTTGGGCGGAGCTGGTGCAGCTACAACGGGCTTAATTGGCGCAGGCTTGGGCGGAGCTGGTGCAGCTACAACGGGCTTAATTGGCGCAGGCTTGGGCGGAGCTGGTGCAGCTACAACAGGCTCAATTGGCGCAGGCCTGGGCGGAGCTGGTGCAGCTACAACGGGCTCAACTGGAGCTGGTTTAGGGGGAGCTGGAGAAGCAACTGGGGCAGGCTTAGGAGCCTCTACTACTGTAGGGGGTGAGAAGACTGGCATCTTTACTGGCTCCTCTGGTGGAATGAGAGGTGGAAGGTCATCATTCTCCATAGCAGGCTTAGCTGGTGCAGGGGCTGCCTTTACCTCTTTCACCTCAGCTTTGGGCACAGGCTTAGGCTTGGCCTTGGGCATTTCAGGGGCAGCTTTAAGTGGACTAGAGGCAACAGCATCAGCAAATGACATAGGGGCTGATGCAGCAGGCTTTGAGGTCACTTTGAAGGCCACGGGGGATGCCTCAGGCTTGGGAGAGATTGGTGAGGCAGGTGCAGGATCTGAAGCAACAGGTGCTGGCATGGCCACTACTGGTGCAGGAGCAGCTTTAAGCTCAATAGGAACAGGTTTGGCCTCTGTGGGGGCAGGAGCCTTGGCTGGGGCTGGCAGGTCAGCAGCAGGCTTGAAAGCCTCTCCTTTCTTAGCCTTTCCTTGTTTGCCAGCCTTTACAACCTTTGGGACGGCACGGTTGCCCTGGCTGGGAGCTCCAGATGACCCAGGTGAGGTAGCTACGGGGGAACGGGGTGTTGAGGAGGTTGGCTTTGGGGAGGTAGGAGAAGAGGAGGAGGCAGACATTGAGGACTTTTTTCTTCTGCCAGGGACAGCCTTTGGGGTAGAGCCACCCTTGGCCTCTTTGCCTTTGGGCTTGGCAGGGCCAGAAGCCGCCTGGGGTTCCTGGGAGGTAGCCACACTTGCAGGGGCAGAGGGTGCGGCTGAATGAAACAAATATGTTTGTTAAAAATTTGGAAGGAAGTCAAAGCCTGAACCATGCGGGTTAAAAGATCAGAACACACAAGACAATGTTACCTCAGAACTCCAGGGTTAGGATGAACACCACACCAACCTTATTTCCGAAATGGAAGGATTTGTTGCAGGGCAGCAAACTCAATGCACACTACAATTCAAGTATTCAGGCAAAACCACAACTGACAACCTAAAGTTAAAACACCAACATCTACCCGGTCCAAGCACAGACCCACACACAACATTTTCTACAGCGTTAGTCCAATTTCATGACCAGAAATTAAAAGTGAGGACCCACTCAGTGCAGATGTAAGCGTGGCACTATTTACACTAAAATACATGTGACAGTGGTATGACAGGTCAAATTCTAAGGAACTGTAGCAGTTATAAACAATGCTATGCATTGTTTGACCTAAGGTCCCTAATGGGTTCACACTTAAAGGCAAATTCAGCCCACTAACATCCATTACCTGAAATTGTTCAATCGACTGAATGAGATAGTAACGAATTACACACACAAAAAAGAATTCTTGCAGTGATGAGGTGCGATGTTGTTCATTTTGGATGTAAAAATATAAATTGTTGTTTACGACCAAGTTTAAAAGTCGGGCTATAGTATAGACAAATAAATGCAATTGTTACTTAATTGAAACATGACCAATTTCATATGTTAAATTAAAAAACAACCCACAATGGATTAAATGTGGCTAGTGAGTAGTAAAAAGGTGTACCGCAATGACAAAAAAGCCATAACTGGAATTATTACCACTCCCTAACCACCCCCATTGGCTACAAATACCAGTGTTAAAAACAGCTACAAATACCAGTGTTAAAAACAGATACTGCAGTTAAGAGCACATTAACACAGTTGGCTAGGTGGCATTCTTCCTGATAAACACCAATAAGCCCAGAGAAAGTGAGAGAGACTGAAATAGAACAGTCAAAGGACAGTCCACATCTGATGACAAAAGACAAAGAAGTTGCTGGAAGTCAGTTCGTTACATTAAGTGCCTAAATGGACTGGCCTGTTTCAAGGTGAAACGCTGAGTTTAAACAGTGACGCAAGAGAAAATTGAGAGCCAATGGATACCCATGAGATAATAACAAGCCCTAAAAAAGAAAATGTAATATTGAAAATCTCTTCATTTCTCTCAACATAAGCCCTTTTCAACAAGCATAATAACATTTGACTATTTTTGGGGCAAAACATAACATTTGAAAGGGCAAATAGAGGCCCAGCATTGGCGCAGAAGTTTGCAAGTATAAAAAAAGAGACAAAAAGAGGGAGCTGCTGTAAGAAGGGAAAAACAACTAACTTTGCGCACAGAATGACCCACCTGACAGGAGACAGGTGGAGACGGTCGGGCCTGCACGATTTGACATCACCTTCGTCTGGACGGCCTCAGAGAAGGCCGCAATTGGTTCTTTCTCAACGGGAGTTTCGTTTAGCGTGTCAATGGCCATATCAGCAGGCAGTGGTTCAGGTTCTGGGGCCCCAGTGTCCGAGCTGGCCACTTCAGTGCATAGTACGGCATCATCAAGAGCTGGATCCAGACTCACAGTCTCCAACTCTTCAGTGATCATCTTGACTGCAGGCTCGGGGGTGACTTCTGGAGTTACACGTGCCATCCCATCAATAGTGTCTGCGATTGGCTCTTTAGCAGCAGGTGCTGGTTCTTGGACCGGAGTCTCTTCAGCCACTGCCACGGGTTCAGCAGCCACTGCCACGGGTTCAGCAGCCACTGCCACGGGTTCAGCAGCCACTGCCACGGGTTCAGCAGCCACTGCCACGGGTTCAGCAGCCACTGCCACGGGTTCAGCAGCCACTGCCACGGGTTCAGCAGCCACTGCCACGGGTTCAGCAGCCACTGCATCTTCAGTGGCTGCCACGGTAGCCTCTATAACTTCAGCTGAATCTTGAATGATGACCTCTTCTGGTGCTTGGGTGACCTGTTGTTCAGCAGTTTCTTTCCGTTCCTCAACAATGGTTGCTTCAACACCATTAAGTTGTCCACTAGATGCCTCTCCTAAAGCCATTTCTGACACCGGTTGGGATTCGACCTCTGGAAGAACAGTGGCGGGTCCTAGAGGCACAGGACTCTCCAAAGCGGCTGCCTTGGTCACGTCAGACACAGCCATCTCAGGGGGAGCAGAGGAACTCAACACCCCTGGAGTTGATAGGAAGGAAAGGAGGAGCGGAAGGAGCAGCAGGGGGTAGTCACAGCAAGTGTGAGGAGTGGTTGATAAGCTTACAATAACGTTTTTTTGAAGCATATGATCAAAATGATTTAACCCCTCGTTTAATAAAATCTAACTACAGTAATGGTATTCTCCTATACCAGATACTTTTACCAACATGAGGAAGTTGGGGTCCAAATGTTTTGATTATATGACACAAAATATTAAGAGGAAACAATTGAATGAGTACATTTTTAGAACTGGGGTTGGGATCTAGATCTACACTATATATACAAAAGTATGTGGACACCCCTTCAAATGAGTGGATTTGGCTATTTCAGCCACACCCGTTGCTGATAAGGTGTATAAAATCGAGCACACAGCCATACAATCTCAATAGACAATGTTCTGCCCTGCTAGAGCTGCCTGGTCAACTGTAAGTGCTGTTATTGTGAAGTGGAAACGTCTAGGAGCAACAACGGCTCAGCCACGAAGTGGTACGTCACACAAGCTCACAGAACGGGACCGCCAAGTGCTGGAGCCTGTAGAAATCACCTGTCCTCAGTTGCAACACTCACTACCGAGTTCCAAACTGTCTATGGAAGCAACGTTAGCATAAAAACTGTTCAGCGGGAGCTTCATGAAATGGGTTTCCTTGGCCGAGCAGCAGCACACGAGCCTAAGACCACCATGCAAAATAACAAGTGTCGACTGGAGTGGTGTTAAGCTTGCCGCCAATGTTCTCTGGAGTGATGAATCACGCTTCATCATCTGGCAGTCCGATGGACGAATCTGGGTTTGGCGGATGCCAGGAGAACGCTAACTGCCCCAATGCATAGTGCCAACTGTAAAGTTTGGTGGAGGAGGAATAATGGTCTGGGCATTTTTTTAATGGTTTGGGCTAGGCCAGTGAAGGGAAATCTTAATGCTACAGCATAGAATGACATTCTAGACGATTCTGTGCTTCCAACTTAGTCGCAACAGTTTGGGGAAGGCCCTTTCCTGTTTCAGCATGACAATGACAACCCCCGTGCACAAAGCGAGGTCCATACAGAAATAGTTGGTCAAGATCGGTGTGGAAGAACTTGACTGGCCTGCACAGAGCACTGACCTCAACCCCATTGAACACCTTTGGGATGAAGTGGAATGCCAACTGCGAGCCAGGCCTAATCGCCCGACCTCTTTAATGCTCTTGTGGCTGAATGGAATCAAGTCCACGCAGCAATATTCCAACATCTAGTGGAAAGCCTTCCCAGAAGTGCAGGGACCAACTCCATATTAATGCCCATGATTTTGGGACGAGATGTTCGACAAGCAGGTGTCCACATACTTTTGGTCATGTAGTGTATCAATTCAGTTGAACCAAGGTGTTTGTGAGGTTGTTCAAAGATGCAGACATCAGCCTTCCGTTTGCTACAAGTGAACCAAGAATGGGTGAATGTTGTGTGTACCCACAAAACCAAACTTGAGCCCATGTCCCTGTTACCATGCAGTGCCTAAATGCACAAGATTGTGACTGGAAAAACCGTGAGACCGAAAGTGGGTAGAAACCCTCTGAAGAGCGAACATACGAACATTCAATACATCTACAAACCCGAATGACACAATATTTCAGAGTGAAAAGAATCTTACCACAGAGAATCATGCACACTGAACCACTAGTGAAAACGGTTGAATTAGAAAATTGAGATTTAATAGGTTGCTATTCTGTTTGATGTGATGAGGCAATTTGATAACCTTACCTGAATTACAGTCAAATAACTAGAACTGAAAAGCAAAATCTAATCATTTTCTCATCCACTTCATGCAATTTAACCCAAATCCCCAAGTGGATTTTCAACACTTTTCTGGAACAACGCAGTCTTCCTTGCTGAACAAAAACTATTTACCGCTTTTCCAACAGTCCAACTTTAATTCCTAAAGTCTTCCCCTGTGGTCATAGCTAACAGTTCCCATTTATCAGCCAACACCTATGGTGTTTCCACTAGCAACACTAAGTAATTACCTGCAAAACTATGTGGGCTCTCTCCATAAACCCTGTACTGTAGTTTCTCATCAACTTCATTAACAGGCACCTGTGGCACTGAACATCCAGGATCTTCTCCCATCAATATTAGTAGTCTTCACTTGTTCAGCACCTTCTTCGGCTGCCATCATGACCAGTGGTCTTCAAAAGCAAATCTGTGGCCTTCACCAGCTCCAACACATTGTCTCTTCAGGAAACATGGCGATTCATCAGCTTATAACCGTCATGGTTTTCAACACTTTACTCTTCCGGTTCAGGGCTTGGTAGTGAGGAAATCCATAACAGTGTCACCAATTACCTCCACGTGCATATTGACGCATCTTTGTTATACTAATCAGAATTTTTTTGCTGCAGCATGAAAATGAAATGAGAAAATGCTTTAAGAAAACCATCAATACTAATTCCATTCAAAACCAATGTTTCTTAAATGACTTGAAAATAAAGCTCCATAAGCTACTTCACAGAAGCAGCTTACCTTTGCCATCAAACATTTAGTAAAATCAATGCCATAAAAAGGCCCGCAAATTGTGAGCATAACTTTACCAACCATATCACTAACATGGTCAAAGAGAATGTAGGTGTGAATATTTAAAGAAAATAAAGCTGGTCTAAAAACTAAATCTATATTTCCAGAAGCATAAGGAATTCCTACTGCTGTATGATAAGTCAGTGACACTTTTTAATGCCGAGGTTGCTAATAAAATAGTATCACGTATACTGAACAAAAATATAAAATGAAACATGTAAAGTGCTGGTCTCACATTTCATGAGCTGAAATAAAAGATCCCTGAAATGTTCCATGTGCACAAAAAGCGTATTTCTCTCAAATTGTGTGCAAAAATGTGTTTACATCCCTGTTAGTGAGCATTTCTCCTTCGTCAAGATAATCCATCAACATGACAGGCGTGGAATATCAAGAAGCTGATTAAACAGCATGATCATTCCATAGGTGCACCTTGTGCTGGGGGCAAAAATCCACTAAAATGTGCAGTTTTGACACACAACACAACGCCAGAGATTTCTCAAGTTCAGGGAGAGTACAATTGGAATGCTGACTGCAGGAATGTCCACCAGAGCTGTTGCCAGAGAATTTAACGTTAATTTCTCTACCGCCTCCAACGTCATTTTAGAGAATTTGGCAGTACGTCCAACAGGTCTCACAACCGCAGGCCTTGTGTAACCACACCAGCCCAGGACCTCCACATCTGGCTTCTTCACCTGCGGGATTATCTGAAACCATCCACCCTGACAGCTGATGAAACTGAGGACTATTTCTGTCTGTAATAAAGCCCTTTTGTTGGGAAAAACTCCTGATTGGCTGGGCCTGGCTCACCAGTGGGTGGGCTTATGCCCTCCCAGGCCCACCCATGCCAAGTCATGTGAAATCCATAGATTAGGTAGGGCCTATTGAATTGATTTCAATTGACTGAACTGTGACTCAGTAAAATGATAGAAATTGTTACATGTTGCGTATATATTTTTGTTCAGTATAATTCATGCGTGCTGGGTGTTTCTTAAAAAAAAAATCCATGCACATGCCACTACATCAATACCCGTGCATTAGAAAGTGTTTTACAACACAGTTGTCGGTGCAGTAACATTCAACACATGCGGTTGTGAGTGAGTAGGTTTCAGTAAATAAGGGGTCCTGGATAACCCATTTGACCTGTAGTGAAATTCAAGACATCCATTTTTATTTTTATTTTAAAGCCATCTCAAATCCCTAAAATTGTTCCTACACCCTTTTTTCAACATTAATGCAAAGTGAGTCGATGACTGGCCAAACATTATCCTTGAGGGCTACTCACTTCAAAGTAAAAAAGAAGAGTCACCCCCCAGGATTATAATCTACAGGCCATGGTTTATACAGGGAGGTCCAAAAGTATTTGGACAGTGACACATTTTGTTGTTTTGGCCCTGTACTTGAAATGATACAAAGACTAGGAGGTTAAAGTGCAGACTGTCAACTTTAATTTGAGGGTATTTTTATCCATATTGGTTGAACTGTTTCGAAATTACAGCACTTTGTACATAGTCCCCCCCCGATTTTAGGCAACCAAAAGAATTTGGACAAATTCACTAATACATGTATTATAGTCAAAAGTTGAGTATTTGGCCCCATATTCCTAGCTCGCAATGACTACATCAAGCTTGTGACACTGCATTTGCAGTTTGGTTGTATTTCAGATTACTTTGTGCCCAATAGTAATGGTAAAAAAATGTAGTGTCATTTGAGTCACTTTTAATGTAAATGTTTTCTAAACACTTCTACATTAATGTGGATGCTACCATGACTACAGATAATCATGAATTAATTGTGAATAATGTTGAGAGAGAAAGTTAGAGGCATAAATATCACCCCCCCCCCCCCCAAAAAAATGCTAACCTCCCCTGTTATTGGTAATGGTGAGAGGTAAGCATGTCTTGGGGGGTATGATATTTGTACCTCTCACTCATCATGATTAATCCAGGATGATCTGTAACCATGGTACCATCCATATGAATGTACACTTTTTTTTTGGGGGGGGGGGAGAGTGGCAACAATTTAGCAGCAGAGTTACGCTGCTGCTAAATGAATACAGGGACAACACTTACTGCGTGCTAGGGATATGGGACCAAATATTCAACCTTTGACTACTCTAATGCAAGTGAATTTGTCCAAATACTTTTGGTTCCCTAAAATGGGGGGAACTATGTACAAAAAGTGCTGTGACTTCTAAGCGGTTCACCAGAGATGGATGAAAATACCCTCAAATGTAAGCCAGTCTGCCCTTTAACATCAGTCATTGTATCATTTCAAAGTGCTAGAGTACAGAGGCAAAACAAAACATTTGTCACTGTCCAAATACTTTTGGGCCTACTATATATGATCCCTCAGCTGATCAACCCACCCTTCCCCTTAAAAGAAACATGACACCACATATCCCTATATATGATAATATGTGTAAAGCTGTACTCAGCAGGTGACCCAGAGAAAACGGTTCCAAGTGAACGTCACCAACAGTGTGTCATTCTATAGCAGTGTCACCTGCTTGATTATCTAAGTGTCAACTGATGAGTGCTACCTTTCCTGAAGGAGTTCAATTAATATAGAGCTCTCAAATAACAGCCACCACTCCACTGGGGGAATATGACTTCAGTCACTACATCCAACAAGCACTGATGCTGTTGAATTAGCTACTGCAGTGTTTGAGTTCCAGGACCCCATTAGCCTTGCAGTTTAGTATCTTAGCATGCAAGTGTGATGTAATAATGCTATACAAACCAGTCTCAACTTGTGGCTGCTGCATCTCCTGCTCAGTGACCGGGACCGTCTCTGTGGCTTCACCAGGCATGCTTGTGTCTGAAATGAGAAATCAAGGAATGACTCACCAGGGATAACTGACATGGCATGAATAAAACACAGACTAACTTACTAGATACTTTTACACGTCTCCCATTGACTAGGTAAATCCATAGAGAGCAGATGACAAAAAAATGTAGTAGTAGGAACTGGATTCAATGAGTACATTAACCAGCACAGTAGTAATTCAATATTAAACTGATTATGGTAGTAGGCAGATTATGCAATCATGTAAACACCTTACTCTGCTCATCATAAAATCGGCATTAGGTCAAAATCAAAGTAAGCATACACCGATTAATGCACCTGGTTTTCTGAGCAATCTTTCAAATTATTTGCACATGTAAACACCTTAATTGGCATTCCCAGTGCTGTATTTGATGGTGTATGTGTTAACACCAGCTGAGCTAGCCTCCCTCTTTAGTGCTGAATGAAGTGCGTTGAGAACTGAATGAATGCATAGAAGTAGTTCAAACTTTATATGTCTGATCTCAAAATCAAACATGCTTCCAAAAAATAACAATGTTTGCTGTGGTAGAACGTTTATTTTGAGTGCCATCAGGTAGCCCGATTTCATATGTGTCTATGTAAAACATGATTATTAAGGGAATCGTTCTTCTTGCAAAGCATGTATACGTTTTAATCGAACTATTATATCAATCTATCCACAATAATCGCATTATTGTGAGCATGTAATCGTACTCAATGTCTCAGGGAAATCACCTGCACACTTCGAGTCCTCTCTCACCTCCTTAAACCCCATTGAATGAAGTCAGAGGGGAGGGACCTCTGCCTCTCTCATCCAATTGGTGTTGAGAAAGAGGACGCGAAAAGTATGAATTTGAGGTTCTCCCACTGTGTCGAATCTAATTTTATTGCGGATGTAGATAAATTCTAGAACAGCAGATTATACTCAATGTGACCGACTCATACGGTCAAACATTGGTTAGGTACTTACTGACAGTGAGGGTAACTGGATAAGTTAGTGGTTAGCCAACAAGCCATTTTAATTTCCAACTCGAGCGTTAACTTCTGTGTTTCACGTGTTGCTAATGTAATGATACATTCCCTAGTTAGCAAGCTAACTAGCCACTTTAAAAGGGATAAACGTTATCTAGCTAGTTAATATTGACACGCTGCAAATTAGGAGACAAATGGACGAAAACGCTGTTTAATATAACGTCGCCGCAATAAATCATAGCTACCAACTTGTATAGTCTACAAAGAAAATCGTAAAAGATTAGGTTGATGGTTAGCTAACGGTACTCTCACTTTCGAACAAGCTTCGCTTGAATCTTGCTTGCTGGATGTGCGCTGTCAAAGATATGTTCATAGGTTGACTCACTGACAACTTCCACTGAACACTACACAAGTTGCCCCATCGGTAAAATGTCTAATTCGTCCTGTGTTCTCAACTGTCGTGTCACATGAAGAAACCAAGCATGTACCAGTTAGCAACAACATTAGCAAATGTGGGCAAAGTCGTGTTCCCCCATTTTGTACCAGAGATCGATAACAAACAGTGAATATTTCTGTGTACAGATAATGATATGGATAAATATCCGCGTAAGGGGTATGCCACACTTGTCATGTACTTTCAGAGCCCTGTTTTAAATAATTTAAACTACGATAAATGGTTAGATGAAGTTTGATTCGCGGCAGACACACTCACCGAGTAAGGATTTTATATCCAAGATGGTTGTGAGAGAGAATTTCTGACCTCGGTCTCCCGATATCACTTTTTGCCTTAACTTCTTCCGGGTCGTTCTTGTTTCCCAGTGGTGGTTTTACAAAAAATAAATCTCTGGTGTATCCTTGCAGAAGTTTGTTAGATAGTTACTTTATGTATTTTCAACCCAATTATTGGAAAAGTGAAGATCTTATGATTTTACATTGATACCCTGGCATGTACTGTTATGTTGTGTGACTTGATTGTGCCTGCTCTATCCTTGACTCTCATGACACACAACATAGATTGACACAAACTGTAGTATAAAGTCATTTTAATTAGAATACAATAGGCTATATAAAAGTTTTGCACAACTGATTTTTTAATTGTTGATATAGTAAAATATTTGCATGACAATTCTCAAACAGACCATCTGTAATGTGTGTTCTCCATCTTTAACTGCCAGATTATAAACAATTGATATGATGGGATGGTTTAAGATTAGCCAACCAATGTAGGTACCAATCCCAGCATCAGACAGTATTCCGTTGGATACCGCTAAGGGCTAGAAGTCCTTTTGAAGATCTGTGAAAAGAAATTGAGAAAAAAAATCCATGATCATCAACTCTTTTAGATCTGAATGTTCATATTAACATTCTTCCACAAAGGTCTTTAAATTACACCCACCACTCTTTTTAAGATGTTCCCCTTTCCTTGAGCGAGCCATCCCTTCCAGGAATTGATCAAACAGTTTCACATACTTCCCCAAGCTTGTTCGTTTGTAGTCTATGGAACCAGAACGTTTTTGTTAGTAAAATCAACATGCAATGAACAAAATAATATTAGATCCCTTGGTTCTTTGTGATTAATTGCACTTGTCTTTTTTGAATACCTCTCTTCTGTCGCTCTCCTGCTTCTCTCTCTCATTCTCCTTGGGTTCTTCCTTCTCTGCTGTCTTGGGCCGATCCAGCGCCTCACAGATCAGACTACAGGGAGATACAATAACAGGACCGGTGAGTACCAACTGAGAAGAACCCTAGGGACGCCACACATACAAACTTTGTGTTTAAGGCTTTGGGAATACATTTTGCTCTTTACAAAGTTCTTATTATGACAAATTGACTGAGGGCTTACCTGATAGTGGGCACATCACAGGGGTCAAAGCGATCCAGTTCTCTCAGGTCAATAGGAACAGAGATCCGCCCTTTGGAGAAGTAAGGATAATTGAGAAAAGGTGTTGTTGTGCTAATGACATCCTAAGAGTATCTCCTTCAGTTGGATGAGACCGTCTTTTGACCGTTTCTCTCACAGGCAACATTTAGGTTAAATGTCGGTCACGTTTCATCCATTACTCTTGCACTTCATTAGTTTTTCCCTTACCCGTTTTGGGATGGACGCTGAAGGGGCTCTTCAGCAAGTGGTTGACTCCTTTACTGACGTTCACATCAAGCAGAGGGTAACAGTACTGCAGCATGATCTTCTTCTCAAAGTAATGGCCCTTGGCAGTCATCTGGTGGTAGAAAGTAGAGTTGTTAATGGCAGCCAAGCATGCGCTTACGACATCACCACATTGATGTACTGTGTTATAAACAAGGCTTGTCAGTCTTCACTGTTGTGTGGGCATGGCCACCTACACGTTTGTTTTGGACCACAATCTTAAGTACACACCTGCGCTTCTTAGGGTTTTCTTTTCAGTCTGGAAGCACTGCAGCAGCTCCTTTCTGACATGTGGTTTCCGTTAAGGATAGGCATTTTATCACAAAAACCTGCTAAACTGTAACATACGGAACACTGTGTGTGTAGCCATGCATGTACTGTAGACATGTCACATTTCATATTGTGTCATATAATAAAAATTGGCAGAGGAAAAGGATATCTTCCAGCACGAGGGCCAGCACTTTGTCCGCAGCCTCTTTGCTGCCCAGTATGTCCTGTCCTACTAGAGCATACTGGGGAAAGTATTGCTCCACCACACTCGGGGATTCTCAGGAGGAAAAACAGGGGTCAGAGGTCAACTCGTCATTCAAGATTGAACATGACGCTGCCCTCTAATAGTCAGACAACGCCTCAAACTAATGGTCCTTTTCTCAGCTATTAGAACCCACGGCGTCTAACAAGGATAACGCCATGTATGGCTCAGTGACTTGTGAAAAAAAAGGTTGTAGCTCATTTGGAAGGCTTTTAAAGTGCATCGTAATCTTACTTGATGAATGGATGAATTGGGTCTGACAGCACTACTTTCCTCACCGTCTCTTCTTCACCCTGAAGAAAAAGAACAAATATTAAATGACCAGGCTACTGATTTACATGAACACAGTGCAAGTTTGCTTAAATTTAGTGTGAAACCCTTTCTACAGTGCTGATGTAATCACCGAGGCATTTCTTTACGCTTTACGCTCGTGCTCCCGGATCACCACTAGCAAATATTGCCTGTGATTGAGTCTACTGCTCCATTAAAATACATCCAAGAAGAGTATAACCCTTGATTGTTGTAAACCTCTTTTAGCCTTGTGTGGGTTATGTAATGAGAGGTGGTCTTACCTTGACCAGACTCAGGTACTCAGACACAGCGGAGCGCGCCGCCACAGAGAGCTTCCGGGCAGCCTCGTCACACACCCAGCAATGCACCCCTCTCCTGCCCGAGTACACCCACAGGCGGTGCAGGAAACCAAAGTCATCTGGAGCACCCCAGGGAAAAAAAGGCAACAAACACAGGTAACAATGAAAATGAATCACATTCAGATAACGTTCCAAAATTACCGATAGAAAGATCCTGGTCCTCTGTCGCTCAGTTGGTTGCAAAGCCAGGATAGTGGGTTTGACTCACCTCGAAGGGCCCTGTCCAGGACACGGATAGCAGTAGTCATCAGAGTCCAGCACTTTTTGCAGATGTCTGCAGCACTGGAAAACAAGACAACAGTCCCACACCCCCCAACAAAACGTCAAAAGGCACCGTCCCTGAATTAGTCTGTTGTACATTCAAATATACTTTACATCTGTACAACAGTAAAGATGGTGGAACTACAAATGCACTTTCTGGTTGTGATCCAAGTACCTGCAACAGCTTCTGACATCATCATAGTCGGTCATATCAATATCAAACACCAGCTCCTTCTCAAGAGCCTGGAAGGATCCAGACTTGACTGTGTTATGCTGATTGGGCTGAGGGTGGCAGAAGAAGAGGAATGAAAAAATAATAATTATAAAATGGACACTTGAGGGACAGAGGCAAGTGATTGAGTTAGGCAGATGGAGAAGAAAGCAAGAATGTGTGTAACAGATGGTCAGATAAAGACGGTGAGTAACGGACCCCCACCCTATGACTGTAGATGGCTCCAATGTCAATCTTGTACGGGTTCATCTTCTTCTCCAGCTCGTTCTGCGTGCTGAACGACTGATACTGTACGTAGATGTCATTCTTCAACGTGAAGGAGAACTCTCGATTTTGGAAGTCGTTTTTTGTCACTGAGGAGGGGGGGGGGGGGGTTGCAAAATGAGTTGTCATCATTAAAAACTTGACTGGTTGTGAACAACTAGCCTTGTAAACACGAACAACGGCGGCAGAGCTAAAACTGTTGCCATCTTGTCCACTTCTGATCTTCTCTCATTAATCGAGACAGGTGGGTGTCCACTAAAGTTTTCAAAAGGCTTCAATTAGAAGTGAGTAGAGGAAAACTTACCTTAGTTATGATCAACAACTGTTGAACGTGTCGGGCTTGATAAAACATCCATATCTTCAGAAATAAGACAGATCTTGCTGCTGTAGCCCATTTCTTTGAGTTTGTTAACTGATTCCGTAATCCCATCCGATATCAATTTAGCTCCAAGCCTCATGCAACAACAACATGTTGAGCAGGGTTTTAAGAAGACACCGGTGACTTTGAATTGAGAACAAAGAAAGTTTCGGGCAAGTAAAGGTGGGTCGAAAATCTGCTGCTTACAGCTGAACAGCAGCCTGTACCCGACCTCGGACACAAGTTTTAGCTCTGCCACCGAGGTTCGTGTTTAAAAGGTTAGCTAGCAAGTAGTTCAATATTAGACCTCTATTTAATGAATGAGAAAAAGTAGAGGGGCATTCCATAGCGACTACGTTTGAGATAACTCATGGTCCAATCACTGTACCTGCTAGCAGCATGTGTTCCGCATCTGAAGCTACATCTATGATCGGTTGAAGATTCCAATCGGAGAATCGCAGTTTACCCCCCCCAAAATCAAAATGTAATTTGGCTGGCAATGTCTTGTTCTGACTTTGCGTGCACATTTCCTCTACATTCCCATCTGGGGCAGCATCGTGCCCATATTGCAAGGCGGATTAGCTAGACAAACAGGTTTTTAAACAGGGACAGGTGTGCACGCAAAGTGAGAACAACATGGAATCTGTTTGGTTTTGATTTGGGGAGACAGGGTTAACATCTAAAAACTGGATTTAATAGTTTGGTTCACTGCTCGGTGATACAAACAGCGATTATCCAATCGGAACCGTCTACCAATTATGGCTATAGCTTTGGACACGGTCATAAACGGCACAGCACAGAGTAGAAATCAGAAAATTGGGTGCGGCTAAATGCCTTTTACAGCCGAGGCCTTGCAGGGAATCCTGTCGAAGAACGTTCTGCCCCCACACGTCTGAACCTGTAGGGATTTGATCTATGACTGAGTGTGTGGGATGGGCTTTCTAAATGTGTCTATTTTTGTATAGTGCATGATGTTTTTCCCCAACCTTTTATTTAGAGTAAGATACAGCGGCAACGTTATGGGCGGGCCTTAGTTGCCCATCCAAATAAAACATTTAAATATTGATAATTTATTTGACCAAGACCCACACCGACAGAAATATGCATCAATCTCAGATAAAGCAGCCCAACGAGCGAAATAGCACTCCCCTGTCTCAGTATGTGTAGCCCATGTATCTGATGCTGTCTGGGCTAAAAGAGTATGGCTCGGATGCTTTCTCCAGTGATATAGTTTCAGCCATGCGAATTGGCGGGTGCTGGGCGCACTATTCGGATGTTGGAATTATTTTGGACGAACATGCGAAGGTAACCCACTTTTTGAATAGGTGTCACATTCAATAGGCTTAAAGTAAAATGAAATACATTTGCCAAAAGTATATATTTACTCAAGTCTGTACAAAATCTAAGATCAAATCATTCAAAATACTTCACCAGAGAGCACGAGTTAGCCACAAAGAATCATTAGCTGTGGATTGTTTCAAATCACAAGTGCATAGGCTATCTGGAAACCCTGCAATAGAGAGCAATAGTAATGGCATATTGTTGTAGGCACTAACTCTGCCATTGGTTCATTGGGAAAAAGCCTACGGGGAATTTAATTGATTTTTTGTAGGGTTTTTGAATAAAACACAGAAAATATGGTCTGTGGTAAACAAGCTTAAGAGATGTTATACATTTTGTTCTAAGAATCTTCATTAGCTAATGTCACTGAATTTTGAAACATTTATGTAATTAAAAAAACAACACATTAAAGCTTCATAATTCCCTCTGAAGCTAAGCAGGGTTGGTCCTGGTCAGTCCCTGGATGGGAGACCAGATGCTGCTGGAAGTGTTGTTGGAGGGCCAGTAGGAGACACTCTTTCCTCCGGTCTAAAAACAAATATTCCAATGCCCCAGGACAGTGATTGGGGACATTGCCCCCTGTAGGGTCCTGTCTTTTGGATGGGACGTTAAACAGGTGTCCTGACTCTCTGTAGTCAATAAAGATCCCATGGCACTTATCGTAAGAGTAAGAGTGTTAACCCTGGTGTCTTGGCTAAATTCCCAATCTGGCCCTCATACCATCATGGCCACCTAATCATCCCCAGCTTCCAATTAGCTCATTCATCCCTCTTCTCCCCTGTAACTATGTTTTTTTTTTAAGTAATAGAACGTATAAAATCGTCAAAGCCTGTGTTAACCTCAAACTTTATTTTTGGCATTTAATCCAAAACCCTATTCTTTCTTCGTAGGAATGGCTGAACGAACAAGGTAACTCATTTTGGGTTTAGGACTACAAGCTCTATTTGGGCAGAGCACGTGGCAATACCGCATAATTTGGTTACATAAATTTCTGTTAATGTATGTATTAATTACAGTAATTTACCTTTCTCATTCTCGGAGTGGAAACGTTGTTTGCAGAGTTCACAACCTGCTACACTTGTAAGAAACACTTTTTGGTTTATTTCATAACCATCATTTACAAGTTTTGGCAATTTTTTGTTAGGAGTGCTCCTAGTCAGCAGATCCGACTTGATTAATAGTGTCAAGTTATTTTTCAAAGTATTCCCGAAAAACCTGAAGTTGCCATTGATAATTTATTTTACAGAGACTCAGTTGCTAAGGATTCATACTCTTCAGAGGCTTTATGGACTTTACAGTGTCCTCGTAAACAAAACCAAAGCATGGGTTACTGTCATATCTTGTCCATAAACTGCTTACAGGGTAGGGAAATCAATGTAATTTTTAACATATGGGGGGGGGCAATGGAACAACACCATCTAGTGATCAGAACAGGGTAATATCTGGATGTAGGACAAGACATAAACCTAACAGCTTCAATGAATAATTTCTCTTTACGGGGAAGAAACCACCAAATTCACTGGGAATACATTACATAGGATGAAGAAAACAATACTCAGCTCGATACTACTTGTCAGACAGAGAACTGATACTATATACTCGTTGTTAGGGAGAGATTGCAGCGCGGGTCCGTAGGTGGCTAACTCACTGTTAGAAAGAAGTTGTCCATGTCGGTTGCTGGGTAGTACATTTATTGAATCCTATAAATTGAAACAGCCAATTTTGGTGTAATCAATTAGCTTAATTTCTCAGAGATCAAATTATATTAAAACAAAAGAATGTTGCATTAATGCTAATCATGAGTTTCTAACTACAGAAATTATTTTAGGAGAAGCAGAGATGGTTGGTGTCAAAACCCTCTTTCTTGTGTTTTTTTTTTAAGTGGAACGACCCACAAAAGATAGTTGAATTGGATAATGTCTTAGTGTGTTGTGTGAAGAATACAACAGTTTTTGGTGAATCTAAGTATAGTTTATTTTACCAAGTGCAGCCGACCAGTGCATGGCAGTAATGATTAATTGCGGAAGATGCATGCTCACTTGGTCAAAAACAATACTTTGTTTATTTCCATTTTTCTGATACATGCATCTTTTTATTTAGACCTTTTTTGGAAATACAGTTCATAACTTACCGGTCACGTCAGTAGTGACGATAGTTGCTGAGCAAAACGCCATTCTTTGGTAAGTATCGAATTTTGACATTATTAAGCTTGAAAAGCTGGTGAATGGTAAATTGAATGGCTGCTTCCTGGGCTTGGAGAATCGCCATATTCAACTTCTTCTATAAACCCAGATTCAAGTTAAATAGCAGGCTAACGTTAGCTAGCTAACTAACGTTACTCACCTCCTCCATGGTTCAGCCACCGGTAATATTGAGAGAAAGGGAAAAGTCGGCGGTAGTAGAGAGGCCTGGTCATAATCAGCAGCTGACATTTCTTAAGCTAGTATGCAAATATATTTTAAAAAATTTTGATAACCTCACAGATAGATGAGACTGTACAACTGCAGTTGTTTCACTGACGTTTGAGCGCGCGTTAAACGCTGAAATTAGACCGGAATTTCCGGAAACATCACAGAACAGGCTGATGGGATATGTTAGCTAAGCATTTGTAGTCTGTTCAGTGGTCATTCACAGCAGCTCAAATTGAGAGCTTTCCAAAATGTCAAAGTACATTTTTTTGGCATGTGTTTCATTGACTGCTCATTTGTGACACTGAACCGGTAAATAGCCCCGCAATTGTTATTTACTGCTGCTCTTTAATTATTTGTTATTCTTATCTCTTACTTTTTTTTTTTGTATTTTCTTAATAAACTATATTGTTGGTGAAGGACATGTAAGTAAAGACAGCCTACACCGGCCAAACCCAGACGATGCGCACCGCCCATATGGGACTCCCAATCAGTTGTGATACAGCCTGGATTCGAACCAGGGTGTCAGAGGTGACGCCTCTAGCACTGAGATGCAGTGCCTTAGACCACTGCACCACTTGGGAGCCCACATATGGCGCAAAGTGACTTCAGTTGTATTTAACTCTGCGTGGATTGACAGATGCACAATTCACTTTAATATGCTCTGGATTGATAGATTACTTTCTGTTTATAAAACGGTGCTATTGATGGTAGTCTACTGCTGTGCATTGGCATTGACACAGGCCTAAGTGGTGCTGGATTGCATTTTTCCTCAATGACCATCAGATGGCGATGCAACATCAGATAATCTCTCCCTGCAGGATTACCCTCTGTACACCCCCCCTCCTCCATGCCCACCACACTGCAGTTTCTCCACAGAGGAGATCGATTGGGTAGATGTCCCCCTGTTACCAGAATGACTCGTGTTTCTCAGGGGTTCCTCAGAACCCAACAGGCATCTGCATTCTGAACCAAGCCAAGTAACTTTTACTCCCTTATCTATAGCCCTTCATGCACTGTTGCTGTGCTCGTGCGTGTGAGCGTGGATCATGTTTGTTTTCTATACCTTGAGTATGTTGTCCTTCAGGTGTACATGTCGTAGACTGCACCTGACTGAAGTGGGGCTGATGTGCTGAAGGTTGAGAGCGGCTGAGTGAGAGTTGAGTTATCACATCACAACACAGACTTGTTCCACTTACTGTCCATCCCTCTCTACTCTGCAGCGTTGAGTGCTCTCTCCTCTACTGTGAGTGTGC
Organism: Salvelinus alpinus; assembly: GCF_045679555.1. Taxonomy (NCBI): domain Eukaryota; kingdom Metazoa; phylum Chordata; class Actinopteri; order Salmoniformes; family Salmonidae; genus Salvelinus; species Salvelinus alpinus. The sequence goes on along the minus strand of NC_092113.1, from coordinate 8,901,857 downwards.
TTCTGTTCGAGCACTGCTGCTCTGGAACAGCCATTCTACCTAGGCTGTCTTAGAAGTGGACCTTGGTTGATTTCCCATTACTGCACCTTTCCCACCTTTGATGCGTCAGAGCTGTGCAGGTCTATGGAATCCATGTGAGAAAGTGAACTTGTGTTGAAGGTTATCTTCTAGAACATCTAGGAGGATCTTTACAACCAGATGGAATCAGACAGAGATACCCATTTCAGACAGAATATGTGGTATATTACCTGTAAAAAAAATATATATAAGGCAATATTTATATAACCCCCTTTAAAACAGCACCTTATTTACCACTTTCTTGCAGGTATACCCCTTTTACACACATCAGTGAGTAGAACCTGGCTAATTGGGAGGGGTGGGAGTTGGGGGGTGTTGTAAAACCATGGGGTCTGTTTGCATTTCAAATTAGGGAGGTGTTAAACAATATAAGTGTTATTGGTTTTACCTGCAAAAAAGCAGAGAACCATTAACACAGACCTGATTCCTGTATTTTGCTTACAGGGTCTGTGAAAATGCAGGAATCATGGCTAGGTCTTTAGGTGGCTTTTATTTTTCCTTGTTTTTTTACCCCCTAGCCCTTTCAGATATACCAAAAAGCTGGTATAAAAAAGCAGGCATGGTAAAATAGTGGGATTTTGGTCTGCGTATGAAAGGGATAAGAGAGTGGGAAAAAGCGAGAGAAAGGGAAAAAGAAAGAGAGAGTGGGAGAGAGAGGGCACATGTCACATAGTGTACAGTACACGATGTTACCATACAATGTTGCACAGTTCCATAGCAAACTATTTCATGACTCCAGTCATTCAGAAAGCTGCTTTGAGCCAGAATAAATAACATAATAACAGTGTCGAGTACAGAATAACAGTGTCTATGGCTACACAACATGACGACCAACCCGTAGCACTCACGTCTGTAGCCATGAAGTGCTTTGAAAGGCTGGTCATGGCTCACATCAACATCATCATCCCAGAAACCCTAGACCCACTCCAATTTGCATACTGCCCCAACAGATCCACAGATGACACAATCTCTATTGCACTCAACACTGCCCTTTCCCACCTGGACAAAAGGAACACCTATGTGAGAATGCAATTCATTGACTACAGCTCAGCGTTCAACACCACAGTGCCCTCAAGGCTCATCAATAAGCTAAGGACCCTTGGACTAAACGCCTCTCTCTGCAACTGGATCCTGGACTTCCTGATGGGCCGCCCCCAGGTTGTAAGGGTAGGCAACAACACATCTGCCATGCTGATTCTCAACACGGGGGCCCTTCAGGGGTATGTGCTTAGTCCCCTCCTGTACTCCCTGTTCACCCATGACTGCGTGGCCAAGCATGACTCCAAAACCATCATTATGTTTGCCGACGACACAACGGTGGTAGGCCTGATCACCGACAACGATGAGACAGCCTATAGGGAGGAGGTCAGAGACCTGGAAGTGTGGTGCCAGGACAACAACCTCTCCCTCAACGTGATCAAGACAAAGGAGATGATCGTGGACTACAGAAAAAGAAGGGGCGAGCACGCCCCCATTCTCATCGATGGGGCTGTAGTGGAGCAGGTTGAGAGCTTCAAGTTCGTTGGTGTCCACATCACCAACAAACTATCATGGTCCAAATACACCAAGACAGTCGTGAAGAAGGCACGACAATGCCTATTACCTCTCAGGAGACTAAAAAGATTTGGCATGGGTCTTCAGATCCTCAAAACGTTTTACAGCTGCACCATCGAGAGCATCCTAACTGGTTGCATCACCGCCTGGTATGGCAACTGCTCTGCCTCCGACCGCAAGGCACTACAGAGGGTAGTGAATACGGCACAGTACATCACTAGGCCAAGCTTCCTGCCATCCAGGACCTCTATACCAGGCGGTGTCAGAGGAAGGCCCTAGAAATTGTCAAAGACTCCAGCCACCCTAGTCATAGACTGTTCTCTCTGCTACCGCACGGTAAGCGGTACCGTCCAAAAGGCTTCTTAACAGCTTCTACCCTCAAGCCATAAGACCCCTTTCACGGTAAGGTTGTTGTATCTGTTGTATTCGGCGCATGTGACAAATAAAATTTTGATTTGATTTGACTGCAATTGAATTGTCTACATTGGGAAATCATAGTAGTCAGAAACCACAGCTGCAATAGAGCACAGTACAGTAGACCACAGTAGAGTACATTACAGTAGACCACAGTAGAGCACAGTAGAGTACAGTACAAGTAGAGCACAGCACAGTAGAGCACAGTAGAGTACAGTTCAGTACAGTACAGTACATTTACATTTAAGTCATTTAGCAGACGCTCTTATCCAGAGCGACTTACAAATTGGTGCATTCACCTTATGATATCCAGTGGAACAACCACTTTACAATAGTGCATCTAACTCTTTTAAGGGGGGGGGGTTAGAAGGATTACTTTATCCTATCCTAGGTATTCCTTAAAGAGGTGGGGTTTCAGGTGTCTCCGGAAGGTGGTGATTGACTCCGCTGACCTGGCGTCGTGAGGGAGTTTGTTCCACCATTGGGGTGCCAGAGAAGCGAACAGTTTTGACTGGGCTGAGCGGGAACTGTACTTCCTCAGAGGTAGGGAGGCGAGCAGGCCAGAGGTGGATGAACGCAGTGCCCTTGTTTGGGTGTAGGGCCTGATCAGAGCCTGAAGGTACGGAGGTGCCGTTCCCCTCACAGCTCCGTAGGCAAGCACCATGGTCTTGTAGCGGATGCGAGCTTCAACTGGAAGCCAGTGGAGAGAGCGGAGGAGCGGGGTGACGTGAGAGAACTTGGGAAAGTTGAACACCAGACGGGCTGCGGCGTTCTGGATGAGTTGTAGGGGTTTAATGGCACAGGCAGGGAGCCCAGCCAACAGCGAGTTGCAGTAATCCAGACGGGAGATGACAAGTGCCTGGATTAGGACCTGCGCCGCTTCCTGCGTGAGGCAGGGTCGTACTCTGCGAATGTTGTAGAGCATGAACCTACAGGAACGGGTCACCGCCTTGATGTTAGTTGAGAACGACAGGGTGTTGTCCAGGATCACGCCAAGGTTCTTAGCACTCTGGGAGGAGGACACAATGGAGTTGTCAACCGTGATGGCGAGATCATGGAACGGGCAGTCCTTCCCCGGGAGGAAGAGCAGCTCCGTCTTGCCGAGGTTCAGCTTGAGGTGGTGATCCGTCATCCACACTGATATGTCTGCCAGACATGCAGAGATGCGATTCACCACCTGGTTATCAGAGGGGGGAAAGGAGAAGATTAATTGTGTGTCGTCTGCATAGCAATGATAGGAGAGACCATGTGAGGATATGACAGAGCCAAGTGACTTGGTGTATAGCGAGAATAGGAGAGGGCCTAGAACAGAGCCCTGGGGGACACCAGTGGTGAGAGCACGTGGTGCGGAGACAGATTCTCGCCACGCCACCTGGTAGGAGCGACCTGTCAGGTAGGACGCAATCCAAGCGTGGGCCGCGCCGGAGATGCCCAGCTCGGAGAGGGTGGAGAGGAGGATCTGATGGTTCACAGTATCAAAGGCAGCCGATAGGTCTAGAAGGATGAGAGCAGAGGAGAGAGAGTTAGCTTTAGCAGTGCGGAGCGCCTCCGTGACACAGAGAAGAGCAGTCTCAGTTGAATGACTAGTCTTGAAACCTGACTGATTTGGATCAAGAAGGTCATTCTGAGAGAGATAGCAGGAGAGCTGGCCAAGGACGGCACGTTCAAGAGTTTTGGAGAGAAAAGAAAGAAGGGATACTGGTCTGTAGTTGTTGACATCGGAGGGATCGAGTGTAGGTTTTTTCAGAAGGGGTGCAACTCTCGCTCTCTTGAAGACGGAAGGGACGTAGCCAGCGGTCAAGGATGAGTTGATGAGCGAGGTGAGGTAAGGGAGAAGGTCTCCGGAAATGGTCTGGAGAAGAGAGGAGGGGATAGGGTCAAGCGGGCAGGTTGTTGGGCGGCCGGCCGTCACAAGACGCGAGATTTCATCTGGAGAGAGAGGGGAGAAAGAGGTCAAAGCACAGGGTAGGGCAGTGTGAGCAGAACCAGCGGTGTCGTTTGACTTAGCAAACGAGGATCGGATGTCGTCGACCTTCTTTTCAAAATGGTTGACGAAGTCATCAGCAGAGAGGGAGGAGGGGGGAGGAGGGGGAGGAGGATTCAGGAGGGAGGAGAAGGTGGCAAAGAGCTTCCTAGGGTTAGAGGCAGATGCTTGGAATTTAGAGTGGTAGAAATTGGCTTTAGCAGCAGAGACAGAAGAGGAGAATGTAGAGAGGAGGGAGTGAAAGGATGCCAGGTCCGCAGGGAGGCGAGTTTTCCTCCATTTCCGCTCGGCTGCCCGGAGCCCTGTTCTGTGAGCTCGCAATGAGTCGTCGAGCCACGGAGCAGGAGGGGAGGACCGAGCCGGCCTGGAGGATAGGGGACATAGAGAGTCAAAGGATGCAGAAAGGGAGGAGAGGAGGGTTGAGGAGGCAGAATCAGGAGATAGGTTGGAGAAGGTTTGAGCAGAGGGAAGAGATGATAGGATGGAAGAGGAGAGAGTAGCGGGGGAGAGAGAGCGAAGGTTGGGACGGCGCGATACCATCCGAGTAGGGGCAGTGTGGGAAGTGTTGGATGAGAGCGAGAGGGAAAAGGATACAAGGTAGTGGTCGGAGACTTGGAGGGGAGTTGCAATGAGATTAGTGGAAGAACAGCATCTAGTAAAGATGAGGTCAAGCGTATTGCCTGCCTTGTGAGTAGGGGGGGAAGGTGAGAGGGTGAGGTCAAAAGAGGAGAGGACTGGAAAGAAGGAGGCAGAGAGGAATGAGTCAAAGGTAGACGTGGGGAGGTTAAAGTCACCCAGAACTGTGAGAGGTGAGCCATCCTCAGGAAAGGAACTTATCAGGGCCTCAAGCTCATTGATGAACTCTCCAAGGGAACCTGGAGGGCGATAAATGATAAGGATGTTAAGCTTGAAAGGGCTGGTAACTGTGACAGCATGGAATTCAAAGGAGGCGATAGACAGATGGGTCAGGGGAGAAAGAGAGAATGTCCACTTGGGAGAGATGAGGATCCCAGTGCCACCACCCCGCTGACCAGAAACTCTCGGGGTGTGCGAGAACACGTGGGCAGACGAGGAGAGAGCAGTAGGAGTAGCAGTGTTATCAGTGGTAATCCATGTTTCCGTCAGTGCCAAGAAGTCGAGGGACTGGAGGGAAGCATAGGCTGAGATGAACTCTGCCTCGTTGGCCGCAGATCGGCAGTTCCAGAGGCTGCCTGAGACCTGGAACTCCACGTGGGTCGTGCGCGCTGGGACCACCAGGTTAGAGTAGCAGCGGCCACGCGGTGTGAAGCGTTTGTATGGTCTGTGCAGAGAGGAGAGAACAGGGATAGACAGACACATAGTTGACAGGCTACAGAAGAGGCTACGCTAATGCAAAGGAGATTGGAATGACAAGTGGACTACACGTCTCGAATGTTCAGAAAGTTAAGCTTACGTTGCAAAAAATCTTATTGACTAAAATGATATAGTACTGCTGGCTGGTGAAATAGGCTAGCTAGCAGTGGCTGCGTTGTTGACTTTGTTTGAAAGTGTAGCTGGCTAGGTAACCTCTAACTGGCTAGGTAACCTCGACAATTACTCTAGACTACACAATTATCTTGGATACAAAGACGGCTATGTAGCCAGCTAAGATCAAACAAATCAAACTGTTGTACTGTAATGAAATGAAATGTAATACTACCTGTAATACTACCTGTGGAGCAAAGCGGAATGCAACTACTCGCTCCAAACCAAACCGGAAGTGCGTATCGTAGAGGGAGAGGCAATAGAAGTGTTGTTTCTTGTATTATTGTCTTTTGTGTCTTTAGAGGACTGCTTCACCTTAATGTCCCCTTTCCCTTTTCTTCTGTCCTTATTTTGTCCCACTTTGTCCCTTCTTTGTCCCTTCTTCTCTTCTGCCAACTAGACACTCCTTGTTAGCTAGCTAGCTTCTTTCAGGAATGATTTTCAGTTTTCAATTTCAGTAGAGCACAGTAGAGTACATTACAGTAGACCACAGTAGAGTACAGTACAGTAGAGCACAGTAGAGCACAGTACAGTAGAGCACAGTAGAGTACAGTACAGTAGACCACAGTAGAGTACAGTAGAGCACAGTAGAGCACAGTACAGTAGGGCACAGTAGAGTACAGTACAGTACAGTAGAGCACAGTACAGTAGACCACAGTAGAGTACATTACAGTAGACCACAGTAGAGTACAGTACAGTAGAGCACAGTAGAGCACAGTACAGTAGAGCACAGTAGAGTACAGTACAGTAGAGCACAGTACAGTAGAGCACAGTAGAGTACAGTACAGTTCAGTACAGTACAGTAGAGCACAGCACAGTAGAGTACAGTACAGTAGAGCACAGTACATTAGAGTTCAGTAAAGTACAGTAGAGCACAGTACAGTAGAGTTCAGTACAGTACAGTAGAACACAGTACAGTAGAGCTCAGTACAGTAGAGCACAGCACAGTAGAGCACAGCACAGTAGAGTACAGTACAGTACAGTAGAGCACAGTAAATTATAGTAAAGAAATTAGAGTAGAATATAGTTCAGTACAATGGAGTAGAGTTCAGTACAGTACAGTAGATGACACATGAGTAGAGTACAGTATAATGTAATATACTCTACTACTGTACTTGACTGTGCTGTACTCGACTGTGTTGTATTGTAGTGTACTGAACTATACTCTACTTCCCTTTACTTTACTGTACTCTACTCTTCTGTACTAATCTAACGTCATGCTAATAGACTTGTTGTTTTATTCATAACAGGTTTTAATTGCTTCTGTACTCTATTGTACTGAACTATACTCTGCTCTACTTTACTTGACTGTACTCTACTGTACTGTACTATGCTCTATTGTACTGTACTGAATTCTACTGTTCTGTACTGTACTGTGGTCTACGGTGCTGTACTGTGATGTTTAAACTTGTGAAATATAGATGTCTATGATTGGTACAGATTAGGTCCGGTCTGGACCAACCAAATGTGGTCTTGTTTGATGGCAGAGCTCGTTAGAATAATAGCCAGTTTTTTTAATAATACCCAAACATGCAAAGGTGGATATTACATATTTCTACCTTTGTGTACCTATTCAGGATACATCACCGTGAAGAGAATGACATTCATAATTATGCATTTCTGTATAGTACAGATCAAGGACCCATGATGTCATTCTTTTACCATCCACTTCACACACTGTAGTTCGATAACCAAAAGTGATTTTTTCAAACTCATGGTGTCATATCATAGCTGACACCCAATTCTTTCTTCAGTCATCTTTGAATCTTAATTCGGAGTAGATATTTGACGTGGTCCCAAAAATCCGAGGGAGCATTTACTGTCATTCTGTTACCAAACTTTGCATCTGCAATGTTCCTCGTACAAATGTGTTTTAGTAAAAAAAATTGTGGCAATTGTTAAAAGTAGACTTCTGCATAAAAACAAGGAAACAAATATGTTTGATTGTCATGTACACCGGATAGGTGCAGTGTAATGTGTTGTTTTACAGGGACACCCATAATAGTACGGCACCCCTGGAAGAAATTAGGTTTACGTGCCATGCTCAAGAGCACATAGACCGATTTATTTCAGCTTGTCGGTTCGGGTATTCAAACCAGCAACCTTTCTGTTGCTGGACCAACGCTCTAACAGCTAGGCTACCTGCCGCCCATAAAGGTCTGGGGTGGGCAAAGTTATTTTTAGGGGGGTGTGATTTTTATGGGTTAAAAGAACACACACAGTATGTATAAATTATGAATGTGTTGGGCCAGTAACCGAAAGTTTGCTGGTTTAAATCCATGAGCGGATTAGGAGAAAAATATTTTGATGTGCCCTTAAGCAATGCACTTAACCATAATTGCTCCTGTAAATCACTTTGGAAAAGAGCATCTGCTAAATTACTAAAATGTAAATGTAAGAATTGCCACAGCCTGTTTACTTGACAGGACCTCCAAAAAAATAGGCATGCTCTGTTTTGCCAAAAACAATGGTTTATAGTTTTGAAAGGAGGATGGAGGGGGTGGCATTGTGAGGAAATGGGAGTGGTGTTTTAAAGAGGTGATGTGGGACTTTCCTCCCCTCAGACAGAGAGACAGACAGCACAGAGCCTAACACCAGCAAGTGCAACTCCATTGTTTGGACGACTTCCTGTCCCTGCCCTTGGCACTAGTGTGCGCAGAAAGCTTCCTTCCTCCCTGGGATTCTAAAAATGATCCATAATGACTTCCGCATAACCCCAGTCATCACTAACAACAACCTACCCAACCCCTAAAAAGCAGGGGTCTATTCATTAGTCGGATTCTGTTGCAAGATGTTTTGTCTGTTGCAAACCTTTGCAACCTTTTTGCAAACCTTTTGCAACAGAAACCGTTTATGCCAAACAAAAAAAATGTTTTGCAGCGGAAACGCTGGTTTCTATTGGACAAAGTCAGGTCCCTCCCCGTTTGCTCTGTTTGCTTCCGTTTGGGTCCTAGAGTAAACAGTAAATGTTTTCCATTGCAAAACGTTTTGCAACGGACAAAACATTTTGCAACGGAATCTGACTAATGAATACACCCCAGGTGTTGGGTATGCAACAGCCTAGTTTGATGTTCATACTCCAATACTGTGGTTAACAGCCCTACTCTTGGAGAGCCATTTATTTATTGGGGAAACACACCCACATAGTAATGTAAGTAGGCCACTTAAGTATTCAATTGATTCTTTAAGCAGTGAACTAAAACAATTAACTAACAGGTTCAGTGGCTCCCTGTGACCAGGATTAGATTGCTGTTCTTCACTCTGAAGTGAATCTTGGATAGATCTTCTAAAATGGAAACAATTATAATTTCTGCCTTGGAAATCTGCCTGTGCAAAGAAGTATCCACTAAACGGATTTGTATTTGTTAATGTGAACAATTGTGACTTGTTTGTTGAACAAGTGACAATTTTCACGAGGTCTGAGTTTGGAAAGTGATAAAGAGTCCACTTCACATCAAATAGGTAGTGCACAGTCCATCGTTTTTACAATATTTGAAGTAATCTAACATAATGCGAATAGACTTGTTGTTTTATTCATAACAGGTTTTAATTATTGTAAAAACTGTAGCATGTTTAAAGGCAATTAATAAACGCTAAACATTTCCTCCGAATTTCCTTTTTATGATTACATTTGTGTATAGAATATCATTTAATCAATACCTTATTTGCATAATGCAACCCCCTCAACCACGTCTTGTTTAAATTATGCAAATTCCGTGGCTGCAAGGCATGCTGGATGTGATTTCTTCTGCTTATTGGTCGTGCCCATCCTACTGCGTGACTGATGGAATATAATTTTCTTGCGACACAGCTTATTGTGACGGTGGTGGATATTTTGAAGAAATAAGCACTTACCAATGTTAGAAACAACAGTTTTTTTTAGATTCAGGAAAACCTCAACTTTGCTTATCTCTTTGGCGTCTTGATCTACAGTATCAGTATCTACAGCCCTTCATGGACGATGTCATATAAAGCATACTACGTTTCTCACATATTAAATCTCTCTTAATGCACTGTATGCTTTATTTCATACATGTTCGCTCCCTGAGTATACTAGTGTATCTCTCTCTCAAACACCCCCCCACACACACACACACACGACAGTGGGGTCTGAAAAGTAAGATAGCCCAGTGGGTGAACATGTCACTGCTGTGTATACAGCCCCTTCACTTTGTGTTATCTAATGGGACATTCCCGGTCAAAGAGCTGTAGGGGTTCCAGAGAATGGGTGACCACCACCACAACCGGTCAAACCATCATAGTGTAAGCCTTACTGCAGAGGTGCACCCCACTATTACTATAGCATTAGAAGTATAGTACTACTGGCTGCAAAAATGACTATGGTAAATCTAATCTGTTTAATGGGAAAAGAAGAAAGAAGAAATCTTCTCTGAAAATAAAACAGTCTCAGGAGGAGGGACAGTGAACATCTTCCCCACATCATGCCTGAAACAGACTAGGTTATGCAACACATCATTATGAAACATACACACAGACGTGCCCAAGCCGATGAAGAGACAGGGAAAGAGACATTGTGTGTTTGTGTGTGTGTTAGAGGTGGCACCAAAGGCTCCCAAGTGGTGTGGCGAAAGAAAGAAAAAATCTGGGGCCTGTAGTTTTTCCTGACCTGGTAACCTAACCAGGAAAAACTCTGGACATTATAAGGTGATGACGTGACTAATCTGTTGTAAAAAGGGTTATTATGGGATACGATGGGACCAGAGTTTTTTTAATCAGGTCACATGCTTTTAAAAAAAAAAACTGGAAAAACTCCTGGCCTTGGGGAGGATGAAAACGCTGTCAAACTGCAGCAACCTTATACTTGTTCATCTGAATTGTGTTTTAAAGTACTAGGGGGGTTCCTATACACAGACACAGAGAAAGCCACATGATTGGACAATAAAATTCACAGGGCTGAGACTGCTTTATACAGGTTTGCATCATTGTAGTCCTGCCATATGCAACTGCAGGTCTAATAAAACAATGTACTCACAGTCTATGTCAGATATCGTGTTTATTGATTCATTCCAGTTAATCATTTTGGATTGAAAATCTACACACAATACCCCATAATGACAAAGCAAAAACGTTTTTTTATAGATTTTTACACAATTCTAAAGCAAAAAATACGGAAATACCACATTTAGATAAGTATTCAGACCCTTTATTCAGTACTTTGTTGAAGCACCTTTGGCAGCGATTACAGCCTCAAGTCTTCCTGGGTATAACGCTACAAGCTTGGCACACCTGTATTTGGGAAGTTTCTCCCATCTTCTCTGCAGATCCTCTCAAGCTCTGTCAGGTTTGATGGGGAGCGTCGCTGCACAGCTATTTTCAGCTCTCTCCAGAGTCCGGAAGCCACTCTTGTATTGTTTTGGCTGTGTGCTTAGGGTCGTTGTCCTGTTGGAAGGTGAACCTTTGCCCCAGTCTGAGGTCCTGAGCGCTCTGGAGCAGGTTTTCATCAAGGATCTTTCTGTACTTTGCACCGTTCATCTTTGGCTCGATCCTGACTAGTTTCTCAGTCCCTGTCACTGAAAACCATCCCCACAGCATGATGCTGCCACCACCATGCTTCACCGTAGGGATGGTGCCAGGTTTCCTCCAGACGTGACGCTTGGAATTCAGGCCAAAGAGTTCAATCTTGGCTTCATCAGACCAGACAATCTTGTTTGTCATGGTCTGAGAGTCATTAGGTGCATTTTGACAAAATTCAAGCGGGCTGTCTTGTGCCTTTTACTGAGGAGTGGCTTCCGGCAGGCCACTCTACCATAAAGGCCTGATTGGTGGAGTGCTGCAGAGAGGGTTGTCCTTCTGGAAGGTTCTCCCATCTCCAAAGAGGAACTCTAGAGCTCTGTCAGAGTGACCATCGGGTTCTTGGTCACCCCCCTGACCAAGGCCCTTCTCCCCCGATTGATCAGTTTGGCCAGGCAGCCAACTCTAGGAAGAGTCTTGGTGGTTCCAAACTTCTTCCATTTAAGAATGATGGAGGCCACTGTGTTCTTGTGGACCTTCAATGCTGCAGAATTGTTTTGCTACCCTTCCCCAGACCTTGAAACAATCATGTCTCGGAGCTCTACGGACAATTCTTTTGACCTCATGGCTGGGTTTTTGCTCTGACATGCACTGTCACCTGTTGGACCTTATATAGAGAGGTGTGTGCCTTTCCAAATCATGTCCAATCAATTGAATTTACCACAGGTGGACTCCAGTCAAGATGTAGAAACATCTCAAGGATGATCAATGGAAACAGGATGCACCTGAGCTCAATTTCGAGTCTCATAACAAAGGGTCTGAATACTTATGTAAATAAGGTATTTCTGTTTTTTAGGTTTTATAAATTTGCAAACATTTCTAAAAACCTGTTTTCACTTTGTCATTATGGGGTATGTGTGTAGATTGCTGAGGTATTTTATTTATTTAATCCATTTTAGAATAAGGCTGGAATGTAACAAAATGTGGAAAAAGTCAAGGGGTCTGAATACTTTCCGAATGCATTGTATGACTGCCATCCCCATCAGTGTATCACCCTCCTTCAGGCCATGTATGAGGCATGCAATGATTTCAATACAGACCAATGTCAGGCTTGGATTCGTCGTGCCAAAATGTTTTTCTCCAGGTGCATGAACAGTTATATGATATTTACTGTGATTTCGATGAGAACCTATGGCCAAATGCTCAAGACAGTTTATTTGATTACATTGTGAAAGATTTCTTCGATCCCTTTGATCACACATGGGATAGAAATGATGGAAATGTGATCTGTCAATTTTAATGGTTAGTGCAAGTGTATTGCCTAATGTGAAAACAGTGTAATGTACTGTAATTTACAGTACTGTAGCATACTACATTCAAAGGGCAATTTTGAAACATGTATCTTACATTTTTTGCAATTGGTTGTTAAATAACTACATTGAGAAGATATCATTATGTTGTGTTTTGGTGATTAAACCAATGTAGTCATTAAAGTTCACAGTAAACTTATATTTTGATTCAATGGTTGTGTGGTGAAAGATGTCAACAAACAAAATGAACGCACAATGAAAGTGCTCACCTTACCAGTTTTGAGGTTTGTACTAAGAGTTTTGAAAATTCACCACAAACTTGTGAAAATAGTACCAAAGCGATTAAAAAAACTGTAGTAGCCTACAATTGATCAGACTGGAAAATAGTCTCGTTTCTATGCAATACAGCATGTCAGGTCGCTATTGCTTTAGGCACATAGAGTTTTTGTTTTTGTCAGTCGGGAGTGATACTTGTTATCACACTTTCTTAATACCGGAGGGAAGTGGAGAGCGCGCCTTGAGCTTTGTGCATTGTGCCCGACCTGCGATTTCCTTGAATCTGATTGGTCAAGATACGCAAAGCATCTGCAGGAACACTCTGGATGTGAAGGACAGAGAAATTGTGCGCGAGTTGACAAATCATTAGGCATATCAAAGGAAAAAAATGTACCTGCACTTTGCCCCACTTTTTAACACTTTGCGTCGATATATTTTATTAAACTAAATCAAAAGGGATGTGGCAAAATTCCGCCTCGCCACACGTTTTCCGGTGCCCTGATGCATGCGTTGTCAGCAAGCGTGTCAGGGAGGAGGACAAAGAACAATAGCGAAAATAAAAAGCAAGGGCAATAATGCAGTTTGAAAGAGGAGGAATAGACATGCAGAATAAATGACTTACACTCTATATACAAAAGTACGTGGACACCCCTTCAAATGAGTGAACTCAGCTATTTCAGCCACACCTGTTGCTGATTTTTTTAAATTCTTTTTATTTAACTAGGCAAGTCAGTTAAGAACAAATTCTTATTTACAATGGCAGCCTAGGAACAGTGAGTTAACTGCCTTGTTCAGGGGCAGAACAACAGATTTTTACCTTGTCAGCTCAGGGATTCAATCTAGCAACCTTTCGGCTTCTGGCCCAACCCTCTAACCACTAGGCTACCTGCCGCTGATAGGTGTATAAAATCGAGCTCAGTGACTTTCAATTGTCATAGGATGCCACCTTTCCAACAAGTCAGTTCTTCAAATTTATGCCATGCTAGAGCTGCCCAACTGTACATTCTGTTATTGTAAAGTGGAAACGTCTAGGATCAACAACAGCTCAGCCACGAAGCGGTAGGCCACACAAGCTCCCAGAACGGGACCGCTGAGTGCTGAAGCGCGTAGCGCATAAAAATCGTCTGTCCTCGGTTGCAACACTCACTGCTGAGTTCCAAACTGTCTCTGGAAGCAAAGTCAGCACAATAACTGTTTGTCTGGAGCTTCATGAAATGGGTTTCCATGGCCGAGCAGCCGCACACAAGCCTAAGATCACCATGTGCAATGCCTAGCGTTGGTTGGAGTGGAGTGATGTAAAGCTCACCACCATTGGACTCTGGAGCAGTGGAAATGCGTTCTCTGGAGTGATGAATCACGCGTCACCATCTGGCAGTCCGACAGATGAATCTGGGTTTAGCAAATGCCAGGTGAACGCTACCTGCCCCAATGCATAGTGTCAACTGCAAAGTTTGGTGGATGAGGTATAATGGTCTAGGGCTGTGTGTTATGGTTCGGGCTAGGCCACTTAGTTTCAGTGAAGGGAAATATTAATGCTACAGCATACAATGGCATTCTAGACGATTCTTTGCTTCCAACTTTGTGGCAACAGTTTGAGGAAGGCCATTTCCTGTTTCAGCATGACAATGCCTCCGTGCACAAAGCGAGGTCCATACAGAAATGGTTTGTCGAGATCGGTGTGGAAGAACTCGACTGACAAAGCCCTGACCTAAACCCCATCGGACACATTTGTGATGAATTGGAATACCTACTGCGAGCCAGGCCTAATCGCCCAACATCAGTGCCCGACCTCACTAATGCTCTTATGGCTGAATGGAAGCAAGTCACCGCAGCAATGGTCCAATATCTAGTGGAAAGCCTTCCCAGAAGAGTGGAGACTGTTATTACAGCAAAGTGGGAACCAACTCCATATTAATGCCCATGATTTTGGAATGAGATGTTCGACATACTTTTGGTCATGTAGTGTATGTTCGAGGCTTTGCCAACCTAAATTGATTGCCTGGGCAACACCATATTGTAAAGCATTTTTTACATTTACATTTCACAAATGCTCTTATCCAGAGTTATTAGGTTTAAGTGCCTTGCTCAAAGGCACATCAACAGATTTGTATCCCTGGTGGAAGGAGGTTTCTGGGCTCCATAATTACCTCTTGGTCCTGCAGCCTTAGCAGAGGGAGCATTACACATTCTGCTTGACATTGGTGACACTTGGCCAGGGTAAAACCAGCTTCACACCAGCCTGTGACAAGCCCCTCCTGGGCAGCCCACTGAGGTCAGGTTGAAAGTACAGTGTTAAAGTTGAAAAGAAACAATCAACATGATAAGAATGTATACATCAAAACAGAGACAATTTAGGAACATGTTTGGCTGTGTGTTATTCTAACACAGTCCACTATTTCCTGTGTATCCTTTTGTGGGGTGGGTTATTACCGTGTAGCTCAGTCGGTAGAGCATGGCGCTTGCAACCCCAGGGTTGTGGGTTTGATTTCCACGGGGGACCAGTACAAAAGAAGTATGCACATGTATGCACTGTAAGTCGCTCTGGACAAGAGCGTCCGCTCAGTGACTAAAATGTCAATGGTTCTCTGCGGCCCAGTCTTTCGAGCTGTGCTGTAAATTTCCATGCGCACAAGAGCATCCTCGTTGCTTTAATGTGCTGATTTATACTATGGCATTTCATGCCATAACAGTATGTGGCTGTTTGTGTGTATACCCATTCATGTTCTGTATAACTTGGCATGCTCCACTTCCTCCCCAAATGGCAGACTTTGCAGGTTTTGTGGTGTTTCAGAGTCATGAAGCCATCTTTCATCTATTCGGGCTTGGCAGTCAGTGTGCTCTGATTGGCTGTGCTACTGTCACCACACGCTAACTCTTACATGAACATATGCTCACTCACAGGCACACTAGCACGCCACACACACACACTGATGACACACTCCCACACAAACATGTTTTTCAGCACACTGGCTGCACCTGCACATTGCACCCAGTCAGTCATTGCATACTCCATCTCTGTTACATAGGGCATTTTCTCTGTTCATATGATTGGTTTCCTGCCAAATGCATAGAACTTGATGAGAAGACATATACTAAGTGTAATTCTTCTTCATTTTTAAAATCCTGTTCAAGATCGGGGTGAAATATAAGTAGTGGAGTTGGGTCCACACGTGTCTGTGAAGCCACAAGGGTAGGCAACACTTTCCAAAGTTGCTTGCCAAGGCTGTGATCCCGTGAACTTTGAGTTCAGATAAGCGTTTTACTGTCAGGAAACATTGTTTTCGAAATCCACACAACAGCATTTTTCGTATAAATCTATGCAGAAAAAAGCTACCTGCTGGGCATGAAGAAGTGAGCAGGTACTTTCCATTGATTTATTCATGGAAGGGTTCCTTCAGATGATTTGGTCTGTGTATGTGTGTGTGTATGTCTATATATATATATATGTGTGTGTGTATGTCTATATATATATATATATGTGTGTGTGTGTGTGTGTGTGTGTGTGTGTGTGTGTGTGTGTGTGTGTGTGTGTGTGTGTGTGTGTGTGTGTGTGTGTGTGTGTGTGTGTGTGTGTGTGTGTGTGTGTGTGTGTGTGTGTGAGAGAGATAGAGAGCTAGGGTGAAATAAAGGTGTCAATCAAATCTATAAAATGGAACTGAAGCTTGTAAAGCGGTGAAGTAACATTGTTACACATCATGCACTGGACAGGGATAGACTATGCGCAATTGAATAGTTTAGAACAAAGTTGACTGACTACCAACCCTGATCTTGCATAGCCTATGCGGTCCAAAACGCATGCTGCGCAACAATGAGCAGGACGCTCATTTTCATTGGCTGGCGCGACAATATAAAGTTCAGCAGCTTCATAACTCAGCGCATACCGCTGGCAGCAAGCGTCATCGAAGGTGTACTGTACAGCATCCCGGCGGAATGCACTGATAACTGACTGAGGATTTACACGTGTTTTTCTTTCGCATATCAATTTATTGTGTTCGTCAACCAAATCGTATTCACAATGAAGGAAAGGAGACTTACCCAGCCTCTGGTGGCGAGATGTAAACTGGTGTTGGTTGGGGATGTTCAATGCGGAAAAACGGCGATGTTGCAAGTCCTTGCCAAGGATTCCTATCCTGAGGTATGCAATGTCTACACCTGGCACATTTGACTGGATTATAATACCCATATCCTAAATGCACGCGGGATAGGCTACATACACAGACTATGAAGAGATGACAATAGCCATAGAAACGTCATTCTAATTCTATGATAATAACGAATAGAAGTTTAATATTGCATTGTTTTCTGTGCTTGAGGAAAGATTGAGTAAACCGGAAAGGATATGCAAGTCAGTACAATTCCTCTGAGAACTTCAATGTTGAGAGAAATTTCAAATGGTGCTTAATTTCAAATGGAGTGCATAGCGCGTAGAGCTCACTGTACAATCTTGTTGGATGCATTTGCAGTTGGCTTTGGTTGTGTTTCAGATTATGTTGTTCCCAATAGAAATGAATGGTGATAAAATAATGTATTGTGTCCTGTTGGAGTCATGAAAGCATTATTCACGATTCGTTCATGATTATTCGTAATAATGGTACCATCCACATGAATGTAGAAGTGTTCAGAAACATATTCTATTCTTGTTTACAGTAAAAGTGACTCCAAAATCACACAATACGTGATTTAATCACGGTTCATTTTTTGTATTGGGAACAACATAATCAAAAACACAACCAAAACAAACTGCAAATGCATCCAACAAGTTTGTAGAGTCACATGCTTAACGTAGTGCAGGAATATGGGACCAAAATACTACACTTTAGCCTACTTCAATACACATACAAATGAATAGGTCCAAATACCAAGGGGCAGGACTAGATGTATAAAATGTTTTCCTTTCTAAACAGTAAAACTGTTCAGATGCCTTATTTGGTCAGACAGACAGCACAGCAGCCACAGACTGGGATGATCATTATGTGTCAATCTAATACGGCTGATGATTACTGGGGTGACTGTTTCACAATGACTGACCGTATTATAATGCGTAGCTAATGAACTCGCTCCTTTCTGTATCCACAGACATATGTTCCAACAGTATTCGAGAACTACACAGCGTGTCTGGAGCTGGAGGAGCAGCGCGTAGAGCTCAGTCTCTGGGACACATCAGGTGAGCGTTACACTCTGCACTCTCCGTGCGTACATCCAATATACCGTACAGTAATTGAAGCATGGATTTGAGCATATCCAGGTATAATAAGCCTTAATAACGTCTTATAACAAAGGTTATAGTGTGTCATGTCTCTCTATACAAGATGCTCTACCTGTAGATATAGTGCAGGAGGTTTTTGATGCGTGAAATTAAGTTCAAGTCCAAAAGCACGCCATTTGAAATGTGTCTCAGCATTCAAGTTCTCAGACTAATTATGCTGTAAAACCTGACTTGTAATTTCTTTACAGTTTAACATTTCCTTTCCCACCCGCCCTGAAAACAATGCAATCAGAGAGTTTGCGTAACCAACAGTAGGCTAACTAAAGGCCCATTGGCCATTGTCTCACGGTCTTATTTAGCATCATAGTGTATACTGGATGGTTGTTAGTTGTTTGTTATTGTTTACCTTTAAGATAGCGATCTGTTGAACCTTTTATACAGTACTGTTGTCCTGCTGCTTATCACAGGTAGTGATGTGGTAGGCTGCTGAGGTCTGAGAAGTTCGTGGAGGAAGGCCTTTTTCTCAGACAGAGGTGACACAACATTTGAATGCAAATGACCATTTGTGTGCCTGCCTGTTCTCTGTTTCGGTCTCCTCTCCCTTCGATTTATCTTTAGAAGGCATAGAATGACGTAGGCCTAATTCATTTGGCACTACAGTGATCTCATTCCCAGGAGACAAATATATCACCCTTTCGCCACCTACCCCCTTACTAGAGGAATGTCTAATAACTTGTCGGCTCTACATCAAATATGACACCTATAGCGGACACACACACACACACACACACACACACACACACACACACACACACACACACACACACACACACACACACACACACACACACACACACACACACACACACACACACACACACACACACAGTGTTGTGGTGATCCTTCTACATCTTGAAACTGGTGAACATGATCAACAGAACACAACCAGTTCCATGTTGTTGGGCTGCTATGATTAACCTCTACCACGGGGATTTCTGATTGGGCTCCATGGAGTTCAGTTGTGCAGAGGGGGGGGGGGGTTCATTGGCCAGGGGGTTGCCTCTGCATGAGTGGTGGGAATAGTGTGTGTGTGTGTGTGTGTGTGTGTGTTCGTGCGTGCGTGCAACAATGATGATGATGCAATCCCAATGACAAGGTCCTTACCTTTTTCAGTGCACCGTCTAATGAGTCTGGGCGGCTGATGTCGAACCCAATGTGGAATAGACGTTGAATTGACGTCTGTGCCCAGCGGGAAGCGTGTACAAAATGCCGTATATAAGAGAAAACATCACAGGATTCCATTCTTTCGCTTTGTCTGTTTCACTTCAAAAGAGATGGACCGAGCTGGATGCTCGTCCACTCCATAGCGAAAGTCCCGTTACATAATTACCATATACATTTTTCACACCTTGTTTTAAAGCTCTGCCCAGCTCTTCCCACCTTTATTTTCCCCCACAAAACAGTCTAGTCGCTTCTATCTATCTGAGCTCTGTGTCTATCTCTCTAACGTCCTATCCTGGCAGTGCTCTTGTCGTTCATGGCCACACCAAGGTTTTCTCTGATTGTACTATTACTAAAGTTGGTGATTATACATATATCGCTATTATCATGTTTACTGATGGTCTGTGGGGGGAGAGAGAGAGAGAGAGAGAAAGCCTAGCTGTTGATGATTAAACCATGAACAGCCATATCATTATTTTCTCTGAGATTGCTCTTATTCTCATGTTATTTCTTTATTTTCCTTGGCTGAGGGTGTGTGAAGAGAGGCAGAGGGTCCCTTAGGGTCAGGCTGCAGCCTGTGCTTTGCTGTGGAGTGGGCTGTGTTGTTTTGTGTGTTGTTGTGTAACAGAGTTGCTGTGCCTAACGATTCCCCCTGCCGCTCCTCTCTGAGTTCATGATCGAGCTCTGCGGCTGCCTGTTCTCACCGTCTCTCTCACAGTGACCGGACTCAAAGTGAGATGCTCCGTTAGTTCTCTTTCCCTCTGCCTCTCCAGCCTCCATCAACAAGCAAATAGTTTATCATTCGTTTTTTTAGACTCCTCCTTCTCCCAGTGTTGTGTGTGTGAGTCCACGTCCAGGGAGGGGAGGTGTGTGTGGGGGGTGTATCATGGCTTGTGTCCTCTCTCAGCTCCAGGGCTCAGAGCCATCATCATGTCTGTTTCCCCAGTGTTGCATCACCCTGGGCTCCTCTCTGCCAAATGCTGGCATTGTCACCTACTGGAAAAACAAGTCAAATCGCTACTATTCAGTTGCCTCGTTTCTTGCCTTTCCACACTTGACTGTTCATACAGTCATTCCCTGTGAACGTCAGACAATTGTCTCCCTCACATGAGAGCGTTTGTTAGGCTATTAATAATGGATTGGATCTGAAGACGGTGTCAGGCTGACAGTAGCAGGAGGGAATACTATATCATCCAAATGCATTTGACACTACCCATAGAGGCGTACGTAGGTCGTACATCCACAGATGAAGCTTTTCTTAATCCATTCTTACCTGGTTGAGTTCGTGTTTCATACGTTTCCGGAGTAGGTTGAGAAGCAGGGAGAGGAAATTGAATCTGTTGCTGGTGCGGTAAGCGATGAGGGTACACAACAGAGGACGGACATTCAGTCAAGCGTCTGTTTTGAGCACAGGGACCTCCCTTTGCAACACTAACATACTAGCATACTCTTCCGGCGCCGAAAAGAGATGGCCGCCTCGCTTCGCGTTCCTTGGAAAATATGCAGTATTTTGTTTTTTTATGTGTTATTTCTTACATCGGTACCCCAGGTAATCTTAGGTTTCATTACATACAGTCGGGAGGAACTACTGAATATACGATTAACGTCAACTCATCATCGTTCCTACCAGGAATATGACTTTCCCGAAACGGATCCAGTGTTTTGCCTTCCACCCAATACAATGGATCTGATCCCAGCCGGCGACCCTGTGCGACGCCGTAAAAGGGGCAAACGAGGCGGTCTCGTGGTCAGGCTTCGGAGACGGGCACATCGCGCTCCACTCCCTAGCATACTACTCGCCAATGTCCAGTCTCTTGACAATAAGGTTGATGAAATCCGAGCACGGGTAGCATTCCAGAGAGACATCAGGGATTGCAACGTGCTCTGCTTCACGGAAGCATGGCTAACTCAAGAGACGCTAACGGAGTCGGTGCAGCCAGCTGGTTTCTTCATGCATCGCGCCGACAGAAACAAACATCTTTCTGGTAAGAAGAGGGGCGGGGGGGTATGCCTTATGATTAACGAGACGTGGTGTGATCATCATAACAACACACAGGAACTCAAGTCATTCTGTTCACCTGATCTAGAACTCCTCACAATCAAATGTCGACCGCATTATCTACCAAGGGAATTCTCTTCAATCATAATCACAGCCGTATATATTCCCCCCCAAGCAGACACATCGATGGCCCTGAACGAACTTTATCTGACTCTTTGTAAACTGGAAACCACACACCCTGAGGCTGCATTCATCGTAGCTGGGGATTTTAACAAGGCTAATCTAAAAACAAAACTCCCTAAATTCTATCAGCATATCGATTGTGCTACCAGGGCTGGAAAAACCCTAGATCATTGTTATACTAATTTCCGCGACGCATATAAGGCCCTCCCCCGCCCCCCTTTCGGAAAAGCTGACCACGACTCCATTTTGTTGATTCCAGCCTACAAACAGAAACTAAAACAACAAGCTCCCGCGCTCAGGTCTGTTCAACGCTGGTCCGACCAATCTGAATCCACGCTTCAAGACTGCTTCGATCACGCGGATTGGAATATGTTCCGCATTGCGTCCAACAACAATATTGACGAATATGCTGATTCGGTGAGCGAGTTCATTAGGAAGTGCATTGACGATGTCGTACCCACAGCAACGATTAAAACATTCCCAAACCAGAAACCGTGGATTGACGGCAGCATTCGCGTGAAACTGAAAGCGCGAACCACTGCTTTTAACCAGGGCAAGGTGACCGGAAGCATGACCGAATACAAACAGTGTAGCTATTCTCTCCGCAAGGCAATCAAACAGGCTAAGTCCCAGTACAGAGACAAAATCGAGTCGCAATTCAACAGCTCAGACACAAGAGGTATGTGGCAGGGTCTACAGTCAATCACGGATTACAAAAAGAAAACCAGCCCCGTCGCGGACCAGGATGTCTTGCTCCCAGACAGGCTAAACAACTTTTTTGCCCGCTTTGAGGACAATACAGTGCCACTGACACGGCCCCCTACCAAAACCTGCGGGCTCTCCTTCACTGCAGCCGAGGTGAGTAAAACATTTAAACGTGTTAACCCTCGCAAGGCTGCAGGCCCAGACGGCATTCCCAGCCGCGTCCTCAGAGCATGCGCAGACCAGCTGGCTGGTGTGTTTACGGACATATTCAATCAATCCTTATCCCAGTCTGCTGTTCCCACATGCTTCAAGAGGGCCACCATTGTTCCTGTTCCCAAGAAAGCTAAGGTAACTGAGCTAAACGACTACCGCCCCGTAGCACTCACTTCCGTCATCATGAAGTGCTTTGAGAGACTAGTCAAGGACCATATCACCTCCACCCTACCGGACACCCTAGACCCACTCCAATTTGCTTACCGACCCAATAGGTCCACAGACGACGCAATCGCAACCACACTGCACACTGCCCTAACCCATCTGGACAAGAGGAATACCCATGTGAGAATGCTGTTCATCGATTACAGCTCAGCATTTAACACCATAGTACCCTCCAAACTCGTCATCAAGCTCGAGACCCTGGGTCTCGACCCCGCCCTGTGCAACTGGGTCCTGGACTTCCTGACGGGCCGCCCCCAGGTGGTGAGGGTAGGTAACAACATCTCCACCCCGCTGATCCTCAACACTGGGGCCCCACAAGGGTGCGTTCTGAGCCCTCTCCTGTACTCCCTGTTCACCCACGACTGCGTGGCCATGCACGCCTCCAACTCAATCATCAAGTTTGCGGATGACACTACAGTGGTAGGCTTGATTACCAACAACGACGAGACGGCCTACAGGGAGGAGGTGAGGGCCCTCGGAGTGTGGTGTCAGGAAAATAACCTCACACTCAACGTCAACAAAACAAAGGAGATGATTGTGGACTTCAGGAAACAGCAGAGGGAGCACCCCCCTATCCACATCGACGGGTCAGTAGTGGAGAAGGTGGAAAGTTTTAAGTTCCTCGGTGTACACATCACGGACAAACTGGATTGGTCCACCCACACAGACAGCGTTGTGAAGAAGGCGCAGCAGCGCCTCTTCAACCTCAGGAGGCTGAAGAAATTCGGCTTGTCACCAAAAGCACTCACAAACTTCTACAGATGCACAATCGAGAGCATCCTGTCGGGCTGTATCACCGCCTGGTACGGCAACTGCTCCGCCCACAACCGTAAGGCTCTCCAGAGGGTAGTGAGGTCTGCAGAACGCATCACCGGGGGCAAACTACCTGCCCTCCAGGACACCTACACCACCCGATGTCACAGGAAGGCCATAAAGATCATCAAGGACAACAACCACCCAAGCCACTGCCTGTTCACCCCGCTATCATCCAGAAGGCGAGGTCAGTACAGGTGCATCAAAGCAGGGACCGAGAGACTGAAAAACAGCTTCTATCTCAAGGCCATCAGACTGTTAAACAGCCACCACTAACATTTAGCGGCCGCTGCCAACATACTGACTCAACTCCAGCCACTTTAAAAATGGGAATTGATGGAAATTATGTAAAAATGTACCACTAGCCACTTTAAACAATGCCACTTAATATAATGTTTACATACCCTACATTACCCATCTCATATGTATATACTGTACTCTATATCATCTACTGCATCTTGCCATCTTTATGTAATACATGTACCACTAGCCACTTTAAACTATGCCACTTTATGTTTACATACCCTACAGTACTCATCTCATATGTATATACCGTACTCTATACCATCTACTGCATCTTGCCATGCCGTTCTGTACCACCACTCATTCATATATCTTTATGTACATATTCTTCATCCCTTTACACTTGTGTGTGTGTATAAGGTAGTAGTGGAATTGTTAGGTTAGATTACTTGTTGGTTATTACTGCATTGTCGGAACTAGAAGCACAAGCATTTCGCTACACTCGCATTAACATCTGCTAACCATGTGTATGTGACTAATAAAATTTGATTTGATTTGATTTTTACACTTCGATGTATAGGCCCGCACACACACACGCACACACACACATGCGCACACACACACACGCGCACACACGCGCACACACACGCACGCACGCACGCACGCACGCACACACACACACACACACACACACACACACACACACACACAATGCTCACGCACAGATTTTCTTCGCAGTTGTCTTCAATGTGTAACACGAGAAGCATTGGCTTTTTTTCTAACGACGTTGTACATACATACAGTGTGTGTTCTGAATCATGTCAGTGTGTTGCTTCATACATGATACACTCGTAGAACAACCATCTATGAAAGGTTCTCCCTTGATAGAGAGATCTTCATTTCTCCTATCTGATTTCAAGTGGGATTTCTGCACAGACAAAGAGTTCAATATAAACCCTTTGGGTAACGCAGGGGTGTGATTGGGATAGAGTTATAGTGCACTGTGGCTCTCTCTTACTCTTTCTCTCTGTGTGTGTGTGTGTGTGTGTGTTTGTCTGCTTGTGTGTTCATTTGATTTATTGGCGAGTTCTTCTACTGAGTGGGAAGGCGTGGGGCTTTAGTGAAATGACTTACTGTAGATCCGAGGGTGAGGGAGGAAGAAAATTGGAGTGTGTGTGTGTGTGTGTGTGTGGAGAATGGTTCGGGTACAGTGGGGGGGGGGGGGGGGGGGGGTATAATAGAGGGTTGGATTCAAGCATTGTCTACCAAGGCTGTTGCCGTAGTTACCGGGGGGAAGTGGGTGGTGTCCTGTGCTGTGTGGGGGGACAGACTCCTTGTGTTAATAGTCTGAGAGCAGTGCTCAAGCATCTTTGTCTGACAGCACCCAGCAGCCATCGTTAGCCTATAGCATCCCTGCACCCAGCCCTGGCCTTTACTATAGTATCCCAGCACCCAAACCTACAATACACCAAGCACCTAACACTCCTCATTCTTGGTCTTTAGTAGGGATGAACGTTGCCCCAGGGACATCACGATCCGATATTATCATGATACTTAAGTGCCCGGATACGATGCTTACTGGGATTCTCACAATTCTACGTGTATTGCAATTCGATACGCTGATTTTATTGCGATTCGATGTTCCAAATACATTGCACACCATATGTCCGCTGCAGAGGGACGAGAGATCCATGAGAAAACGATCAGTCATGGAAAGTGCTGAAAACAAATTGGCTCCCTATTTACAAAGAAGATGAAGAACAAGCTATGAAGGAAAAATACTTGAGTTTTGGTGCAGCTACAACAAACTAGCACAAAAATAATATTGCAATATTGTCAAAATGATACGATATTCAGTCAAAAATAATATCCCAATATGTAACTGTATCAAATTGTTTTCTTTTCCCATCACTAGTCTTTATACTGTTCTGGTACGAATCATTCTTATTGCAACTAGTGGAGTCTCATTCGTTTGGTACTGTCCTTTCGAAAGCCCTGTGACTGACCCCAGCCGATCTGTTTGACCCTACAGGCTCTCCATACTACGATAACGTCAGACCCCTGTGCTACAGCGACTCAGACGCTGTGCTCCTCTGTTTCGACATCAGCCGTCCAGACTCATTTGACGGTGCACTGAAAAAGGTAAGGCTCTTGTCATTGTGATCGTCATCATCGTCATTGCTGTTGTCAATTTCTTCTTCCTCCTCCTCCTCCTCCTTGTTATCGTCACAATCATCGTGATCATGCTCTCTGTGTACCATGTACATTACAGCTGTGGTTATGATACATTATAACAGCCTTATAACAGTCACATGTCCTTTTCATTGCAGTGGAAGACAGAGATCCTGGATTTCTGTCCCAGCACACGCATCCTCCTGATAGGCTGTAAAACAGACCTGCGCACGGACGTGTGCACGCTTATGGAGCTGTCCAATCAGAAGCAGACACCCATCTCACATGAGCAAGTGAGTCTTTCTCTCTTTCTCCCTTTCTCTCTCTCACGCGCTCTCTCTCGCTCTCTCTCGCTCTCTCTCTCTCTCTCTCTCTCTCTCTCTCTCTCTCTCTCTCTCTCTCTCTCTCTCTCTCTCTCTCTCTCCCCCCATCTCACTCCTGTTCTTCCCCATCGTGTTGCAGGGGTCCTCCATGGCCAAGCAACTAGGTGCGGAGGCCTACCTGGAGTGTTCAGCCTTCACCTCAGAGAAGAGCATCCACAGTGTGTTCCGTACTGCAGCCCTGGCCTGCATCAACAAGCTGCAGCCCTCCACCAAGCCCAGCCCTGCCCGACGCCTCTCCAAGAGACTCCTCTTTCTGCCCGGCAAGTCTGACCTCCTCTCCTCCACCTTCGGCAAGGACAAGGCCAAGGGCTGCTCCATCATGTGAGGAAGGGAGTAGAACCCAGACAGTGGTGGCCAGAGAGGCACTCCATTGACCGGTCCAGAGGATAAAGGGGGGTGCGGGGTGGGGAAGGGAAGGAAGGGGTTTCTCTTTAATCCCTCTGGCCTCCCCAAACATCCTCCCCACCCCCACTGACGGCCCTCTTTAAAAAGACTGCTACCCCTCCATGGTTTACTCTGTGTAGTATATACTGGTCTTCTTCATGACCCCCCCCCCTCCATCCCCCACAAACACATACACAACAGACCCACACACACACACACACGCACACAGACACACACACCTCACCAGCATAGGTTAGTGCAGACTTCCTTTTATAATGACAGTGAGAGCGAAATGATATAAGAAAACATCAATTGTAAACACAGCTCACCTCTTTGTAATGTTGATGTGTGTACCATCCCATCCATCATCCTTGCCCTAAATTAAACTTGTAAATGTTAACGTTAAAATGGGATCTTTGCTAAAAAAAAAGGATGAGGTGGCCACCTCTACATTCCTGGCAATGAGAGGGAACGGTACCCAGAGTACCCAGTGTAACGCAACTGGGGGGGGGGGGGGGGGGGGGTGAGAGAGTGGGCCTTAAATTAATTATTTCCATGGCGACCTCTACAGTATTTATTTTAGGACATTGAATCTGTCAGCAATGAAACAGAGTCTGGGGGAGGGATATGGCAAGCACACCGCTCTTAAAAGAGGTAGTGGGGAGGATAGACTGAGCGAGTGCACGTCTGAAGGAGTGCTTATGTGACTCAACATTCACACGGGCCATTAACAGTAAGACGGAGGACATGCTGTGCTGAGAGAAGAAAAAGAAAACAGAGGATGATAGAGAGACTTGTTTTTCTTCCTCCTTTAGTTCGACCACTCTCTTCTTCATCTCAAGGTGTTTAACTTCAGACGTTCATGGAGTGGGGTGATATTTATAAGGCCACTTATACTGTCTAATAGTCTTTGATATTTGATTTACTCAAAGGAGAAGAGTCCCCCCTGGTTCCTCTAAGCCTCATTTGGATCATTCTTAAATCCTCTGACCTTGCGCTAACGTAACACATAAAAGGTAAATCGTCCTTCACTATGAGCTTTTAACCGTAGCATTGAAAGAGTCAAGAGCTCACTCACTACGCCTCAAGAAGCTTACCGGTGGCAGGGATAAGCTGATCATGTCATTGTCAACACTGGGCTTAAAGAGAAGTCTCCTTGCTCCGCGATTGGTCACCTGAGACGAGACTCTCTGGAGTCGTCGTTCTTGTAGTGTGGCTAGTCATGATAGTACAGGATCAAGGCCTTTACAAAGCTGGGTATCTCATTCATACCGTGTGAAGAAGAGCTTAAGAAATGTAGATGGGGTAAAGAGTCCTGGGTGTGGTAAGGGGTGGGGGTGGGATGGGTTGGAATGAGCCGAAACAGAACTAACAGGCTGGTCCTGTCTGAAGAAAGTTATTTTTCCATTTTTGTCTGCTTTGTATTCAAATCTTTTAAGTATAATTTAATTTAATTTTTTTTGGTTTTCTTCTCATTTGAAATCTGCTTTCTGCCCAGTCCTTCTTTAACTGTTTATTGTTGTCTCTGCTGTTTTTGTTGTTGTACTTCCTGACGTCATCTTGTATTAGGAGCTGTCTACGGCTCAGCTAACGGAGGACTTCATGATTTGTTTGCACTGACAGGAGCTCTGACCTGTTTGGACATACAGAACACTGGAATTGAACGTGTTGCTTAGCAACAGTGCGAGCAGGGGCAGGCGTGAGCAGGGCTGCGGTGACTGGGATGCAGTTCCTGTCTCTGGGAGAAAAGAAAGAGGGCTTTTCAACTGGGCTCCTCACCATTTCATTTGTAGCACCAGACAGAGACCACTACTAAGGTGACGGCTGGACATTTCAGTCAGTAGTACACTGCTGAAAAAGATCTGAAAAACCTAATTTGAAGCCTCCGAACTAAGTGGCAGCTCAGTGGCAGCTCAGTGGCAGGTGTAAGAACAACACAGGGATTTTCAAAAAGCAAAGTGAGTACCTTTCCAAACTGAGTTCCAACCAAAACACTATTTTTTAGCAGTGATACACTGTTACTGATGCGGTTACTGATACACTGTTCAAACAAAAGTCATTTTGACTGAATACCCAGCCTTCATGTTACAGTGGGGTCCGCTCCCACCCCTTTACTAAGAACAGACCATGTCTGGTTGTACTTATCCTGCTTTATATGCCATTTGAAAGCTCCAAAAAGAACGACGTTGAAACGAAACAAAGCGTTTGGGATATGTAAAATGGCTTGACCTTCATTTATTAATGAAATACTGTATTGCTTAATGTTGTCATTTTTATTTTTGACATTTTTCATTTGAACGGACACTGAGATTTCGGTCCGTCCTTTTTCTGTCGGGTTCTGAATAAAGTTTGCTTTTGTTCATCATACTCTCAGATGTTTCAGAGTTTTTGTGGGGTTAAGGTTTGGTGGGCCGTATGGGGGAAAGCAACATCTATAAGTTGTTTTGAATGTTTATGAGGCATTATAACATGTGATGGGGTGGTGCCATAAGTAAAGTGTTATCAACATAACATACAGTATGACACTTGAACAGGTAGCTACACCCTCAAAGGCACCATCACACTCCCTGTGATGAGGAAGACTCTTGGGCACTAGCAGCCCTGTCGGGCTCATCAAGCTCTTATCTTACTTCTGTTGAGGAGTCTTTGGCTAAAATCACGTCCTTGAAGTTAATGAAGATGTTGCGGTAAAACGTGAGCCATATAGAATAACTTCAGCGTTAAAAGCCATTCACAAATATAGCTAATTGCCTCTTACCTTTGGGCATACTTTGAGATGTTAACGGATGATACCCACGTGCTAGGACTAGAAGGATCAGCCTAATAGTACCGGGGCATAAGTGATCAAATTGCTGAGGGGTGTTGTAATTTAGTCCACATTAAATGCCCAATTTGATCATCTTTAACCGAAAAACAACATGAGCACCGGTGACACTGAGAGCTGTAATTATATGAATGATCCTCACACTGCAGCTCAGAAGGACATCATTTTGGCTATTAGAGCGCTAACAGGGCTATTACGTTAATGCATCACATCCACCTGTAGAGAAACCACTTCAGACACTTCATGCTCTACTATACTGTGATGGCAGACACAAGTTGCCCTCAGTAAGATTGCAGCTTCATAACATTACGCGGTTTGGTAAATAGAAAAGTATATCGATGCATTGTATTTCAGCTTTACTTTGAGCTATGATGTAGGGTAAATCCATTGCAATGAATCCTTGTGTGTCTTAACCATAACATTAAAGTGGTGTTGGGTCAACTAAGCTTACTTCAAGGTTCTTACAGTGAAGGAATGTAGGATAGATAGTGATACAGCTATTTGTGTGTTTTGTCTTCAAAGAAGAGTGACATGATTGTTTTATCCCTGGTTCCAGGGTTCAATAGTCTGCTGCTGTATGTTTGGCCTCTGCGTCTACTGATATGAAATAATATTGAGATTATTTGAAAATTGAAATGGTGGAAACTAAATGTAACCAAAATGTGTATAGCTCCAATGGCCTTGGTGCCACCCCTCCCCCCAAAAACACACAAGCACACATACAGGTTGAGTATTTTAATCATGTACCATTACCCTGTGGTAATGCTCACTGCAGAAGTGACCTATTGGGCAAACCCGGCACTAAAAAACATCCAAGCATCTCTGAACTGCCCTGGTCAGTGTCCGACCTCAGTAACACTCTCTTTCTCTCTCTCTCTCTCTCTCTCTCTCTCTCTCTCTCTCTCTCTCTCTCTCTCTCTCTCTCTCTCTCTCTCTCTCTCTCTCTCTCTCTTATTCTCACACACACATTCTCACTCTCTCGCTCACTCTCGTCTCTCTCTCTCTCTCTCTCTGTTGCTCCCTCCTCTCACCCTTTTCCCTTAAAGCTGTCCTTCTCCCCCTCTGTATTTATATATTTCCTTCTAATGATCTTTGTCCTTCGCTGTGTCTCGGTCTGTGTCTTGTTGTCACTCTCTGTGCCATGATGGACACATAGGAGCAGAGGAGAGTTTGGGATTCCTGAGCTTACATAGAAATACTACCTTATCGTAAGTGACACACACACACACACACACACACACACACACACATATACACATATACACATCTCGCATACACGTAGACGTACAAACAAACAAACACACATTTTTCCATCTCCTCAACTGTGACAGAGTGGCAGAGGCACATCTGTCCAGGCTCAGAGAGCATCTGGGCTGGGGTGGTGTCTGTGCTTGCGGGGGTGTCTGAGACACAGGGAAAGCCAGCAGAAAGCGGCCGAGGTGGGAGCACACTCTGCTGTTACCAATCTACAACAGATCTCCTCTTCTGCCAGATCCTGCTAATGATCCTTGGATCAGTGGATCAGGGGACAGCTGTTGCATCTCCAACTGTATGTTACACACTAGATATACAGTGCCTTTGGAAATTATTCATACCCCTTGACTTTTTCCACATTTTGTTACATTACAAACTTATTCTAAAATTGATGAAATCGTTTTTTCCCCTCATCAATCTACACACAATACTCCATAACGACAATGCAAAAACAGGTTTTTAGAGATTTTTGCAAATCTTAAATATCACATTTACATAAGTATTCATACCCTTTACTCAGTACTTTGTTGAAGCACCTTTGGCAGCGATTACAGCCTTGAGTCTTCTTGGGTATAACGCTACAAGCTTGTCACACCTGTATTTGGGGAGTTTCTCTCATTCTCTGTCAGATTGGATGGGGAGCGTCGCTGCACAGCTATTTTCAGGTCTCTCCAGAGATGTTTGATTGGATTCAAGTCCAGGCTCTGGCTGGGCCACTCAAAGACATTCAGAGACTTGTCCCAAAGCCACTCCTGCGTTGTCTTGGCTGTGTGCTTTGTGTCGTTGTCCTGTTCGAAGGTGAACCTTCGCCCCCCAGTCTGAGGTCCTGAGCGCTCTGGAGCAGGTTTTCATCAAGGATCTCTCTGTACTTTGCTCTGTTCATCTTTCCCTCGATCCTGACCAAACATTCCCACAGCATGATGCTGCCACCACCATGCTTCACTGTAGGGATGATGCCAGGTTTCCTCCAGACGTGACTCTTGGCATTCAGGCCAAAGAGTTCAATCTTGGTTTCATCAGACCAGAAAATCTTGTTTCTGATGGTTTGAGAGTCATTAGGTGCCTTTTGGAAAACTCCAAGTGGGGTGTCATGTGCCTTTTACTGAGGAGTGGCTTCCATCTGGCCACTCTACCATAAAGGCATGATTGGTGGAACGTTGCAGAGATGGTTGTCTTTCTGGAAGGTTCTCCCATCACCACAGAAGAACTCTAGAGCTCTGTCAGAGTAGCCATCAGGTTCTTGGTCACCTCCCTGACCAAGGCCCTTCTCCCCCGATTGCTCAGTTTGGCTGGGAGGCTAGATCTAGGAAGAGTCTTGGTGGTTCCAAACTTCTTCCATTTAAGAATGATGGAGGCCACTGTGTTCTTGGGGACCATCAATGCTGCAGACATCTTTTTGACCCTTGCCCAGATCTGTCTCGGAGCTCTACGTACAATTCCCTTGACCTCATGGCTGTGTTTTTGCTCTGACATACGCTGTCAACTTGTGTGACCTTATATAGAGAGGTGTGTGCCTTTCCAAATCATGTCCAATCAATTGAATTTACCACAGGTGGACTCCAATCAAGTTGTAGAAACGTCTCAAGGATGATCAATGGAAACAGGATGCACCTGAGCTCAATTTTGAGTCTCATAGTAGAGGGTCTGAATACTTATGTAAATAAGGTATTTCTGTTTATTTGCGAACATTTCTAAAAACCTGTGTACACTTTGTCATTATAGGTTATTGTCTGTAGATTGCTGAGGAAGAAAAAAATATTTAATTCATTCTAGAATAAGCATGTAACTTAACAAAATGTGGAAAAAGTCAAGGGGTCTGAATACATTCTGAAGAGCCTGTACAGCATGATAGTCACCTGCAAGGTTTTTTTTACTCTTTACGTTACAATTTACCTCAGAGCTAATGGGCAGAGTTGTGAAGATAGAACATTTGTGGTGATTCACCAAAGATTTAAACAGGTCAACATACACAAGGCTGCGGGGCCAGACGGATTACCAGGACGTGTCCTCCGGGCATGTGCTGACCAACTGGCAGGTGTCTTCACTGACATTTTCAACATGTCCCTGATTGAGTCTGTAATACCAACATGTTTCAAGCAGACCACCATAGTCCCTGTGCCCAAGAACACAAAGGCAACCTGCCTAAATGACTACAGACCCATAGCACTCACGTCCGTAGCCATGAAGTGCTTTGAAAGGTTGGTAATGGCTCACATCAACACCATTATGCCAGAAACCCTAGACCCACTCCAATTTGCATACCGCCCAAACAGATACACAGATGATGCAATCTCTATTGCACTCCACAATGCCCTTTCCCATCTGGACAAAAGGAACACTTATGTGAGAATGCTATTCATTGACTACAGCTCAGCGTTCAACACCATAGTACCCTCAAAGCTCATCACTAAGCTAAGGATCCTGGGACTAAACACCTCCCTCTGCAACTGGATCCTGGACTTCCTGACAGGCTGCCCCCAGGTGGTGAGGGTAGGTAGCAACACATCTGCCACGCTGATCCTCAACACTGGAGCTCCACAGGGGTGCGTGCTCAGTCCCCTCCTGTACTCCCTGTTCACCCACGACTGCATGGCCAGGCACGACTCCAACACCATCATTAAGTTTGCAGACGACACAACAGTGGTAGGCCTGATCACCGACAACGACGAGACAGCCTATAGGGAGGAGGTCAGAGACCTGGCCGGGTGGTGCCAGAATAACAACCTATCCCTCAACGTAACCAAGACTAAGGAGATGATTGTGGACTACAGGAAAAGGAGGACCGAGCTTGAGAGCTTCAAGTTGAGAGCTTCAAGTTCCTTGGTGTCCACATCACCAACAAACTAGAGTGGTCCAAACACACCAAGACAGTCGTCTTGGGCACGACAAAGCCTATTCCCCCTCAGGAAACTAAAAAGATTTGGCATGGGTCCTGAGATCCTCAAAAGGTTCTACAGCTGCAACATCGAGAGCATTCTGACTGGTTGCATCACTGCGTGGTACGGAAATTGCTCTGCCTCTGACCACAAGGCGCTACAGAGGGTAGTGCGTACGGCCCAGTACATCACTGGGGCTAAGCTGCCTGCCAACCAGGACCTCTACACCAGGCGGTATCAG
Organism: Salvelinus alpinus; assembly: GCF_045679555.1. Classification (NCBI taxonomy): domain Eukaryota; kingdom Metazoa; phylum Chordata; class Actinopteri; order Salmoniformes; family Salmonidae; genus Salvelinus; species Salvelinus alpinus. Next base: position 8,868,324 of record NC_092113.1, on the reverse strand, counting down.
AGGAAGGCCCTAAAAATTGTCAAAGACCCCAGCCACCCCAGTCATAGACTGTTCTCTCTACTACCGCATGGCAAGCGGTACCGGAGTGCCAAGTCTAGGACAAAAAGGCTTCTCAACAGTTTTTACCCCCAAGTCATAAGACTCCTGAACAGGTAATCAAATGGCTACCCGGACTATTTGCAGTGTGCCCCCCCCCAATCCCTCTTTTTACGCTGTTGCTACTCTCTGTTTATCATATATGCATAGTCACTTTAACTATACATTCATGTACATACTACCTCAATTGGGCAGACCAACCAGTGCTCCCGCACATTGGCTGACCGGGCTATCTGCATTTTGTCCCACCACCCGCCACCCACCACCCACCACCCGCCAACCCCTCTTTTACACTACTGCTACTCTCTGTTCATATGCATAGTCACTTTAACCATATCTACTTGTACATACTACCTCAATCAGCCTGACTAACCGGTGTCTCTATGTAGCCTCGCTACTTTTATAGCCTCGCTACTGTATATAGCCTGTCTTTTTACTGTTGTTTTATTTCTGTACTTACCTATTGTTCACCTAACACCTTTTTTGCACTATTGGTTAGAGCCTGTAAGTAAGCATTTCACTGTAAGGTCTACACATGTTGTATTCGGCGCACGTGACGAATAAACTTTGATTTGATTTAATTTGATGTCTGTCTCTTTCTACAGTATATGCAGTACATAGGCCTAGCACTCATTATAATGCATGCACGCACGCACGCACACACACACAAGCACACATGCATGCACACACACACACACACACACACACACACACACACACACACACACACACACACACACACACACACACACACACACACACACACACACACACACACACACACACACACACACACACACACACACACACAGGGTTGGAAAAAATGCCTAGCATATAGAAGTCCTGGCAAATTAGGCAAACATCTGGCCAGACACAGCATGTTCATTTAGCCAGTGAGCTGTGTCAGGTTGCTCCAGGCCATGCATATGGTGAATTGATGAAAGATCTTCTGCCATAGACTGCAGCCGTTTAATAAGGAGGACATTTTGTTTTCACAGTTGTTAATTGTTGTATAAAATGTTTGGATCCAAATACAGTACCTCTAATTTGGTGTCGAAGAAGTTCCCAGATGGGATCTGCCTCGTGATTTATTCAAATCAAATCAAATCAAATTGTATTTGTCACATGCGCCAAATACAACAGGTGTAGACCTTACCGTGAAATGCTTACTTACAAGCCATTAACTAACAATGCAGTTCAAGAAATAGAGTTAAGAAAATATTTGCTAAATAAACTAAAGTACATTTTTTTATAAAAAGTAACAGAATAAAATTACACAACAATAATGAGTCAATGCACAGGCTTCTGGTTGGGATATGTACGTACGGTCAACATGGGGATGACGTCGTCCATGCACTTATTGATGAAGCTGAGGTGAGGTGGTATACTCCTCAATGCCATTGGATGAATCACGGAACATATTCCAGTTTGTGCTAGCAAAAGAGTCCTGTAGCGTAGCATCTGACCACTTCCGTATTGAGCGAGTCACTGGTACTTCCTGCTTTAGTTTTTCCATGTTAGCAGGAATCAGGAGGATAGAATTATGGTCAGATTTGCCAAATTGAGGGCACATTTTTCCCTCTGGTTGTAGATATGACATGCTAGTAGAAATTAGGTAAAATGGATTTAAGTTTGCCTGCATTAAAATCCCCAGCCACTAGGAACGCCGCTTCTGGATTAGCAGTTTCTTCTTTGCTTATGGCCTTATACAGCTCGGTGAGTGGGGTCTTAGTGCCAGCATCGGTTTGTGGTGGTAAATAGATGGCTACGAATAATATAGAGGAGAACTCTCTTGGATGATAGTGTGGTCTACAGCTTATCATGAGGTACTCTACCTCAGGCGAGCAATACCTCTAGACTTTTTTAATATTAGACATTGCGTACCAGCAGTTATTGACAAATAGACATACCCCCCGCTCCTCGTCTTAACAGACGTAGCTGCTCTGTCCTGCCGATGCATGGAAAACCCAGCCAGTTCTATATTATCTGTGTCGTCGTTCAGCCACGACTCTGTGAAACATAAGATATTACTGTTTTAATGTCCCGTTGGTAGGATAGTCTCGACCGTAGATCATCGAGTATGTTTTCCAGTGATTGCACGTTGGCCAATAGAACCGATGGTAGTGGCGATATACTCACTCGCCTCCGAATCCTCACAAGGCACCCCGACCTTCTTCCTCTGTATCTCCGCCTTTTCTTCACGCAAATGACGGGGATTTGGGCCTGGTCTCCGGAAAGCAGCATATCCTTTGCGCCGGACTCATTAAAGAAAAAAAGTATTTGTCCAGTTTGAGGTGAGTAATCGCTGTTCTGGTGTACAGAAGCTATTTTCGGTCATAAGCGACGGTAGCAGAAACTTTATATACAAAATAAGTTACAAACAATGCAAACATTTTTTTTTTTAAATAGCACAGTTGGTTAGGAGCCGTAAGGAATTTGCATTGTTTTTTTAGGATAAGACTCATGAGTACAAAGCCAAACATCATGATGACAAAATATCCTAACATAAATAAACCTGTTTGATTAAAAAAAGAATCTAGCACATTTCTGAAACCTGTCATTAGCATTGGAGAAAGGCCCAGACATCATGACCATAAATATGCAATTTATTTAAAAAAATCCCGGCCATTGTGGATTGATGCATTGTAAGAAATAGAGCTGTAAATGACAATGATCATATATATATACAGTAATATAAAACAAAGGGATTGGCTGGATGTTTCAGCAACTGGTCTATGAAGTCTTGACAAAGGGAAATTTTCTCTTCGCCACGTGGATGGAAGAGAGAGGCGAGGGTTGGTGGGGGGCGGTGAGGGGTTAGCCGAGGTGGGGGAGCTGGCAGAGGGGAAGTAGGAGCGGAGAGAGGGTGATTTAGGGCAAGAGTTCTGCCCAACTGGTCTGAAATCCTCTTGAGGAGTGATGGTTGTTCAACTATTAGACGGGAAAATGGCCGATCTGCAGTGATGCTTGTTACCAAATAAGTACATCATCTATCAGACGTGGCACCCCGCGCGCACACACACACGCACACAACGCCTTTATCAGACACCGCACGGAGAGAGACCGGGTGAGGGAGGGGATTCAGAGCTATGCTGCATGATTACTGATAGGCTATCTGCACCCAGTGACACACAGACGCACAAAGCCTCTCTCTGCCTCCCTCTGAGCGAGCGCTGCTGAGGCCACTGTGACGGCCATAATTCCTGTCTCGTGGTGTAGAAACGGGGCTCTAAAACACGGACTCGATAGAGCTAGGAGGGGGGACTGTGTTTATTTGTATTTTTGATGTTTGTATGCACGCGTGCAGATCTGTTTCTCGAGACCAATTTAACATCCCCGGTTTATAAGACAGAGGAACACACAGATTTGGTACCAACCCCCGTATATAGCCTCGTTATTGTTATTTTATTGTTGCTCTTTTATTTTTTACTTTAGTTTATTTAGTAAATATTTTTCTTAACTCTTATTTTTCTTAAAACAGCATTGTTGGTAAGGGCTTGTAAGTAAGCATTTCATTGTAAGGTCTACACCTGTTGTATTCGGCGCATGTGACAAATATATATATATATATATTTTGATTTGAGAAATAAAGCAGCGCTTCTATGATCACATAGGACTTCAAATAAGTGAACCTCAGTCATGACATACATTCCTGTTCGATTTCTCTATCCAGAGCTATTTTGATGTAATGACTTCAGGCAGCCCTGTAGCATCAGTCTGTGCATGGCTGTGTGCTCTGGGGTGCCCAATAAATCACGTCGACTTCCCCAGACAGCATATGCCTGGGCCTTTCTGTTGTCCCCGCACCCGCAGGACATAGCCATATACTGTAAATATGAGCTATATTAAACAATTTTAGCATACTTAATGTGCTCACAATCAAATCGAATCCACATTTATTGTAAAATGTCTACCACTGATAGTATAGCCCTTTTCCTTAATACGACCGCTCCTATTATTCAATCAGTCTGTCTGGTTTACCATCTATTGCTCATCATAATTTGTATTTTATTTATTTAACCTTTATTTAACTAGGCAAGTCAGTTGAGATCAAATTCTTATTCATAATCAACTTATATTATGGTGATAGTAATTGGAGCAGTGGGGATGAGCAATTTTGGTTATTCGAATGTGTGCTATGGCCTGAACCCTACGTCATTGACGCGTACCCATGTGTTTCTATGTTCAGTCGTATGTGGTTCCTTTTATCTGTTTGCGTGCGTGCGTGCGTGTATATCTGTCCTCTGTATACTACTAAGCAGTTTATCCTGTGTGCTCTGCATATCTCTCATTCCCATGTGTATTTGATAGAGGTAAGCAGCAGCGGCCCAGTTGGCGCTCACGCATGACTGCACTCTGTTCACGTCTGCTGGAGCGATGTCCTCTTATGTGACTATCAGCCCCCCCCCCCCAGCCAAACCCTCTCCCCCATCCAGCCCTCATCTGCCCCTACTACAGAGACCCCATAAGTTTACCCATCCTGCCCCCCCTCACCTCCCCATCCCCATCCCCCTGCCTGTCCCAACCCCCCCGGTTTGGCTTGCCCCGTGGGCATGTTCACAGTGAATGCTCTCATTTAGCTGTTTAATTAGACAACGGTGCTTGGCGTCAGGGGCATAAGGGGTTGGGGATCGGGCGCAGGGCGTTTTGGGGGTTTGGGATGTGGGTAGGGGGTGGGTTGCTGGACGTTTATGTTGGAGGTTTGAGGTGTATAGATATATGGAGGTCAGGTCAAGTTACTGTAGCTCATCTGCTGATTGGAGGTTTTGTTTGGTCTAGTTTGCATTATAGTCTTCATTTTCCTTGAAACAAATAGCATGGCTTATCTTTCCTGCATTCCCTTGACTCAAGACAAGGTTGTGCGTAGGCTCAAACTGATAGATCAGCAATCCACCATTTGTGTACATTTCAAAGTCTAAAAAAAATCTGAAACAAGCAAATGATTTTGAAAGCAAAATGAACACTAAGCAACACTACATCGCCTTATACAAGAAATCACTGACGTCTTCTTCCAACGCCTATAGTATCGACACACAGCCCTGGGCCATTAAGACAATGTAATGGCTTATATTACGCAACATTTGCTAAAAGTGCTTGAACTTGGACGCTCCTAACGATCATGCAAAATGACCAATGATCTCACATGGCAGAGCTACCAAACCATGTACCTACCATAACAGAGATGAACTAAACTTGCTGGATAAACAACAGCCAATTAGGTCAGTTAGAATTCCCAATCGCATTCGAATATTCATGGTCGGTCACCTGTGCGCTATTCAGTTCTCATGCCAGTTCTTGTGTTGGCAACTCACTACATTCACTGCAGAATAGGCTACAATACATATCGCGCCTCCAGAAAGTATTCACACCCCTTTACTTTCCCCACATTTTTTTATGTTACAGCCTGAATTTAAAATAGATTAAATTGAGATGTTTTGGTCACTGGCCTACACACACTACCCTATAATGTCAAAGTGCCATTTTGTTCTATATATTTTTACACATTAATTAAGAATTAAAAACTGAAATGTCTTGAGTCAGTCAGTATTCAACCCCTTTGTTATGGCAAGCCAAAATAAAGAACAAGTCACATAACAAATTGCAAGGACTCGCTGTATGTGCAATAACAGTGCTTAACATGATTTTTGAATGACTACCTCATCTCTGTACCCAACACATATAATTATCTGTAAGGTCCCTCAGTCAAGCGGTGAATTTCAAACACAGATTCAACCACAAAGACCAGGGAGGTTTTCCAATGCCTCGCAAAGAAGGGCACCTATTGGTAGGTGATGGGTAAAATAAAATAAAGAGCAGACATTGAATATCCCTATTAGCAAAGTTCTTAATTACAGGTTTTAATTACATTTTGGATGGTGTATCAATACACCCAGTCACTACAATGATACAAGCGTCCTTCCTAACTCAGTTGCCGGAGAGGAAGGAAACCGCTCAGGGATTTCACCATGAGCTCAATGGTGACTTTAAAACAGTTACAGTGTTTAATGGCTGTGATAGGAGAAAACTGAGGATGGATCAACAACATTGTAGCTACTCCACAATACTAACCTCATTGACAAGAGTGAAAAGAAGGAAGCCTGAACAGAATACAAATATTCCAAAACATGCATCCTGTTTGCAACAAGGCACTAAAGTAATACTGCAAAAAATGTGGCAAAGCAATACAAAGTCCTGAATACAAAGTGTTATGTTTGGGGAAAATACAATACAACACACTACTGAGTACCACTCTCCTTCTTTTCAAGCATTGTGGTGGCTGCATCATGTTATCGGTATGTTTGTAATCATTAAGGACTGGGGGGGGGGTTCAGGATAACAAATAAATGGAATGGAGCTAAGCACAGGCAAAATCCTAGAGGATAACCTGGTTCAGTCTGTTTTCCACCAGACACTGGGAGATGAATTCACCTTTCAGCAGGACAATAACCTAAAACCCAAGGCCAAATTTACACTGAAGTTGCGTACCAAGAAGACATTGAATGTTCCTGAGTGGCCGAGTTACAGTTAGGCAAGACCTGAAAATGGTTGTCTAGCAATGATCAACAAACAATTTGACAAAGCTTCAAGAATTTTGAAAAGAATAATGGGCAAATGTTGCACAATCCAGGTGTGGAAAGCTCTTACAGACTTGCCCAGTAAGACTCACAGCTGTAATAGCTGCCAAAGGTAATTCTAACATGTAATTGACTCAGAGGTTTGAATACTTACCTAATCAAGATATATTAATGTTTTTTTTTCATTAATCTTTTACAAATGTTAGAATGTTTCTTCCACTTTGTCATTACAGAGTATTTAGTTGAGAACGTTGACTTGAAATTACAATTCAATCCATTTTAATTCCACTTTGTAATACACACAAAAAAAGTCAACGGGTGTGAATACTTTCTGAAGGCACACTACGCTGTAGAACAGACAACTGCAGCTACCCTGTGGTTATTGGATGGGGGTACACTGCACAACAAATGTTCTACTCTGTTGTTTGATGACTATGTGGCCTTTAGAAAGGCTCAGCCCTCTGCCAAGGTGTATGAACTCTGGACATTCCTCTGGGACTGAGGCATTCCTTCCTCACACAGGAGAAGCAGGAAGAAACATCAATCAATCCAATAAGAGCACATCATATCGTATCAGGTCGATGATACACTGTAAATAATATATTATTAAGTAACTGGTTCCACAGCCTTTTTTGTTTAGTCAACTCTTCAGTCAAGTGTTACCTGAACTGAAAGAATTGTTGGCCCAAACTCAGCTCCAACTTGTGAAAACGTAGGCAAAAATTCAGTTAACTTAAAATAACACACACACACACAGTGCTTTTAACATACGATGTTTTCAACTTGCATATGTTGACATACAGGATTACATTATGCATGTTCATGTATACAGCAATTATTATTCAACATGTCCTCATCTGGGATTTGAACTCACAACCTCTTATGCCGCGTTCAAAACAATTGGGAATTTGGAAAAATACGAGGTCAAATCATGACGTCAGTGATCTTCCGATTGAAAGTTGGAGCTCTAGAAGAGACCCGAGTTCCCGAGTTGGAGTTCCGAGTTGGATGACCGTTCAAATCGACTTTTCCCAGTCCGAGCTCGTATTTTTCAGAGTTCCCAGTTCTTTTGAACATGGCATTCTGATCGTCCTGATACGTCTCAATGGCTGTGTCAATTATCAGTTAATCTGACTATTACTGATTTAAGCTATTTTTGTGTAATGTTGTTGGGGAATATTATTCTGTTTTAATGTTACTCCTGAATTACTATGATAAATAAAATCGGTTTTCTTGAGTGTACTTTTAACAGAGCTTTTAACATTTAACATGAAGTGCAAAGTGTAGCAATACAGGTGAAATCAGTCATTGACACAGACATGGTGGTGTTGCAGGATGACTGGAATACTGTGAACCAAGAGGTTGTGAGTTTAAATCCCAAGTGAGGACATGTTGAATATGAATTACTGTACAAATGAACATGCACAATGTAATCATGTATGACAACCTGTGTCAAATACATACATTTAAAATATTTCATGTTAAAAGCACTGTGTGTGTGTGTGTGTGTATAACTAGTTACATATCCGTTTTTAGGTAAGATGCCCAAATAAATAATTTCTAGTCGAATGAACATATGAGACAACTTGAGCAAACATATCATTTTAAGTTGACTGAATTTTTGCCTACGTTTTCTCACATTAGAGCTAAGTTTGGGCCAACTAATTGTTTTTAGTTCAGGTAACACTTGGACCGAAAAGTTAAGTAAACCCCAAAAATAACCAGTTACTTAATAACAATTAGTTGAAACCACTAGATTTGTTTGTACAGTTTAGAGCAGTTGAGGGATTTTGTTGAATTTTCACTCCATACTTATTATGATTTAGCCAGGAGCAAGCAAAGAACACATGATAACTTTACATTTTCTCTCAAATCTGTTGTCATAGCAACAGTAGGATGGTATGTGTGTGTGTGTGTGTGTCTGTGAGAACAGTCGGCTGACGTTTTTTCATACAGCCAAAAATATACACAATCATACCGTTGACCTTGTGTGTCCATACATTCTTTGTGAGAAAATCCTTTGCCTCAAGACATATTTTGTCATTCAATCAACCTTAAAAATCAATTACGTAGCCTGTATTCCATTCCATTTCAAATCAATACATAGTGTTTGATAGACGTGCATTGCTTTGTTTCACAACACTGTCACTGAATCTGTGTATGACTATGAAGATACAGTATTAACCCTGTCTACAGCTGCGCCTCATTTTCACCTTTTACTTCTACTCTTTTGTTCACAGATGAGAAAAGACAAAACAAAATCCAGAGAAAGAAAGATTATCATTGACAGCTTCACCTCACATTCACAACAGCATCCACCATTACTATGCAACCGAGTGAATAATCAATGTATTGTTCCCCCCCTGTTGTTTTTCAGTTTCACCCCTGTTTAGCATCAACTTTGATCTGTCTCCATGCTGATATCGTTTTCTCATCCATAGCTGCTCCACACCTCTCTCTCAATGTCCCCCTGGAGCCAAAGGCAGGCCCAGAATAAGAATCAGCTCCTCTCCCGTCTCAGCTCCTGGCGAGGCTGTCTGTCCTTAAACTCCGTGTTTACCCTTGCACAGACTATAGTAGAGATTGAGATATGAATATTGAGATATGATATGAAGACAGTTACAGTACAGTGACTGATACTCTGACATAAGCTATCCTACAAAAGCCATAAATTCCCTATCACCCAACCATACTTCCGCTGTAGCAGCCTACTGTGCTATGCCTTGTTGTTCCTGTCTGCTTGTCTGTGTGCACAAGTGTGTGTCCTCTTGTGGGATTGTGTCCGTGTGTGTCCTCTCGTGGATGTGGGAGTGTGGCTCCAAATGGCAGATAAAGCAAATCCTTTAATCAGATCTTCCAGATACACAAATCCTCAATTTCAGAGAGAGGTATTCTGTTGTGAAAATCTGCTGACTACAGTGCAGAGTCCGTAGAGAGAGGAGCATATAATGCACGTGGCTCATAGTGGAATAGGGAGAGGCGGGCGCAGGGATCTAGTTGCGGCTGCAAGGGACTGTACAGAGAGGGTAAAGGGGAACAATAAGGACAGATGGGGGAAAGGTGAGGTGCAGCCGGGCAGGAATTGGTTCTGAGAGAAACACCTGTTATTCAATGACTGGAACATGATTGGTAGTCTCTACATGAATAATGAATAGATGGCTGACTAAATCACACATGGCGAAATGGAACTGGGTGTCTCTTTTCTCCTTTCCCTCCATCTCTCTATCACCTAACTGTTTGATGATACTGCAGATAAATGGGGAGGCCCTTCTCAATAATAGGCAATACACAGTTAGGGGAAATTGTCGATGTTGCATGGTGGATTTCCTTTCCTGTTAATGTTATACTAAAGTCATAGTGAAATATCAAATCAAATTTGAGTATAGAAGTGGAATGCCACAAATTCATTTCAACCAATGTAAGCCTAATGGATATTCTGTTGATAGAATGTATCCGTTCTCTTCTCCGGATCTTCAATTAATAAATGTGTAGAACAGTCTCTTTATGTTTGGCCTACTGTAGCCATAGGCTGTATTATGTTGTTTACATAGGCTACTACATCATTGACTCGACTATCTATCAGTAGCAGACTTGCTTCTCGTCTGTTGAAAACACATAAGCAAGTTTGCGCCACCTTGCGTTTCAAATGTGCATAACAGTTCAACGAATTACCACGCAGGCATTTAGGTATCCTTGTTCTAAACAATGTGGGCCCTAATCTTGTACCGGTGTTTCTTGGGAAATGTAGTGAAAATGTTTTTAACACCATGCTGAACCTACACTGTGCAACGCCTCTAGAAAACCACAATTACCAGACTCAGAATCCGCTGTTCTTTTCATTTGTGGCGTCGTGCAACATGGCGGCTTGGTAAAACGAAGATAGTTCGTAAGCATCTTGTTTTTAAGTGACCATGGTTCGTATTTTAAGTTATATACATGCATTTTACCTACTTAGGTTAGGCTGTAAAACCTTACAGTTGCAGTGTTTATAAATAACGTTTGGACTTTAATCCATGAAACGTGTTTTATTTCTATAATCTGTCCCCCAGTCGTTAACGAGCTTGCTTGCTAGCTAGTATCTAACGTTAGCTATCTAACTACCAGTAGCTAAGTAACGTTAGGAAGTTAAAGATAAAATCCACTAAATCGCTTTTTTCCCCCATTAGCCCAGCGTTGATACTGTCCCAGAATGTTTTGCATGTCAGCAGTCAAGTTTTTAATTCCGCGTTCCAAAACAACTGGGAACTACTCGGAAAAAACGAGCTCCGACTAGGGTATAATCGATTTGAATGGTCATCCAACTCAGAATTCCAACTCGGGAACTCGGGCTTCTTTGTAGAACTCCGACTTTCTGACCTGAAGATCACTGACGTAATGATTTGACTTCGTGTTTTTCCAAGTTCCCAGTTGTTTTGAACGTGTCATTTAGACAACTGAGAACTCTAGGGGGGACCTCAGACTGGTAAAAATCTATTTGAATGGTCATCCAACTCAGAATTCCATCTGGGAACTCGGGCCTCCTAGAATGCTGACTTTCTGACCTAAAGATCGCTGACGTCATGATTTGACCTTGTGTTTTTCAGAGTTCCCAGTTGTCTTGAACGCACCATAAAATATAGGATTTTCAAGAAGCAAATGCCGCGTTCAAAACAACTGGGAACTCGGAGGTCAAATCATTACGTCAGTGATCTAAAGGTCAGTAAGTCAGAGCTCTAGAAAGAATTCCGAGTTGGATGACCGTTACAATCACGTTTCCCCTGTCGGAGCTCGTTTTCCCCCCTCAATTCCCAGTTGTTTTGAATGCATTGAAGTTGGAGATTTCAGAGTCCTGAGCTCTCAGTTGTTTGAATGCAGCAAAAGTGTCACTTCCATTTTGTATCATCATGATGATGTGGAAGTGACACAGGTGGTGCTTTCAAGGCAACTGGTACTGTGTTCAAAACAACTGGGAACTTGGAAATTTCTGACCTGAAGATCACTAAGGCCATGATTTAACCAAATTTTGCCACAGCATGGGCACTGGGGGGGGGGGGGGACTTCAGGTCGGAAAGTACAAGCTCTAACAAGATGTCTACGTTTCCGACTTGGGATTCCAAGTAGGATGACTGTTCAAAACAGTTTTTCCCAGTCTAAGTTTGTTTTTTGCCCCCTGAGTTCCCAGTTGTCTTGAAACACACTGAAGTTGGAGTTCCCGGTTGTTTTGAACTCGGTATATTCTTCTTGGAAGTCCAATATCTTGAAAACTTGACTGCTGACACGCAAAACATTTGGTACCGCATTAACAATGGACTAATGAAAAAAATACCAAACGATTGTTTTTGAGTCTTGCAAAAAATAATCATGATGATAATATCATACTTGCTAGTTACCTCAGTAGCTACCTAGGTAGATAATTACCTGACATTTAGCTAGTTCACTAACCAACCATGTAAGCCGGAGGCCAACAACTCATTAGAGAGAGCTAGCTATATAGTTATTGAGCATGCAATTCTTTATTCCAGCCCAGCACTAAAAACTTGAATCAAATTATCGTTGTCTTTTTTTTGTGATTAGCTAGTTGATAGGATGATGGTTACACCATTAAGTGTTGTACATGAAATCGATAAATGGAGACAATCAGAACTTAGTGGGGGTTGGGGACATAACACACTGATATGATGGTAACATGGAGTTGACGACCTATAACTCAAAGCTATACTCATTCTGTTCTCACAGATGGCTGGTGATCCAACCGACAAGAACAATGCAGCAGAGACCTCAGGAGTCAAGGATAAGGATCGGGAGCGGAAACGCAGTCGCTCACGAGAGCGTGAACGCAAAGGCTCCCCGTCCAAGGACCGGAAACCTCGCCAACGCTCTCGTGAACGCAACCGATCGAAATCCGCAGAAAGGTTTGAATGACGCATAATTATTGGTAGTGGGTGAATGCGAACAACTTGCCAGAATAGTGTCAACCTTTCGGATGCATTTAGTACAGCTTCCCTACAGATTGAAATGCACTGCTGCCATAATCAGGGCAGCGTGGAATCCAGGGATGGCAGATGCTGCTGTACCTTTAATATTCCCATTCTCTAAAACAGTGTTTACCAGCCATGGTCCTGGCCGAACACTTCATTCAGCTCATTGAGGGCTTGATGATCAGTTGAAAAGTTGAATCAGGTGTGCTTATCCAGGTTACAATAAAAATGTGTACTGTTGGTGGTACTTGAGGACCAGGGTTGGGAAACACCGTATTAAACAGCCTTCTTTGTCCTCGTGCTAGGTAGCAGAAGCCATAGCAGCCATTTTGGAATTTTATTTAGACATTTCCACAGCGCAACGAAGTAGTCCATTCTGAGCCTGATTGGCTGACTATCCTTTGTCGTTCAATGCGATGTTCTACGTGTCATTCCAAAATGGTTGTTGTGGCTTCTGCTACCTAGCATGAGAACGAAAAAAGGCTGTTTAAAAAAAAAAAAAAAAAGAGCAGTATTTCAATCTTCTCGATTTATCAGTTTGTATAATGGGAATATTAGGAGTACAGCGACATCTTCCATCGCTGGAGTGAGGTACGTTTTTCATGCAGCGGTGCGTTTCGGCCTGTAGGGAAGATGTGCGACCGACTGATCGAAACTATTCTGGCTAGGCGAACCACATCTGCTATCTGACTCCGTCTTTCCACTGTATTTGAAAGGTGTCCAGTGTTAAGTTCATGTTTTAAGTATCCCTATGTTTCTGTTGTTACGGGGCTATCACTCTGTTATTAGTGCGCCTGTGTAGGGGTCTCGTTGTTGATGAACCTGGCCTGAGTGCAATGGCAACCATGTAGTGTGCTAATACGGTTTAGTAAGCGTTGTTAAACTGGAACCTTGTTGTGTCATTTCGAGTTAACTTCCAGTGGGTTTATCGCAGGTTGGTAATATTTCTATGCATCTGACCTTTCCTTCCCCTCCAGAGATCGCCGTCTGAAGGACAAGGAGAGAGAAAAAGAGCACGACCGGGACAAGAACAGAGAGAGGGGTCGCAAGGACCGAGACAAGGACGGTCACCGCAGAGACAAAGACTGCAGCAAGAAATCCAGGTCTGTAGGCTTGAATCAGCCTGGTGTTTTAGTCACAGGGTGACTATTCGGTGCAGGCTTGAGCCGAATAACAAGATCAAGGTGTCCTAATGATATGGTTCCATCCAGAGACGTTAAAAACGTCTCTAGGCATTATAAAGAGCTGATGTTCTCAGCAGAATGTGGAACACTCCCACTTTGTTCCGTTCAGTAACTGAGTGTGAGCTATGCGTCTTTAAAACATCACGTAATATGCAGAGACATTTTCAAATCTTTTTTTCCTTTACCTTTTCAACTTGAGTGGTTACTTCTCCTTACAGAAGCCTCTCCCCCAAGTCCAAGGACAGGATAAAGAGGGAGAAGGATTTGAAGAAAGAGGAGGATGAGGAAGATGAGAAAAAGAAGAAAAGCAAGGTAAGACCAGGGAGCAGTCTCTCTCTTCTCCAAAGCCCAGCTAACTGCCACGTTGTGATGTACCTTGGGTTGCATTGTGCTTCATAATGAGTATTTCTCTGTATCTCTCTTAGGTCCAGCCACTGTCTCTAGAGGAACTTCTAGCCAAGAAGAAAGCAGAGGAGGAGGCGGAGGCAAAGGTGTGAGACCTTAAGAGTGCTCATTTGGTTGTCAATCTGTTGGGTTGCAGTGAGGAGCAAGATGGGAGTGTAAGAATGTTAAGCTAGGCTTCTCCTACTGAATTTGAATGCCTTTCCCTCTCTCAGCCCAAGTTCCTGTCCAAGGCGGAGCGCGAGGCGGAGGCTCTGAAAAGGAGGCAGCAGCAGACTGAGGAGAGGAAGAAGACTATCGATGAGGACAGGAAGAAGAGGAGGATGTTCCAGGACATCGGGAGGAAGATGATGGGTGAGTAGGAGGGGCTTGGGGTTAGTCGGGAGGAAGATGGTGGGTGAGGTAGGAGGGGCTTGGGGTTAGTCAGGAGGAAGATGGTGGGTGAGTAGGAGGGGCTTGGGGTTAGTCAGGAGGAAGATGGTGGGTGAGTAGGAGGGGCTTGGGGTTAGTCAGGAGGAAGATGGTGGGTGAGTAGGAGGGGCTTGGGGTTAGTCAGGAGGAAGATGGTGGGTGAGTAGGAGGGGCTTGGGGTTAGTCAGGAGGAAGATGGTGGGTGAGTAGGAGGGGCTTGGGGTTAGTCAGGAGGAAGATGGTGGGTGAGTAGGAGGGACTTGGGGTTAGTCAGGAGGAAGATGGTGGGTGAGTAGGAGGGGCTTGGGGTTAGTCAGGAGGAAGATGGTGGGTGAGTAGGAGGGACTTGGGGTTAGTCAGGAGGAAGATGGTGGGTGAGTAGGAGGGACTTGGGGTTAGTCAGGAGGAAGATGGTGGGTGAGTAGGAGGGGCTTGGGGTTAGTCAGGAGGAAGATGGTGGGTGAGTAGGAGGGACTTGGGGTTAGTCAGGAGGAAGATGGTGGGTGAGTAGGAGGGGCTTGGGGTGTTGTAACTTTTAATGGGTTACAGAGTTAATGATTACAGTTAATTCATTGAGCTGTATCTAAATATATTTTCTTTACAGTTATTTACATATGTAATTGTATTAGAATTCGTGTGATGGAGATTGAGAGAACTACATTCATATTTATGTTGTATTGGTTAGTATTGGATTACGCTATTGACTGCAAGTACCAGAATGCCTTGCGACAGGTTGTAGAAAAACGAAGAACGCGCCATTATGTACAAGTGACAAATGATTATCCCGACTTTCGCTAGCAACTTTCTTTTATTGTTTTGTAGAATCTAAAGTTGTTAAATGTAACGTGAACGAGTAATATTACTAAAATAAGCTTTCACTTCACAACTAGACGTCCCGAGTCATTACTTTGAAGATAGTTATTCTATATGGGGTTAGTCAGGTCGCAATATTCTGAATGTCGCTGATAGAAATGTCTTCTAAAGAACTTAACTGATTCCCTATTCTACACGACAGAGAAGCATGTCTGGTCTACATAACGTGTTTCTATCTGAACTTTCAGTAACGTTGCACTCCACTGAACATGACCTAGGGTTCTGGAAGTTAGGTATCTCACTGTTAGACCTCTGGTTCGGTCTCTGACAGTGCTTGGAGTTAGGGTGTAAGTTGTTTTCACAGTTCCATTGAAAATGCTGTCGGCTCACAAGGTGTATGTCTGTCCGTGTCCCAGAGGACCCCCAGGAGAGGGACAGACGAGAACGGAGAGAGCGGATGGAGCGAGAGAACAACGGGGACCAAGCGGACGACGGAAGACAGAAGATCAGAGAGGAGAAGGATAAGGGCAAGGAGCTCCAGGCCATTAAGGTATGTCTGGAGGTTGAGGTTGAGATTGAGGCCATGTGCCGGTTTCAGGAAAACAGGCTCATTTCTGGGTTGTATTCATTCATGGATACCGTAGCAAAACATAGCTAAATATTTTGCAATACAAAATGGAAACAACGTTTCTTATTGGACAACGTAATGTCATCCCTACCTGTTTGAGTCTGTCGTCCTGTGTTTGGTGCCTAGTGAATATGACCCTGGACTAAAAACATGTTCACTGGAGATTCTCAGATTTATTTATTATTTTTTGTCAAATCAAACTTTTCGTCTCAAGCGCCGAATACAACAAGTGTAGACTTTACCGTGAAAGGCTTACTTACAAGCCCTTAACCAACAGTGCAGTTCAAGAAGGAGAAAATATTTACCAAGTAGACTAAAATAAAAAGTAATAATAAAAAGTAACACAATAACGGGCACCGGTACCGAGTCAGTGTGCGGTGGTACAGTCTAGGAGGAGTGAGCTTTGATATGATTGGTTGAACTAAGTGTTTGAGCCGGTGTACTGTGCCATCTCACATCTCTGTCCAATCAGGAGCGCTACCTGGGCGGGACTAAGAAGCGCCGGCGGACACGTCACCTGAACGACAGGAAGTTTGTCTTTGAGTGGGATGCCTCTGAAGACACGTCTACCGACTACAACCCCATGTGAGTCTGCATATGAACACTGGGATGATAAATTCACAGTTTCACCAACATGATGTGTCCGAATTAGATGTATCATTTGGATTAGAGGCCTTCACGGGTCCAACAGAGACGAAATTCAGAGTAATTTGTTATAGGCTGTTTTTAAGGACACGTAACTGGCTAATTTGGTCAATATCACTTATTTATTTATGGCACTGGCAGCGTTTGGATGGAGGTTTCTCTCTCTCTCCGATACGGAACGCGTCTCAGATCCGAAACTGGCACGGGTCTGTTTTTCCTGTTCTGAAAAGGACTGTGGAAAAACAGACCCGTGCCAGTTTCGGATCTGAGAGACGTGTTCAGATCCGAGAGAGAGACGCATACCTTTAACAACTTTGCTCCCTCAATAGACATTTGTCTCTCTCCTATGCCGCCTGCTCTCTTCCCATCTAATATCCCGCTCTGCCTCCGTCTCTCAGTTATAAAGAGAAGCACCAGGTTCAGCTGTATGGCCGGGGCTTCATCGCTGGGATCGACCTCAAGCAACAGAAGAAAGACCAGTCCCATTTCTACGTGGACATGATGGAGACGAGACGCACACTGGAGGAGAAGGAGCAGGAGGAGTGAGTCACGCGCACACAAACACACCTGGCAAAATACCATGCCCGCTATAACGCATTGGAATCGATGTCTTTGAAACGGCTTCAAACGGGTAATTGTCGTCCTCTAACCTCTGCGCCATCCCCTTCCCGCTCCTCAGGGTGCGACTGAAGAAGGTTCATAAGAAGGAGGCCAAGCAGCGTTGGGATGACAGACACTGGTCGCAGAAGAAGCTGGAGGAGATGGCGGACAGGGACTGGCGTATCTTCAGGGAGGATTACAGTATCACCACCAAGGGTGGCAAGATCCCCCACCCCATCCGGAACTGGAAGGAGTACAACCTGCCCCCACACATCGTGGAGGTCATCGACAACTGTGGCTACAAGGTCAGCTGTGAGGACTTCGCATGCACACGCCACCTTTGGGCCTTTCCCCTGATCCAGCACTGAAGCTGTTACTTGTTGTATAAAAAATGGCCTCCTCTTTGTTTCCCTTGTTGTCCAGGATCCAACGCCAATCCAGAGACAAGCCATCCCCATTGGCTTACAGAACCGCGACATCATCGGCGTGGCTGAGACGGGTAGCGGTAAAACGGCTGCCTTCCTCATCCCCCTATTGGTCTGGATCACGACCCTGCCTAAGGATGAAAGGTGAGGTGTCACCTCCCCAGCCAGAGGGTTACCCCTCAAACTACTCTCCAAGAGTTGCATGTCCTTCATTCAAACCACACATCCTTCTCACCCCCTCTTTCCCCTGTCCCTGTAGGATCGAGGACTCGGACCAGGGTCCGTATGCAGTGATCCTGGCCCCCACCCGTGAGCTGGCGCAGCAGATCGAGGAGGAGACCCTTAAGTTTGGGAAACCTCTGGGCATCCGCACCGTGGCCGTCATCGGCGGTATCTCCAGGGAGGACCAGGGCTTCCGCCTCCGGATGGGCTGCGAGGTCAGACACTAGAAAACAACATGCGCACACACACACACACACATTTTTGCACGCGCAAACATGCAGATGCACACGCAATATTATTGCCCATATTAAGACGCGTGCTTGTGAGGTCTGAGTAAACGCGTGTGTTTTCCAGATAGTGATCGCCACCCCGGGTCGTCTGATAGACGTGTTGGAGAACAGATACCTGGTCCTGGGCCGCTGTACCTACGTGGTACTGGACGAGGCTGACCGCATGATAGACATGGGCTTCGAGCCTGACGTCCAGAAGATCCTGGAGTACATCCCTGTGACCAATCAGAAGCCAGACACGGACGAGGCAGAGGACCCCGAGAAAATGAAGATGAACTTCGAGATGGGAAAACACAAGTACAGACAGGTGAGAGATTGTTAAAGCCCTAGTAGATAAACACTCACTGAAGAAAATATCAATTTTTATAGCTAGCTGTACAATTTAAGAAGAGAATTCTCTTTCCCCTGCCTTTCCTCCTTCTGTCCGTCTCTCTCCTTCTCACTCTGTTTCTCAGACGGTCATGTTCACAGCTACCATGCCCGCGGCGGTAGAGCGGTTGGCCCGTAACTACCTGCGTCGTCCGGCCGTGGTGTACATCGGTTCAGCTGGTAAACCCCACGAGAGAGTGGAACAGAAGGTCCTGCTCATGGGAGAGGGAGAGAAGAGGTAACAGACTCGAGAGAGAGAGAGAGAGAGAGAGACACACACACACACACACACACACACACACACACACACACACACATCACTTCTATCCCTGAAGCTGTAGCTAATGCCGAGTCTCCCTTGTTGTCTCGTCTTCCAGGAAGAGGCTGCTGGATGTTTTGGCGCGCGGGTTCGAGCCGCCCATCATCATCTTCGTCAACCAGAAGAAGGGTGTCGACGTGCTGGCCAAGTCTCTGGAGAAGATGGGGGTGAGACCTCAGGCTCTTATTATGGGAAATGTTTACCACTCTGAACTGGGTCAAATACTTTCTAATACCTGAGCTGTGCTGGTTTGTTTTCCTGGTACACTGTAACGACTGGAATAGCTCCAAAAGTGCAAACGTAGTACTAAATCAAGGGCACCTCAAATACATCTATTTTGACCTTTAGTCATCCGTTCACCACTACTATGGCTACTCTAGGAACCAGGAGGTTGATAATGCTTCTCTTTCTAATGACGTTTCTCCCCCTCTCTCGCCTGGTCTCTTTCAGTACAATGCTTGCACGTTGCACGGTGGCAAGGGCCAGGAGCAGAGAGAGTTTGCTCTGTCCAACCTGAAGGCCGGAGCCAAGGACATCCTGGTGGCCACCGACGTGGCTGGGAGAGGTATCGACATCCACGACGTCTCCATGGTGCTCAACTACGACATGGCCAAGAACATCGAGGGTAAGACCATGACCTTTGACCCCGGGGTCTCTAGAGCTGGGCGATGTGGAGAAAAATTCCCTGAATTGATGCGATGATGATAAATAGAACAATATGTTTTTAACATGAATGGGCACCAGTTACACTACTAGTTTGATGGTTGTCGGCATCAATTTGCGCATTTAACGATCACATTTCTCTAGGTGTAGGATACTTATCGTATTAAACGATTTTAGTGAGATGCCTGCGATAAGTGATCGGTATGGTCAGTGTCAATCATTTTCAGTTTTATTGTTCCAGCTCTAGGTCACTCACCTGTCTGTTGGATTTTGTTACTTTGTACTGCCTTCCATATTTGTAGACCGGGGTTAAAGTTCTCTGTCACAGAGGCATATGGAGTATCTATTCCTCCCATCAGTAAAAAAAAGATATATAATGTATATAATTTAGAGTAGACTTTGCAAGTTCACTGTCTTGAGCCTCCAGAGTGCCAGAGAGGACAAATGGAGCACATCTTCACGACAGTTATGCTTGACAGCGAAGGAAACTGCTTTGTGTCTAGCTCAAACCATTCCAAAAAATATGACCCATATTACCGGAGCGACCTCTCCTCCTTTTATATCGTGGAATCACACGCACTTTCTATAATTTCACAAACCGTGTCGCGGGCCATTTTCAAAGTAATCCCAGGCGTCTAATTGTTGGTTTGATAACGAACAACCTTGTTCAGTCATGCTACCTAGCTATATAATAAGCTGGTAACTTGAGAGGACGTGCGTCTAGGCCAATCTGGTGAGCACAGGAAGAAAGGAAAGGGTCTGCTGCTCATGCGATTGATGTAAGCACAACTATATTAAACATCAATCTCTTTCTGGTGCTCCTTCAATTCTGTTT
The DNA here is from genome assembly GCF_045679555.1 of Salvelinus alpinus. NCBI lineage: Eukaryota > Metazoa > Chordata > Actinopteri > Salmoniformes > Salmonidae > Salvelinus > Salvelinus alpinus. The sequence continues at coordinate 8,847,890 of NC_092113.1, read as the reverse complement.
GGTGCCTAATGTTTTTAAAGTTGGGCGCAGTGTGTGTGTGGGAGAGGAAAGGTTTCATGCAGTGTTTTCCCCTAATTGACACAATAGCATGCAGATCGTTAAGCATGTATATTCTGCAAGGTTAACTTGGTCCCAGACAGTTTCAGTCATGGATTTAGTTCTTAATGCTTTAACTGCTGTGTAGACCTTTGTCTTACTACTTATTGTGACGTTGCCCCTTCGCCCTCCCCTCCAGACTACATCCATCGTATCGGTCGTACGGGTCGCGCTGGGAAGAGCGGCGTGGCGCTGACCTTCCTCACCAAGGAGGACTCGTCAGTGTTCTACGACCTGAAGCAGGCCTTCCTGGAGAGCCCCGTGTCCACCTGCCCCCCCGAGCTGTCCAACCACCCCGACGCCCAGCACAAGCCTGGTACCATCCTCACCAAGAAGAGGCGCGAGGAGACAATCTTCGCCTGACGTGCCAGATCGTGTTAAATGGTTACGCCGCCCTAGGACCTGCCACCACACACACTGGGTTTTCACTCGTTTTTATCATCTGTGTCTTCTGTTCTGTTCTTTTTTTCTCTTTCTCAGTCTTGCCACTCTCTACAGTCCTACTTTCTCATTCCTCCATAGTTAGGCTTCCTCTTCTGTAGCCCGGCTACTGTACGAAATGTTAGGCTGATGTAAGGGCCTGGGGGTTCATATAGCCGTCTGGTTTTGCTACAGGAGAATAGAGGGCTTCTTGGTCTGTGTGGGGAAGAGACGGTAATGGAAGGTCATGTGAGCGCCACACCTACTTATTTCAAAGATCCCCTGTAACCACACACAAGCGGTCCCAAAAGGCCAAGACAGAAATGTTGTAGTGTGATTGTGTATTATACATTTTTTCATTGGAGTTAGCCCTGTTGTGACAAGTTTTAAAATGGTGTAAAAAGACCAATACATTGAATACCTTTTGTCTCCCAGAGAAACCTGGTAGATGTGGTGTTTTTTTCTTTCATCAGTCAGCTGGTTATGATGAGTATTTTGGGATGTGATGTTTGCTACATTGATATCTATGAAGTGAATAAAACCAACTTTTGACTGACACCGTTTTAAAATAAGTCTTTCATAAACTGATCTCACCAGAGCCCTACAAAGGTTCTGATATCAATTCCCTGGACTCGATTGACAAGATTGCTGTCCTAAGAGCTACAACGTTCAAGAAAGCACATGACAATGGCAGCATTAAAAGTACATAAAATGTAATGTTTATTTCACTTAGCATTTTTACTAATATATTCTTAAATAGAAAGCATTCTATACAGCGACAGGCAGGAAATCTCTTTTTTTTTTTTTTACATTTTTGTTTTGTCTCAGAAATTGAGGAAAGGAGCGTCGGGTCACGCTAGCACACTGTGATTGAGTCCGGTGAATAGATAATACATGGTTATAATTTAGTGCAGTTATTGCATTACAAAGCAACCATCAAAAAACTAAATTAGTGCAATGTTTTTTTTTCTACTTACACAAAAAGAGGAAGTCCAGATGGGTTAAGGCGTTTTAACTCTTTCAATGTTAAGCTTTGTATTGCATACAGAATATAAGACAGGAAACTAAACTATAACCCTTGTATAAATTGTGCTTCATAAATCGAAAAACCTTTTTCATTGTCAATTACTACATTGGTCCGCTTTGAAAGTCATATTCCTCCAAAGTACAGTGAAAATCTCTAAGTGAGCTAAAACATGCAAGGCTGCATTTAGCAAGTCGCTCAATCCCTCTCTGATAGGTCGTCGAGGAACGGGTGGGAATAAATAGCTTCAGAGCCAATCCAAACTGCTCAATAGAACACACGTTCTAAAGTAAAACATTTTGTGCAATTTAAAAAAATAAAAATGTCTGCCTTTTTGTTTGTATCGTTAAGAGAGAGAATTCTGGGGGAAGAAAATACTCAACAGTTTTCCCTTTTCCGTTTCTAGTGAATACAAGTGTCGGCACCTGTACCCACACTACTCCTTATTCATTAATGTTGTAATTTTAATCTATGTTTCATTATTCTCCGTTATAGTCAGGTTACTCCATATTTGAGATGCATTCTGCTTTTTAAATGGTTCATTTGTAACTCAGAGGAGTGACTGCCTTTTTACAAACAGAATCGTCGACAAGAATATTACTAAGAAATAACAAGGAGAATCAGAATCGATGCATTAAAAGTGTAGAAGAACTGCAAAAAGAAACAATCAGGTTTCATGCAACACTTGCATAGAATTATTTTCTTATTTTTTTCAATCATGCTGTGATTTTTCAAATAATACAGAACACTATAAAGTTGCCTGTTAGACATGGAAGCAATAGACCAGTTAGTCCCCAGACTTGGTCCGCAGGGACCCTGTTCATGCAGATCTTTGTTCCACAATATGCCCAACTGATCGGTTCATAGACTAACCACGCAGGTATATGGTATCATGTCACAGTTGCTATAGCTGTGAGTCCTTTCGAAATGCAAGAGAAATCCAGGAGACCACATCACAAGTTCCCCACATGATTAGCCAATGAATGAAGTGATCAGTTGAGCACGAATAAGTGATTGGTTGGATCAAAAACCTTCCGGTATAGGTAGACTTGAGGATCTGCTTCGTGAGGTTGACAGTAAAACTGCAGTACACATAGAGTATAGAGACGGTTAAAACAAAGGGGTTCAGAGGAGATGCTATGTGCTGAACGTGTCTGACAAACACTTCCAAACAGCCTGAATAGGTTGTGCTTGGTATGAAGTGCTCTCTCTCTCTTGCCTGGTGTTTGGAGACTCATATAAGTGGGGGGTGTAAGGGATGTTGTGCGGATGCTACAATAGCAAATGTGCTACACAACTGGAGGACAATCAGAGGAAGGAGTGAGATCAGCCCACCACTAGGGGCAGCTGGAGTCGTAAAAAAGGCATGCGATATTGCATTATTTTGATGCCTGAATTTGTGTGTGTGTGGGTGTGTGCTTGCATGTGCCTCTGTGTGCCACAGGAGGTTGGTGGCACCTTAATGTTTCCATGTGTTTGATACCATTCCATTTGCTCCGCTCCAGCCATTATTATGAGCCGTCCTCCCCTCAGCAGCCTCCATGGATGTTTGCTTGCCTGTGTGTGTGTGTTAAGAGTAATATTGATGTGTTACATTCCCTTCATAACTCATGGTGATATTCTGTGTGATATGTGTAATGACAGAAACAAGATATGTGAATATACTGCAGCTTTACAGCACTAACATACAGATAACCGTATAGAGGCCTGCGTACCTGTGCCTCCCCCAAAACATTCAGCATCTTCTCAGTAAAAACTATCTGAACTGAAAACAGGAAGAAGTCCATACTGACAAAATTAAATAAACCCCAAAATATAAATACTTATAACAGCCTGGTCTCATAGACTAGACATAACATAGTCAATGTAAATCCGGGACACTCAAATTAGTATGTTATGATTGGTATGGTTACATAAGACAGAAGGTTACTAAAGGCAAAAAACGATGATGATTGAGTGATTGAGCGGAGTGGATGAGTGGGCGTTTAACGCAAATGTCTAGCAACCTAAAGGTTGCGTGAATCTCATCACTGACAATTTTAGCTAATTATCAACTACTACTTTTTAGCTACTTTGCAACTACTTAGCTAACCCTTCCTTGAACAATAAGCCTAATCTTAACTCTTTCAGCTAACCCTTCCCCTAACCCGTTAACCCGTTAACCTATCTCCTAACCCTAACCCCTAGTGTAGCTAACGTTAGCCACCTAGCTAACCTTAGCCATAACTAATTGGAATTTGTAACATATTATACGTATTGCAAATTTCGTAACATATTGTACGTTTAGCAAATTCTCAACATATTGTACATTTTGCAGATTTGTAACATATCATATGAATTGTAATTGACACATATCATATAAAATGGCTGATTGACATTCACAAATTAGTACATACCATATGAAACGTAACATATACTTAATTGAGTGTCCAGGATTTACATACAGAATAATACTAAATGCTCTGAGACCAAGTTGATTATAACCAGGTGCCCATTCAATATGTACAATATATATTCGGATGCATTACTATTTCCCATAGCAGATAAGTAAAATGTAGACATTCCTACTTTTGTTTATCCAGAAAGAGCGGTATGGTTCCTGTTCTGACCATAATGTGCAAATAGTCCTAAAATAATCATACATGCAATAATAAAGATACATAAACGTCTTAGGGATTTAAGGCCAGTAAATGTGTCATTCTACAATAGAGAAACCTTATGCAAAGAATCTTAAAATTTGACTTGACCTACAGCCAGTAGTTATAGCTTGCTATTGTGGAGGTGAGTAGCCCTGTTGACGTATAGCCTTTTATCTGATTAACATGACCCCAGCTAATCAGAATGAGTAAAACCGTAAGCCTGGAAGTGTGTGATTGTAGAAGGTGGTAATGTGCACAGCAGTCAGTAATTGTTATGGGGACAATTGGTACATTGTTTCCATAGTTGGGGTGAGTGGTTGGGGACAAGGAGCACACTTATTGTGTACAAGTGGGTGTCTTGTGGCCAAAGTTGTAGTTTGGGTATAGCTAGTTGTCTTGGGGTCAGGGGTACGTTAGAGATGTCAGTAGTTGTCTTTGGGCCAGGGGTACGTTAGAGATGTCAGTAGTTGTCTTGGGGCCAGGGGTACGTTAGAGATGTCAGTAGTTGTCTTTGGGCCAGGGGTACGTTAGAGATGTCAGTAGTTGTCTTGGGGCCAGGGGTACGTTAGAGATGTCAGTAGTTGTCTCGGGGCCAGGGGTACGTTAGAGATGTCAGTAGTTGTCTTGGGGCCAGGGGTACGTTAGAGATGTCAGTAGTTGTCTTGGGGCCAGGGGTACGCTAGAGATGTCAGTAGTTGTCTTTGGGCCAGGGGTACGTTAGAGATGTCAGTAGTTGTCTCGGGGCCAGGGGTACGTTAGAGATGTCAGTAGTTGTCTTGGGGCCAGGGGTACACTAGAGATGTCAGTAGTTGTCTCGGGGCCAGGGGTACGTTAGAGATGTCAGTAGTTGTCTTGGGGCCAGGGGTACGTTAGAGATGTCAGTAGTTGTCTTGGGGCCAGGGGTACGTTAGAGATGTCAGTAGTTGTCTCGGGGCCAGGGGTACGTTAGAGATGTCAGTAGTTGTCTTCGGGCCAGGGGTACGTTAGAGATGTCAGTAGTTGTCTTGGGGCCAGGGGTACGTTAGAGATGTCAGTAGTTGTCTTGGGGCCAGGGGTACACTAGAGATGTCAGTAGTTGTCTCGGTTCAAGGGTACGTTAGAAATGTCAGTAGTTGTCTCGGGGCCAGGGGTACGCTAGAGATGTCAGTAGTTGTCTCGGGGCCAGGGGCGGCTGCGTTGGCAGTTGTTGCGCTGGTTGTGCCCCTGCTGGGCATCGCGCTGGAGCAGCCTGTCCTGTGATTCATGCCCGTTGGTGCTGTGGACGCCCCCGCGGTGACCACGGTGAGGGGGGTACCTGTCCCTGTAAGTTTGGGCGTGGCAAGGGGACTCAAACTCATCCTCCTCATCTAGTTCCTCTTCTAATTCCTCCACCAGCTCCTCGTCCTCCTCGTCCCCCCGGAGGTGTGGGCCCCCAAGGAGGCCGCGGGACAGGGAGTCGCAGCCTTCTTCAGACGGCATCAGGCTGTCCTGCTCCAGAGGGGAGTGGGCCTCCACCTCCTCACCTTCCACCCCCACACTGCTGTACTGCGCTGGGGGCTGGTTCTTATTCTGGGTCTGGGGTTTGGTGTTGGAGAGGGGGAGGGGGATGGAGATAATAAAAAATATCTCCATTACAGTATCTGAGACAGATTCCTAAAGTAACCTGCTCTTTTTACTATCCTCATCACACTAAAGACAAATGGTTAAAGCTACCACACGTGGACACACATCACACATTCAGTGCGTTCGGAAAGTATTCAGACCCCTTGACTTTTTCCACATTTTGTTCCATTACAGCCTTATTCTTTTTTTTTTTTTTTTATTTTATCCCCTTTTCTCCCCAATTTTCGTGGTATCCAATCGCTAGTAATTACTATCTTGTCTCATCGCTACAACTCCCGTACGGGCTCGGGAGAGACGAAGGTCGAAAGTCATGCGTCCTCCGAAGCACAACCCAACCAAGCCGCACTGCTTCTTAACACAGCGCGCCTCCAACCCGGAAGCCAGCCGCACCAATGTGTCGGAGGAAACACCGTGCACCCGCCCCCCTCAGTTAGCGCGCACTGCGCCCGGCCCGCCACAGGAGTCGCTGGAGCGCGATGAGACAAGGATATCCCTACCGGCCAAACCCTCCCTAACCCGGACGACGCTAAGCCAATTGTGCGTCGCCCCACGGACCTCCCGGTCGCGGCCGGCTGCGACAGAGCCTGGGCGCGAACCCAGACTCTGGTGGCGCAGCATAGCACTGCGATGCAGTGCTCTAGACCACTGCGCCACCCGGGAGGCCCCATTACAGCCTTATTCTAATCACATTTTTGCACATTTAATAAAAATAAAACTGAAATATCAATTTTACATAAGTATTCAGACCCTTTCCTCAGTACTCTGTTGAAGCACCTTTGGCAGCGATTACAGCCTCGTGTCTTCTTAGGTATGACGCTACAAGCTTGGCACACCTGTATTTGAGGAGTTTCTCCCATTCTTCTCTGCAGATTCTGTCAAGCTCTGTCAGGTTGGATGGGGAGCGTCACTACACAGCTATTTTCAGGTCTCTCCAGAGATGTTCGATCAGGTTCAAGTCCGGGCTCTGGCTGGGCCACTCAAGGACATTCAGAGACTTGTCCTGAAGCCACTCCTGTGTTGTCTTGGCTGTGTGCTTAGGGTCGTTGTCCTGTTGGAAGGTGAACCTTAGCCCCAGTCTGAGGTTCCTGAGCACTCTGGAACAGGTTTTCATCAAGGATCTCTCTGTACTTTTTTTCCAGAGTTTGAACTGTTAGGTGACCTAAACTGGGATATGCTTAACACCCCGGCTGTCCTACAATCTAGGCTAGATGCCCTCAATCTCACACAAATTATCATGGGACCCACCAGGTACAACCCCAAATCTGTAAACACGGGCACCCTCATAGATATCTTCCTGACCAACCTGCACTCTAAATACACCTCTGCTGTCTTCAACCAGGATCTCAGCGATCATTGCCTCATTGCCTGCGACCGTAATGGGTCCGCGGTCAAACGACCACCACTCATCACTGTCAAACGCTCCCTAAAACACTTCAGTGAGCAGGCCTTTCTAATCGACCTGGCCCGGGTATCCTGGAAGGATATTGACCTCATTCCGTCAGTAGAGGATGCCTGGTTATTCTTTAAAAATGCTTTCCTCACCATCTTAAATAAGCATGCCCCATTCAATTTTTTTAGAACTAAGAACAGATATAGCCCTTGGTTCACTCCAGACCTGACTGCCCTTGACCAGCACAAAAACATCCTGTGGCGTACTGCATTAGCATCGAATAGCCCCCGCGATCTTCAACTTTTCAGGGAAGTTAGGAACCAATTTAAACAGGCAGTTAGGAAAGCAAAGGCTAGCTTTTTCAAACAGAAATGTGCATCCTGTAGCACAAACTCCAAAAAGTTATAGGAGACTGTAAAGTACATGGAGAATAAGAGCACCTCCTCCCAGCTGCCCACTGCACTGTCGCTAGGAAACACAGTCACCACTGATAACTCTACAATAATTGAGAATTTCAATAAGCATTTTTCTACGGCTGGCCATGCTTTCCACCTGGCTACCCCTACCCCGGTCAACAGCTCTGCACCCCCCACAGCAACTTGCCCAAGCCTCCCCCATTTCTCCTTCAACCAAATCCAGATAGCTGATGTTCTGAAAGAGTTGCAAAATCTGGACCCCTACAAATCAGCTGGGCTAGACAATCTGGACCCTATCTTTCTGAAATTATCCACCGCAATTGTTGCAACCCCTATTACTAATCTGTTCAACCTCTCTTTCGTATCGTCTGAGATCCCTAAAGATTGGAAAGCTGCCACGGTCATCCCCCTCTTCAAAGGGGGTGACACTCTAGACCCAAACTGTTACAGACCTATATCCATCCCGCCCTGCCTTCTAAAGTCCTCGAAAGCCAAGTTAACAAACAGATCACCGAACATTTTGAATCCCACGGTACCTTCTCCACTATGCAATCTGGTTTCCGAGCGGGTCATGGGTGCACCTCAGCCACGCTCAAGGTCCTAAACGATATCATAACTGCCATCGATATAAGACAATACTGTGCAGCCGTATTCATCAACCTGGCCAAGGCTTTCGACTCTGTCAATCACAGCATTCTTATCGGCAGACTCAATAGCCTTGGTTTCTCAAATGACTGCCTCACCTGGTTCACCAACTACTTCGCAGATAGAGTTCAGTGTGTCAAATCGGAGGGCATGTTGTCCCGACCTCTGGCAGTCTCTATGGGGGTGCCACAGGGTTAGGGCCGACTCTTTTCTCTGTATACATCAATGATGTCACTCTTGCTGCTGGTGATTCTCTGATTCCTACTCTATGCAGACGACACCATTGTGTATACTTTTGGCCCATCTTCGGACACTGTGTAAACAAACCTCCAGACGAGCTTCAATGCCATACAACACTCCTTCCGTGGCCTCCAACTGCTCTTAAATGCAAGCAAAACTAAATGCATGCTCTTCAACCGATCGCTGCCCTCACCCACCCGCCCGTCTAGCATCACTACTCTGGACAGTTGTGACTTAGAATATGTGGACAACTACAAATACCTAGGTGTCTGACTAGACTGTAAACTCTCCTTCCAGGCTCACGTTAAGCATCTCCAATCCAAAATTAAATCTAGAATCGGCTTCCTATTTCATCCTTCACTGCCAAACATACCCTTGTAAAACTGACCATCCTACCGATCATTTACAAAATAGCCTCTAACACTCTACTCAGCAAACTGGGTGTAGTCTCACAGTGCCATCCGTTTTGTCACCAAAGCCCCATATACTACCCACCACTGCGACCTGTACACTCTCGTTGGCTGGCCCTCGCTTCATATTTGTCGCCAAACCCTCTGGCTCCAGGTCATCTATAAGTCTTTGCTAGGTAAAGCCCCACCTTATATCAGCTCACTGGTCACCATAGCAGCACCCACCCGTAGCACACGCTCCAGCAGGTATATTTCACTGGTCACCCCCAAAGCTAACTTCTCCTTTGTCTCCCTTTCCTTCCAGTTCTCTGCTGCCAATGACTGGAACAAATTGCAAAAATCACTGAAGCTGGAGACATATCTCCCTCACTAACTTTATGCATCTGTCAGAGCAGCTTACCGATCATTGCACCTGTACATAGCCCATCTGTAAATAGCCCACCCAACTACCTCATCCCCATGTTTTTTTTGTTTGTTGTTGCTCCTTTGCACTCCAGTATCTCTACTTGCACATTCATCTTCTGCGCATCTATCACTCAAGTGTTTAATTGCTAAATTGTAATTATTTCGCCACTATGGCCTATTTATTGCCTTACCTCCCCAATCTTACTACATTTGCACATACTGTATGTAGATTTTTCTATTGTGTTAATGACTATACGTTTGTTTATCCCATATGTAACTCTGTGTTGTTTGTGTCGCACTGCTTTGCTCTATCTTGGCCAGGTCGCAGTTGTAAATGAGAACTTGTTCTCAACTGGCCTACCTGGTTAAATAAAGGTGAAATAAAACAACTTTGCTCCATTCATCTTTCCCTCGATCCTGGCTAGTCTCCCAGTCCCTGCCAATGAAAAACATCCCCATTGCATGATGCTGCCACCACCATGCTTCACCGTAGGGATGGTGCCAGGTTTCCTCCAGATGTGATATATGGCATTCAGGCCAAAGAGTTCAATCTTGGTTTCATCAGACCAGAGAGTCTTGTTTCTTATGGTCTGTCCTTTAGATGGCTTTTGGAAAACTCAAAGCGGGCTGTCAGAGTGACCATCGGTTCTTGGTTACCTCACTGACCAAGGCCCTTCTCCCCTATTTGCTCAGTTTGGCTGGGCGGCCAGCTCTAGGAAGAGTCTTGGTGGTTTTAAACTTCTTCTATTTAAGAACAATGGAGGGCACTGTGTTCTTGTGGGCCTTCAATGCTGCAGAAATGTTTTGGTACCCGTCCCCATATCTGTGCCTTGACACAATCTTGTCTCAGAGCTCTACTGACAATTCCTTTGACCCCATGGCTTGGTTTTTGCTCTGACATGCACTGTCAACTGTGGGACTTTATAGAGACAGGTGTGTTCCTGTCCTATCAATTGAATTTACCACCGGTGGACTCCAATCAAGTTGTAGAAACATCTCAAGGATGATCAATGGAAACAGGATGCACCTGAGCTCAATTTCGAGTCTCATAGCAAAGGGTCTGAATACTTATGTAAATAAGGTATTTCTGTTTTTTCTAAAAACCTGTTTTCGTTTTGTCATTATGGGGTATGTGTGTAGATTGATGATTAATTTGATCCATTTCGGAATAAAAGGCTGTAACGTGACAAAATATGAAAAAAGTCAAGGGGTCTGAATACTTTCTGATGGCACAGTAAGACTAACTGATTAGATTAGAGAGTTTAATAGTCACATGTACAGGGTTGCAGATGTAATTACAGGGTACAGTGAAATTCTTGAGCTCCGAATCTCCTAAAATTGACACTCCTCTACAGGATATACCACCAATGACAGTGGAACAGTTAAATGGATAACATGCCATTACAGTGTTAAGAACACTGTTAACGTAAATTGGCATGGTTTGCATTTTTTTTTTAATGTTCTGAACCAATCACATTGAGATCACTTCTTAACACTACCCTTTCCACCGGAGCAATCTCAACCATTACATTGTTTATGCATTGTTTCGTCGTGCTTCAATTTGACAATCATTTCAATAATTTTATGCGCACCAAAAGTTTCATTCAGGGTAGCATTCTGTGCCAGCGTGAGAGAGTGTGCCATTCATAAAGCATGAGTATGGTCATGGTACGGCTCCATTTGTTTACTGCAGATTTATAATACATCCACTGTGCATTATAGCGTACAGGTAACTGCCAAAATAATGGAAACACATGAGTAAATGAGGGATACAAAGTATATTGAAAGCAAGTGCTTCAATGAAGCAAGTGCTTCAAAAGAGTTAATTAAGCAATTAACCTCCCATCATGCTTAGGGTCATGTATAAAAATGCCCAGTTGCCCATTATTTTGGCTTCCATGGCTAGACTAGATCTCGGTGACTTTGAAAGAGGGGTCTTAAAGGGGTTTTAACGGGGTCTTAAAGGGAGCGTACGTCTGTGTGTCTCAGTCACCAGATCTCAACCCAATTGAACACTTATGGGAGATTCTGGAGTGGCAAATGAGAAAGCATTTTACACCACAAAACACCAAATTATGGTCTTTCTCATGGATGAATGGTGTCGCATCCCTCCAATAGAGGTCCAGACACTTGTAGAATCTATGTCAAGGTACATTGAAGCTGTTCTGGCTCGTGGTGGCCCAACGCCCCCATTAAGACAGTCTATGTTGGTGTTTCCTTTTACCTTGGCAGTTACCTGTGTATGCCATTTAGCAGACTTCATTACATTCATATAGCCTGTTACATGACTTTTTGTATATCAAGCCCTGAACCTGCTGCTACTTTCTGGATTTCATCATATAATCTTTGAAGTTTGTAGCACAGTGTCAATCAAATATGCAGGGACTGTGAGGTGGCAGGTGGATAAGAGATGGGAAGAGGTCTACAATCTGTAGGTATCAGTGGCTTGTGTGTGTGTGTGGGGGGGGGGTTTATTGTGTGAGAGGGAAATAAGACACATCGGTTGATCTTATTCCACCAAGTGTGGTTGGTGTAGAGGGGTGGGGTGGTGGTGGGGGGTTAAGGGGTGGTAGGGGTTATCGGGTGGAGAAGTAATGTACATACATAAACCCTCCTACTCACCCCGTGTGGTAAGCGATCATTCAATTAATTCCTGTGTTTCAGAAAACTGCAAAAACGTTAAGCAGGGATGAGTGAGAAGACGGACAAACAGACAGACATGAGAAAGGGGATAGAGGGAATCTGGTATAGTACTGTAAGGACAGATGCAACACACAACAACCACATAAACAACCCCCCCCCTCCTCCCCTATCCCTCCCACTAAAGCAGTGTCCCATCATCCTGGTCCTGTGGACTCAAAGGGGAGCACATTTTTGTTTTTGCCCTAACACTACACAGCTGATTCGAATGATCAACTCATCATCTTTGACGATTTGAATCAGGTGTGTAAGGCAAAAAACAAAATGTGCGCCCCTTTGGCTCCCCAGGACCAGGATGAAGAAACACTGCCCTACAAAAACCTCACTATCCCATTATCTGTCCTCTTTCCATTCGCCCATCTCCAATTGTCTCTGTTCCCCTGCACCTTCCCTCCTCCATCCACATAGCAGCATCTCACCTGTAGGCTAGAGTTGGCTGAGGGCGGGGTCATGAGGTTCTGCTCTAATAGCGGGTTGATGGGGGTGGTGTCGGGAAGATGAGTGGCGCGCCAGTAGATCTCTAGGTATTCAGCCAAGTGCTCACACGCATCCTCCAATTGGTTCTCATCCAAAATGACATCAAACATCTCCTATGAAGGAACAGTAGGAGGGAGATTAATTTCAGACAGTTGGTGGAATTGTAATAGTAGCTGTGAATAGTACTGTATGATGGGGTGTCCACGTACAGGGGGGCATTGAGACAGTTTGTCCCCGGCCATCATCTGCACGTTCAGGTGTTTGCTCTGAGACTTCCCCCGGGACTTGATCAGCCTCTGGAGCACCTGAGAGAGAGAGGGGAGGAGAGACAGAAAAGGGGGAGGAGAGAGAGAGAAAAAGGGGGGGAGAGAGAGAGAAAAAGGGGAGGCGAGAGATAACAAGGGGAGGAGAGAGAGAAAAAGGGGAGGGGAGAGAGAAAAAGGAGAGGAGAGACAGAAAAAGGGGAGGAGAGAGATAACAAGGGGAGGAGAGAGATAACAAGGGGAGGAGAGAGAGAAAAAGGAGAGGAGAGACAGAAAAAGGGGAGGAGAGAGATAACAAGGGGAGGAGAGACAGAAAAAGGGGAGGGGAGACAGAAAAAGGGGAGGAGAGAGAGAAAAAGGGGGGGGAGTGAGCAAGAGAGTGAGCGAGGGAAAGAGAGAAGGAAAGAGACAGGGAGAGAGGGTAGCTTTATAAAGAAGGCTTTATAAAGGCTTCATAAAGAAGAGAAATTCAAACGATGAAAAGACATCTTCATATAAGTCCACTCACACTACATCTGCAGGACATGTACGAAGTGAGGTTGTCTAGCTATGTACCTTTGGCGAGGACACTTTGACGTAGACGATGATAGGGGCCAGGGAAGTCTTGGCTAGCTGGGCTGGGTGGTTGATGGTGTCTGCATCCAGAACCACCAGCTGGAGGGTTTTGGCCAGCTCAAATATCCTCTCTATCTCACTCTGGACCTCGGCTGTAGGGGAGAGAGATACATAACATTACAGTACCTGACCTAGAGATCAATCCATGAACTTTGGACGCTTACCCACTTAATAGTGTTTACATGAACAAATGTGTATGTTAAAGGGAATGTGTGTGTGTGTGTGCGTGCATGTGTGTGTCACAGGAGGTTGGTGGCACCTTATTTGGGGAGGACGGGCCCATGGTAATGGCTGGAGCGGAATGAGTGGAATGGTATCAAATATATCAAACACATGGTTTGATGCCGTTCCATTCACTCCAGTCCAGCCATTATTATGAGCCGTCCTCCCCTCAGCAGACTCCACTCGTGTGTGTGTGTGTGTGTGTGTGTGTGTACTCACCCAGGCTAGAGCGAGCATTGGATCTCTCCATGATGGGCCTCTTGTTGAGCACAGATCTCTTGGCAAGAGAAAGGTCTGCCGTAACGCGTGTGATGGAGATTCTGCAGGTGTCAGAAACAAAACAGGATAAACACACAATAAATAACACTCACTACAAATACACTGCTAATACACACTACAGACAAAAGATCACAGTGATGAATGCAATGGAGGTTCAGAAAGAGATCAAACAGAGGGCGAGCAATCAAAAGAACACCTGTGTCATAGATGTACATAAAAGAGAGAGGTAGCCTAGCGGTTAAGAGCATTGGGCCAGTAACCGAAAGGTCGTCGGTTCAAATTCCAATCCGATAAGGTGAACAATCTGTCTGTGCCCTTGAGCAAGGCACTTAACCCTAATTGCTCCTGTAAGTCGCTCCGGATAAGAGCGTCTGCTGAATGACGCAAATGTAAATAAACAACTAGCTACTTTAATGTGCAGCTGACAATCAATCAGGATGCCTGTATATACAGTACTAACCGTCCGTCGAACCTGTGTTTCAGGAAGTCAAACAGAGCTTTCTGCATCATATCTGTCACCTGAGAGAGGGTAGAGAAAGACAAAGAGATCTTGGATACATATCATTGTCAATCAAACTATCTCAGCATCAGTGAAAGAAACGTAAAACTGTACCACCATACTTCTAAGCCCCCAGCATCAAAATGCACACTTGGCAAGACAATAAACAAGTGTGTGAGAAATCCTATTGCCTAAAGAAGCATACACTGAGTGTACAAAACATTAAGAGCACCTTCCTAATATTGAGTTGCACCCAACCCTTCGTTTGCCTTCAGAACAGCCTCAATTCGTCGGGGCATGGTGTCTAAAGCGTTCCACAGGGATGCTGGCCCATGTTGACTCCAATGTTTCCACAGTTGTGTCGAGTTTGTTGGTAGTGGATCTCTACTCCGAATAGCTCATTCCATCTCATCCCACAGATGCTCAATTAGATTGAGATCTGGTGACAGGGCAGGCCACTGCAGTAAGCTGAATTCACTGTCATGTTCATGGAACCATTCCTGGACAATCCTAGCCTTGTGGCATGGGGCATTATCCTGCTGAAAAAAATCAATTAGCAGATGGATACACTGCTGCCATGAAGGGATGCACCTGATTGGCGATGATGTTCAGATATCCTGTGGCTTTCAAACGTTGCTCCACTTTTATCAAGGTGCCCAATATGTGCCATGAAAACACACCCCACGCCATCACACCACCACCACCAATGTTGACACACGACATGATGGATGCATGTACTCGTGGTTTTCTCCATACCCTAGTCCTCCCATCAGCGTGAAACAGCAGGAACCGGGGATTCATCAGACCAGGCAATGTTTTTCCAATTCTACAGTGTCCAGTGTTTTTGTTCTTTAGCCCACTACAACCGCAGTTTCTTGTTTTTTTGCTCAAAGAAGTGGGAACTCTGTAAGGTCGTCGGCTGCCAAAGCCCATTCGTGTCTGGGTACAATGAGTTGTGCATTCTTTTATGGATCTTTGGGCACCAATGTTGTAATGGACTGTCAGTTGACTAACTGTAGCCCGTCTGTTGCTCTGCACAATTCGTGTCAGCCTCCTTTGTCGTCTTTTATCAATGACCCGTTTTCAACCACTGGCCTGCCGTTGGCTGGATGTCCTTTGGGTGGTGGACCATTCTTGATACACACGGGAAACTGTTGAGCGTGAAGAACCCTGCAGCGTAGTTCATGACTCAAACCGGTGCGCCCGGCACCTACTACAATACCCCGTTCAAAGGCACTTCAGTCTTTTGTCTTGCCCATTCACCCTCTGAATGGCACACATACACAATCCATGTCTCAATTGTCTCAAGGGTTAAAAAAAATCCTCCTTTAACCCGTCTCCTCCCCTTCATCTACACTGATGGAAGTGGATTTAACAGGTGACATCAATAAGGGATCATATCTTTCCCCTGGATGCACCTGGCCAGTCTATGTCATGGAAAGAGCAGGTGTACTAATGTTTTGTACACTCAGTGTACTTTGAAATTCATTGAAACTGAACCCCAGATGAAAGAAGCATCTAAAAATAGATCATTGAATTAGCCATGCTTGGTGTTCATTCCACTGTCTGAATGGGATGTTAATATTCAGCTGTGGAGCCGAGAGAGAAATGTGAATCACTATCACTAGATGGAGCAGACAAGAGGCGGTTCTTGACTGGTTCCTCCAAAGTAGAAGGACCAAAGGTTGACCAAAGGTTGCCTTCCCCTAGTAGAAACATTGTTCTTGACCTTACTAGAACGGAGAGAGAGCGAGAGACACTTACCTCATACCCCTTCAGTGACGGCCCCACTAAGACCACCGGCCGCATCGACGGGACCACGTCATATGGAGGAATGTGTTCCTGTGTGAACCAAGAGAGAAAGAGACCAAGAGAAAGACAGCGAGCGTGTCAATCAAAGTTCCTGTCGGTTTCACCTTTTAAAACAGGTTCATGTTTTTTTAATAGAGAAGACGACATAAAAACGTACCTGCTTTTGCTTCGGTTTGTCTTTTGAAAACGAGAACAGTACAATCAGTGACATAAGATATTATATCAGTGAGTGAGAAGAAAAATCAAGGTTGAATTTATAAGACATTATTCGATTCCTGAGAAAAAGGTCAGAGGGTGTAATGCTTATACTCACCACCAGATGGCGGCGTTGTCCTCCAGCTCCCAGACACCATGTCACCCAGACTGGAGGAAGAGTTCCCCCCTCTTTTCCTGCACAACAGACATTTCAGAACAAAGGTGACTGGTTACAGCACCGGTCATAGTTGGGGTTTGAGGTTACTGTTATGGTTATGGTTATTGTGTTAAGGGTTAATTATAAAGAAGCCCAGTTCAATGTTAGTTGGAGGATACGTTACAGTATGAAATTAGGCCCCGATATTCCCTTAATGTCCCAAATTCTTACAAACATCAGGACATGTTGGTTCACCTTTGCTCGTGTTTGAGTCTCATAGCCTCCAGGCGTAAAGGGCTGGGGATGAAGGTAATGTCCGCCCCCTCCTTCACCAGACGACCAATCCACCAATCATTGTTGTACTTCTGTTACAACAACACAACTCAACATTACACCATGGGCACTGCTTGATCCAGGTCATTATTGTAGCTACTTCTGGAAATACAATGAACAATATGTCTCAATATCACCTAACACAGCACGATACAAATCGGATAATAGCTAACACAATGAACATAATTACGTGGGACGACCGTGTGGATGCGTTCCACAGCTGCTGTTGTTTCCATGGGGAACAGAGGGGAGAGGGGTGAGAAGAGTGAGTATTGTCCTCCCTCGACAGTTCCTCACCTCCTTAATGTGCAGGAAGTCTTTGGCTTCGAAGTTGATTGCAGCTCCTTGAACGGGACAGTCCTCATCCAGAGCCCCACAGAAAGCCACGTTGGTCTTCACCGCAAACGCTACAGGTTTAGACTGCAGGGGCAGAAAACAAACAACATTTCAGTTAGTGTTACCAATAGTGTGTGTGTGCGTCCGTGCGTGCGTTCATCTGTGTGTGTGTGTGTGTGTGTGTGTGTGTGTGTGTGTGTGTGTGTGTGTGTGTGTGTGTGTGTGTGTGTGTGTGTGTGTGTGTGTGTGTGTGTGTGTGTGTGTGTGTGTGTGTGTGTGTGGACGTGTGTGGACGTGTGTGTGTGTGTGTGTGTGTGTGTGTGTTTCATAACAAAACACACCTTAGCTCTGTCGAGCTGGAGCTGGGCCTGGCGCTCGGCTTCACGCCGATACGCCTCGCGGTCCTCCTCTGCTGACAGGTCGGAATCCGACGGCCTACTGGTGTACGAATCAGCCGACCCCTGGAGAGGGAGAGGGTACTTAAAAACACATTTCCCTGCACCTGTCTGGTGTATGTGACAATACAACATATTTTTACATTTACTTGTATTGGTTGTGAGACAAATATAGAGGTGGTGGTGGTTGATTTCAGGACAGGGGTCTGAGGTGAGGTAAGAGCCTGAAGAACAGTACACAGAGGCAGCCTCTCTCTTTCACACACACAGGTATGCACACGCCTGCACTCCCAGATTCACTCACGCACACACACACGCACACGCACACGCACACGCACACGCACACACGCACACTGAAACCTATTCTTCTGTTGTGTCATACTGGAGGCAATATACACACACTCTAACACATCATATTTTCTCTTTCTTTGAGATTACTCTCTTCATCATCATCCACTTTGTCTCCTGCTTCCTCTCCCCCACACTAGCTCTCTGCTTGGTACACCAAATATAGCACAAAGGATATGGTGGCCTCCTCTCTCTTCTGCCCCCCTCATCCCCCAACAATGCAGTGCAGCACACGCACATCCCTTATCCTCCCTGCATATCCTCTATGGACTTCTGCTTGTTAGTAAAACATACCGTCTATACATCTCGTTAATAATTGAGTGGCCTAATACGAGGACACGCCCCGGGATCCAGTCTGCGGAACACAATGGCATTGTGAGAGAAGTGGATGAAGACAATGACTTCATAGCGTCGATAAACAAACGCCTTGCTGGCATTAAGACGCATTATTCGGTCAGAGTAGCTAATGGTCCTGCACAGGTGCTGTCTAGTAGGCTATTTATCAAATGATGTCAAACGATTCACCGGATTAATGCGGGAAACCACAAGGCTGTAAGAGTTATTAAAACTATCAACCACGATAGGGATACATGGGCAAAATGAAAATCCTTTGCCAAATACAAGAAAAGGGAGAGAAAAAAAAGATAATATTTGTACTTCTCAACAGAGCGGAGAGAGACAGAAGTGTTGTGCTTGGTGCAGTCTGGGCGGAGCACAGTATATCTCTGCTCCCCTATATTTGGCTCCTCTGAAGAAACTCAGCCCTGATTCTGTCAACACTACAGCGAACAAAGCCGGGCGGACAGGGGAACAGAGTTCGAGCAGAGAGAGAAAGGGGTGGATAGAGAGATAGAGAGATAGAGAGGGGGGGGGGGGGGGGGCCTGAGGGGAGGAGAGAAAACACTCCGGGCTTTATGAACCTCCCTGTGCTGATGTACACTTCTATTACCTACACCTCTATTCATCTGACCAGCCTCAGCACTCGTAACAACAGTATGACGCCATCTTGAATGTTCCTACCTGCATCATACTATATACATAATGTTGAGACAGCACAATACAGTCATTTGAATACGACGACAGGGGGAGCCTTGAATGTATAAGCACACACAGAATGCTCTATCACTAGGTTTCTAAGGTATAACTGAATCAGATTTTCAGCACAAACATTCTTCAAGCCAACACTGCACCAAGTGGTCTGTGCCTTGGAGAGCGAGAGCGAGAGAGGGGGGTGGGGGGGGGTGGGGGGGGGGATAGAGTTAGAGGCATATATTAAAGGAGAAAGACACAGAGATGAGCAATGGAAAGGGGAAAAGAGAGAGACGCATTCAAAGATAAGCCTAAAGGAGATGTGCAGAAAGAGCTGGATGGAGGGATGGAGGGAGGGATGGAGGGAGGGAGGGAGGGAGGGAGGGAGGGAGGGAGGGAGGGAGGGAGGGAGGGAGGGAGGGAGGGAGGGAGGGAGGGAGGGAGGGAGGGAGGGAGAAAGAAAGAAAGGGTTTATATAATGAGATACGCATAGGTGATCTCAGGATTTAGATTAGACAATAAAATTGTGTGAAGGAGGGGAGGGACAGAGTGATGGTGGGAGGAGGAGGAGATTGTGAGACAGACAGACAGACAGACAGACAGACAGACAGACAGACAGACAGACAGACAGACAGACAGACAGACAGACAGACAGACAGACAGAAGCTGTCCACACCTGACTGATTAAGAAAGCAGCACTGGATGCTGACACAGACGTGAAACTGTATTCCTGCGCTCTGTAGCAGCGCTGTATTCAATGTGAACATACTGTACTTAACCGAACACACGAACGCACACACACATGCACTCAAACACAGACACACACACAGCCATGTTTACTAGCCGTACATGGCTGGAGTGGGAAAAGAGCTGGGTCTAAGTGCTTCTTAATGACGTTAGCGTGCTGAGAGAGTCGCCTGGGTTGCCATGCCCAGTTATTATTAAAGTGTAGAGATCAGCTCTGAGAGAGTCTCCTGGGCTGCCATGATGCCCAGTCATTATTAAAGTGTAGAGATCAGCTCTAAAAGAGAGTCTCCACACACACACACACACACACACACACACACACACACACACACACACACACACACACACACACACACACACACACACACACACACACACACACACACACACACACACACACACACACACACACACACACACACACACACACACACACACACACACACACACACACACACACACACACATCTCTTTCATATTCATTCATCTGGAACAGTGGTTCCCAAACTTTTTATAGTCCCGTACCCCTTCAAACATTCAACCTCTAGCTGCGTACCCCCTCTAGCACCAGGGTCAGCACACTCTCAAATTTTGTTTTTTGTCATCATTGTAAGCCTGCCACACACACACTATACGATACATTTATTAAACATAAGAATGAGTGTGAGTTTTTGTTGCAATTTCGATGAGGCTCTCTTGTTCAGATATCGGTAAGTGGACTGGAGGCAGGACATGGAAGGGATAACGAATCCCATTGTTTGTGTCTTCCATTTTGGGAAAGTACTTGCGTATTTGCGCACCCAGCTCACTCAGGTGCTTCGCTATTTCCCATTTGACATTGTCCGTAAGCTTGATTTGCACACAAAAAAATCATACAATGATGGAAAGACCTGTGTGTTGTCCTTGTTAATGCAGACAGAGAAGAGCTCCAACTTCTTAATCATAGCCTCAATTTTGTCTCGCACATTGAATATAGTTGCGGAGAGTCCCTGTAATCCTAGATTCAGATCATTCAGGTGAGAAAAAACATCACACAGATAGGCCAGTCATGTGAGAAACTCGTCATCATGCAAGCGGTCAGACAAGTGAAACTTTAAGCTCGTCTCTCAAAAAAACATGTCAATACTTTGCCCCTTGATAACCAGTGCACTTCTGTATGTTGTAAAAGCGTTACATGGTCGCTGCCCATATCATTGCATAGTGCAGAAAATACACGAGAGTTCACGGGCCTTGCTTTAACAAAGTTAACCATTTTCACTGTAGTGTCCAAAATGTCTTTCAAGCTGTCAGGGATTCCCTTGGTAGCAAGAGCCTCTCGGTGGATGCTGCAGTGTAACCAAGTGGCGTCGGGAGCAACTATGCACACGCGTTACCACTCCACTATGTCTCCCTGTCATGGCTTTTGTGCCATCAGTACAGATACCAACACATCTTGACCACCAAAGTCCATTTGATGTCACAAAGCTGTCAAGTACTTAAAAAATATCCTCTCCTGTTGTCCTGGTTTCCAGTGGTTTGCAGAAGAGGATGTCTTCCTTACTTGACTCCACATAAACATAACAGACATATACCAGGAGCTGTGCCAGGCCCACCACGTCGGTTGACTCATCCAGCTGTAACGCATATAATTCACTGGCTTGTATGCGAAGCAGAAATTATTTCAAAAACATCTCCTGACATGTCACTGATGCGTCGTGAAACAGTGTTGTTTGATGAGGGCATTGTCTGTATAGTTTTTGACATTTCCCCCAGCATTGTTCCAGCCATATCCGCGGCAGCAGGAAGAACTAAGTCCTCCACAATAGTATGGGGCCTGCCTGTCCTAGCCACTGCTTTTATACATGGGGCCTGCCTGTCCTAGCCACTCGGTAGCTCACCATATAAGACGCTTCTAGACCCTTTTTATTGATGGTATCTGTTGCTTTTATACATGTCTTACAACTCGAATGTCATCTTTCTTCTCGCTCCAAAAACCCCTGTGGCTTATTTTTCAAATTGGCATGTTTTGTTTCTAAATGTCTGCGCAAGAGTGAAGGTTTCATCGAGTTGTGAACTTTGGCACATTTAACACTCCAAATCCAAATAAGTGAACCCCAAATCAATGTAGTTCTCATCATTTTTGCGTCTCTTCGATGGTCCAACGTCCCTGTCTGTTGTTCGGTGCTTTCCCGGGTAAGGGGGCAGTAGCTCTTCGGCTGCATCAAATTCACAACTGTCAGTGTCCATGCTAGCTGGGCTAACAACAAATGTAGAATTTTCTGATGCTAGCATTGGATATGCTTGTGGAAACAGAACAACTTCTGTCGTCGACAGGTGCAGGTGTAGTACTGCTGGTAGTAGCAGTTCTACCAGTAGAGCTGTTATGTGTCTTTATGGGCCTTACTTTTTTTTAACCATTTATCCATTTCCGAGCAAACGGAATGAGCAGCAGCTATGTTTGGCTACATATGTACCGTTAGTGGAATTCCTGTGAGCGAGTAACGGTTAATGTGACTTTATGTTAGGCTACCTGTATTTGACGTTGTGTTGTTATTTCACTGAACACTAGATGGTTTCATTTTATTTTTGGCAGTGAAACGAGGACACTCAGGCAAGAAGAAAAACTCACCCAAATGTATAGCCCCGTTGGAAAATATAAATGGTCTGTTTTTTAATGTGAATCACATTTTTATTTGGTGTACCCCTGACGGCATTGCTTACCCCAGTTTGGGAATACCTGATCTGGAAGAATTCAGAGAATGTGACAAATAAACTCAAAACGGGGAAATGTTTACTGGTTGCTCAGGTGGTAAAGGGGAAGTCAGATGTGTGGAATAAATTTGACTAGTTGTGGAAGATACTGGAGCTCAAGAAAAAGAAGGTAAGGAGCAAGTGCTGCGTGCATATTGTGTGCCAAACAGGTGCCGTTAGATTACAATATAATTTCTCTGACCGTTTGGAACAATGTAATACCAGAGAGTCTGTTGTAACATAAAATAAAATAAAATGTAAAGCCTAAAACCAGTCGCATTCATTTACTCCTGATTATTATTTGACCATGCTGGTCATTTATGAACATTTGAACATCTTGGCCATGTTCTGTTATAATCTCCACCCGGCACAGCCAGAAGAGGACTGGCCACCCCTCATAGCCTGGTTCCTCTCTAGGTTTCTTCCTAGGTTTTGGCCTTTTTAGGGAGTTTTTCCTAGCCGCCGTGCTTCTACACCTGCATTGCTTGCTGTTTGGGGTTTTAGGCTGGGTTTCTGTACAGCACTTTGAGATATTAGCTGATGTACGAAGGGCTATATAAAATAAACTTGATTTGATTCATTCATGAATGCAATTTCCAACATGGAATGGTTTATCTATTGTTTATGCTAATTATTCAAGGGTCGCTTTGTTATTTTATTTTAAAACTAAAATGCTTGAATGCATGTCAAATCATGAACGACGGGTATGCTGTGTGACGATATTAATAAATGAATGATTGATTGATACAGTACTGTAGTCTTTATACGTTTTGAAATACAGGCCTAAGTAAGCTCCGCTATTAAGATTAAACAGGATGTGCTCTTCGGCCTACAGCTCGATGGCGGTTATACAAGGTTGCTATACTAAGCCTACTAATGATAATGACATCACTTATTATTATAATAATGATCATAACAATAATAGTGATAATAACAATAATGATATCAAGAAAAAGGAGGGTCATTATTTTTTATAAATAGTCTATGCTTTTTATGACAATTTGGAACCGTGTAAATAACACTACATAGATTATAAATAATACCAGAGAGGCTGTTCTAAAGGAAAAAAGTGTAAAGCATTTATTACAGTATAGCAAAGATCAAAACCAACCGAATGTGTTTATGTTGTGGTTGCATGAGGCTTGGTTCTCACGGAATCAGTAGGCTATTAAACAACCACTCAAACAGGCAGAAGCAGGATCTGTCTTATTTCTGGAGATATACAGTGCCTTTCGGAAAGTATTCAGACCCCTTGAAATGTTCCACTATTTGTTAAGTTACAGCCCTATTCTAAAATTGATTTCAAAAATATGTTCCTCAGCAATCTACACACAATACCCCGTAATGACAAAGAAAACAGGTTTTTAGACATTTTTGCTCATTTATAAAAAATAATAAGAAACAGAAATACCTTATTTACATAAGTATTCAGACCCTTTGCTATGAGACTTGAAATTGAACTTTTTCCATTGATCATCCTTGAGATGTCACGTCTGGAGGAAACCTGGCACCATCCCTACAGTGAAGCATGGCGGTGGCAGCATCATGCTGTGGGGATGCTTTTCAGCGGCATGGACTGGGAGACAAGTCAGGATCGAGGCAAAGATGAACGGAGCAAAGTACAGAGAGATCCTTTTTGAAAACCTGCTCCAGAGCACTCAGGACCTCAGACTGGGGCGAAGGTTCACCTTCCAACAGGACAACGACCCTAAGCGCACAGGCAAGACAATGCAGGAGTGGCTTCGGGACAAGTCTCTGAATGTCCTTGAGTGGCTTGAAGCCGATCAAACATCTCTGGAGAAATCTGAAAATAGCTGTGCTGTAACGCTCCCCATCCAACCTGACAGAGCTTGAGAGGATCTGCAGAAAGGAATGGGAGAAACTCCCCAAATACAGGTGTGCCAAGTTTGTAGCGTCCTAACCAAGAAGACTCAAGGCTGTAATCGCTGCCAAAGGTGCTTCAACAAAGTACTGAGTAAAGGGTCTGAATATTTATGTCAATGTGATATTTCCGTTTGCTTTGTCATTATGGGGTATTGTGTGTAGATTGATGAGGGAAAATAACAATTGAATCCATTTTAGAATAAGGCTGTAACGTAACAAAATGTGGACAAAGTCAAGGGGTCTGAATACTTTCTGAATGCACTGTAAAGCCAGGCACATTTAACATTTAGGTTATTGATTATAGACCTAATTAAGTTTGGGTTTCCTCTCCTCACTTTTCTTAGACAATTAAGGAAAGTGCTGTTTTCTCGTCTCCTAACTCCGCTGCTGCCTCTACCACATTGTTCTCAACACAAATATGCTGGTTAACTTTGCTATTATGCAAATAGCAACATGGTCTAGGAAAAGACGCCAATTCAACAGCGCACTGATGTGTTTCAGAACCACGGACAGCGACCGCTACCCAACATGGGAGAAATCGCATCTGTTATAAAATAATATTATTTGTATTAGTGTTGCACCATTGTTCCTACATAATATAGCCATATACAATTTCAGTAGCACATCTTAGAGTGGACTGTTCCATCCCCACGGCCTCCACAATGGATCAGTCCATTCAGACAGGCACCAATCACACAGGTGTACGCCATTATATTTGTTTCTTTTTTTGCTACTGCTCTACTAAAGAAATCTCGGTCGACCAACAGCCTATCGACCAAACAATTGACCAGTCGACTAAATGCGGTCAACCCTACATCATACACACGCACACATATGCAGGCACACACACACACACCATCATGACAGATGATGACTGGCTCCAATATTCCAAGCACAACGCCGGAAGGTGTAAATGCAAACCGGGTACGTTACTTTAGTTGTAAAACAGGTGGTTAAGTAAAGGCAAGTTGCTCCATTAACAGTCAACGAGGCGTACATGCACTCATAGATCACAGACCACAGCCCCAGCAATCACTACCAATGAAGATCTGATCTGAAATAGGCAACTCATAGGAAGCATCATTTTAATGAATGTGGTACTTGGATTTAATGGGAAGAATGAAGAGGAAGAATAAGAAGTAAAAGAGAGAAACAGAGAAGAGAGGGAAACAGAACGACTAGGGGGCTTCACAGAGAAATAGAGATGTGAAGGGAATGAAAGAGAGAAGAGGATGGCGAGAGATGTGAAGGAGGGGGAGAGAGAAGAACATTGAAGATATAAAGAGCAGGGGAGATGAGGAGGAGAACGGCTGACAGGAACAGAGGACATGGAGAGACAATGAGGAGAGGAGGGGAAGAGACAGAGAGAGGAAGAGATGGTGATGGCTCCTGAGGGAGTCTGTGTACTTACTCAGTGTGGTGATAGAGCCAGCCTGTCCTTCCTCTAGGCTACATGCTGTGTGCGGTCATACTGGACTGTGCTCCTTCCCCGAACCAGGGAGGACATGCACTGGAATATACTCCTATGACACCCTCTCCTCCTCCTCCTTCTACCTCTCTTTCTCTCTCTCTCTCTCTCTCTCTCTCTCTCTCTCTCTCTCTCTCTCTCTCTCTCTCTCTCTCTCCCTCACACCAATCACATACGCACAGACCTTCTGCTAAGAGCTAAAGTACGTCACTTGATCAAATCCACCTTCCTCTTTCTCTCTCATCGCTCTCTCTCTCTCTCTCTCTCTCTCTCTCTCTCTCTCTCTCTCTCTCTCTCTCTCTCTCTCTCTCTCTCTCTCTCCCTCTCTTGCCTTCGATCCCTTCCTGTCTTCTCAGTCCTGTAGTCAGAGGAAAACCTGATCATGTCTCATCATTTAACTTCACAGCATTATAAACAAGATTTCTACCACAGCTATGTTCATGAGGCTGTTGTTAGTGTATATTACCACTATTAGGTTGTGTATATTTCACATAGTGTACATTGTACTTGTGGAAACACATACCAACAGTATATTGTATTCTACTGTCTGCAGTAATGAGTCATACTGCTCCGCTATGGGTGGAACCCCTATCCATCCCTATTACAAGGGAAACATATTTAAACAAAGAAAGTACAAAGTACCTGTCTTGTTTAAGGCATTTTCCGTTCTTTTGGTCGCCCTTTCCTGCAGTCAATGACCAAAAGCGCCCTCTTTGGCCTCATGGGTGGAATGTTATTCATATTTTTCATAATTTCATCCTTACTAAAGATTATTTTTAAAAACCTGATGAAGATCTGGTGTTTCTATGACAAGTTCTGTTATATTTCAGTCTTCTGTGATGTATATAAAGTGTAATGTGGGAATGTAAACTCTAAATGGAATACATTTCAACTCTATATGTGACATGGTACAGGTGTCTTCTTTTTTAAAAACCCATAACTATGTGTGTGAGGTGTATACTTTTGCTTCAAAGTAGATTTGTTTAAGACTACCCAGACACACTTTGTGTGACCCTGATTTAGCCCGCTGAGGTAAAGGCTTAATCATTTGTAATATTATGGTATTATCAAGTGCTAATAAGTAGCAACAACAACCGAGCAATCCACCAAATACAGAGACACTCATGCACACACACACACACACACACACACACACACACACGCACACGCACACGCACACGCACACGCACACGCACACACACACACACACACACACACACACACACACACACACACACACACACACACACACACACACACGCACACAGACAAAACACAAAACTCCAATGAAATGAGAGGGAACAATACAACTGTATTTGTATAGATGTAAGGTGCGAAGCTGGTGAGATATAGACGGTTAAACACACCGCCCCACCCTGGACCTGGAAAAGAGTCCAATTCATATTGAAGACCCTGTGATATTCTCAGGATTACGGAGGTTTTCACTGAGCCACTAATCGGTATAACTAATGTCCCCTCCTAAATATAACATCTGTTTCAGCCATTTCTCCTCCCTCCCTCCTACCCTGGCTCGCACCAACGCTTCTGACAACTAGCTACACTGCTCACTCTTTCTTCATACTTATTTCCTTATACTGTTCTCGGTGCATGTTTCAGTTATGCCTTTTTTGACAGATATTCCGGTGACTGATTGAGTGGATTCGTCTTTACTTCTGTGCACAAAGAAAGAAGGTAAAAAAAAAGAGAAAGAAACACGAGGCCCAAACCAGAGAGGATAAAGGGGTGTCATATGGATTGAAAACCTGTGTGAAAACCCAGAGGCCTTAAGAAGAACAAAATCTTAACCAAGCACCCAGTGTACCAGCGCTCGGACACATTAGCCTCTCCCTGTTAACTGTCTGGTACACATACACATTATTCCATTTGCCGAGGGGTGTAAGGATCCACCCCTGGCTTTTGGCATTCCCTCTGCTCCCATAATCATGGAGATGAAGAGGCCTCTGACTCACAGCGTTGTTGTCAGTCTTGGACTCATGCAGTGTAACCTGATTGAAGCTCTTTGATTTCTCCACATAGAGCTTCTACAGGGGCTCAGAGGTCCCCTCTACTGGGCCAGACGCTACACTGCAGCCGCCTGGATGGTTACTGCACTGACACGCTTACCAAGTCCAATTCATCTGCAGATACAGAGCATGGAGAACCAGGCTATGAAACATACATCAAGCATACAGAATGAAAAAACACTTCCTGAATTCACTGCAGGACATTATTAGGGGGAAAGAGACCCAAAAAGGTTCTGTTTGGCGTGGTGACAAATCTAAATCCAAGGGCAGTGTTATCTTAACCTAATTTCTCTCTCCCTTTTTCTCACCAGCTATTGAGATTCTCTTAAATAACATCAAATCTGCACCCCTGCCGCTTGCGCTTGCTTGACCTGAAAGCATTAATTAAAAACTGAGGCTGGTTTGGGATTTTCATGCAACAAACTGCTGCTACAAATCCAATACTGCCCTCTATTGGACATGTTAAGAATTACATTCAAATGTTTTACCAGTAAAAACTAATTAAACCACAGGAGGTTGGTGGCACCTTAATCGGGGAGGAGGGCTCATCGTAATGGCTGGAACGGAATCAATGGAATGGTTTCCATGTGTTTGATACCGTTCCATTCACTCCCTTCCAGGCGTTATTATGAGCCGTCCTCCCCTCAGCAGCCTCCTGTGAATTAAACCAAATAAAAAGCCTCCTAATAAAGACATCACAGTGATTGGTTACTAGAAGATTGAGAATAAAACAAAGGCAATGGTCACTTTCAAAAACCTTGTAGTATTTCGACACCCTTTCGTTTCGTTAGCGCTTGTGGAATGTGGTATGACAGTGTTGAATTGACACAAGGTCCTTGGTTATGCCAGTCACACTGCACACTGACCATGGCAACAGGAGCTAGTGAAGAACTCTAAAGTTACCTGTCTTTTGATGAAGCTGGAGGTGGTGTCTGAGGACGTGCTGCCATCCGAACGTTTGAACCGACTTTTCCTCTTAGGCAACTTCCTGGGCAGCTGTTGCAGAGGAGAGAGGGATGAGAAAGGAAAGAAAGAGAGAAATACTTATGTATTTCTATAGATAGAGACCAGAACAAGTCGAGTGCATTCTCAAATCTTCAAATAGCTCAATTTCTCAAATCCTATTACATGGTGTGATAGATCAATGTCTAAAACAAACTGTTCTTCTGGCTGGATATACAGTATGGGTCGTTCCACCAATTCGGTGCATCTTAAGAGGTTCGATTTAAAAAAAAGACTATATTAAGTGCCTATTAAGTGTCAAATGAAGTAATAGGGATGACAATGTCTTCCCCTTGTGACAGGGAAGCTTGTTGTGTGCAACAGGAAGTTGCAATTGTTATGCTTCGACCCGGTCAGTTTTCCACCACATTTGACTATTAGATATTCAATGTTCCTTCAGAATTATATATATATATTTTTAAGAATAGTTTCAGCATATTAAAACGAGAGTTCAGTTCACGTAACACATTTGACCTAAAAATAAGAGACTGTTTTTTTCCCCTTAAAATGAATCACTAATTACATTAAATACATTATAATCTTCAGAAATTACTTTGTCAAAGCAACAAAATAATTGGGGCTTTTCAACGATGGTGAAAACTTGGATAAACGTTGGGGATAAGTGGTTTAAAATCTTCCTACAAGTCACTGAGGATGCACAGAGGGACAGCAAGTCTTTATTCATATTAAAAATCTGAATTTCTGAAACATGTCCATGTGGACTATATTAAAGTGCATTTAATTTAATATGAGGTTTTTAAAATACAATTAAGTGAGCACAATTTCTACTTAAAATATCAAAGGGACACAAAAAGGTACTCATTTCGTGGAACGACCCATATGTAATGACTGTCTGGATAATAATACGTGTCTAGTAGTGGATGATATTTCTCAAACCATTGATTAAATGTATTTATTGGGGACAAAGGCTGACGCAGAACTGTAAATAGTCATGAACCATGCAGGGAATTGGGCACACCTTGTTCTGGACTGCCCTGTGAGTGCGAGCTTAGCATTTTATTGGTAGATAAGTTTTTTTCGGGGGGGGGGGGGGGGGGTGAAAATGGACATGCATTCACAATACAGAATATGGACAGACTGTTATACGTACAGCCAGCCCACTGTAGATCTATACGAATCCCCGACTTAATAAAGTCTCGTTGGATTGGATTTAGCTCCCACCCAACAGTTACGTTGATGCCAAAACCTGACGGTAGAGTGCCTTGGCAATTGCGTTTTAATAAAAGCGCTGAAATAAGTAGGCTACAGGTGAGCCGATCTACTCGAACATATACACCTCTCAAGAAATGCTTGATATTCACGGTTTCTTACCCGCCACAGATGAAACGTTAAAACAGTTCAATATAAAACACTTGATATCTGTTTTTGGTGGAGTATAACGCGTTGTATGCAGAGTTTAATCAGGAAATGCATTAAAATAAATAATAAAACACCATTGCACAATACATATTGAAAATCAGAAGAATAGAGGCCTGAATTGCGGTTAGAAATCAGAGTGAGTGAAGAACACACTTCAGCAATGAACATTGTAGACCTATCAATCATCTTATCTACTTTCTTTATAGCGACAATTGAATAGCCCAGATAACCGATCGAATTAAACGGATAACATAATCCTATCGTGTGGCATAGCCTTTTGCTTATTTTCATCAATCGGCAGTTTCAAAACGATATTCCACTGGCGTAGGTAGAAACTATTGCCAAGGCTGTACGCTTTCATTTCAACAACAAGTAGCAAAACGTTAACCATTTTCAAGCTCTACTTTGCTGAGTGCCATCTTAAAAGAGGAGACCTACCTGAAAATTGTGAGACTGTGAGCCTGTTTCGACACCAGGCAGTGGGTCTGCGGACGATTTGGACATTTTGACTTGCACCATCTATTTGAGAGCGCAGGGAGGCGGGATGCACACAGACATCGGTTATTGGAAAAAACGCTGATACCAACATTACATCTATGTGCAGTGGAAGAGGGAGGGTGTACCGTAGTAGAATAGTGTGAGGGTGTGGGGCGAGAGAGCTACATGGATGTATGGTAAACAAAATATATTTTCTGCATCAAGGAAGGAAAAATATATCACTATAAAAAAATATATCGAGTCAAGATGTATACTATACTAGCCGATGAGCTCTCATTTGCCCTCGATCCCTGTATATTTGCGTCGCATCCTCTCTCTCTCTCTCTCTCTCTCTCTCTCTCTCTCTCTCTTTCTTTCTCTCTCTCTCTCTCTCTCTCTCTCTCTCTCTCTCTCTCTCTCTCTCTCTCTCTCTCTCTTTCGCTCCCCCTCTTTCATTCTATGTCTCTCTCTGTGCTCGCTATGAGAGGGTCTCACAGAAGGCTGCTTAATTGGCTTAACAGCTAATCCGTGCAGAAATGAAATGATTCTGTTTTTCAAGTTGGTATTCTAAAATGTGGGTTGTTCATTTGAGCAAATGTTCTTTTTTAATAAATAACAACATAAATATTGTTTTAGTACCATTTCAATTCTGTATGCTAAATAAAAGTAAAGGATTAGTGTTTCCTACTGTATATGATTCATGGTTGAATGATGTGTTTCATAATTTGGAATACCATGTAAACTATAGTTATCTATTATAGGCCAAGTGGATACTGGGGACAGGTGTAACATATTTGAGTTTTTTTCTATTTCTGTTTGAGTTAGAGGTATTCAAATTTACCATGATAACATGAATCTATTGGTAGAATTTCGAGTAGGCCCACATTAGTCGAGGTTGGTGGTAACCATACAATGGGTCAATTGTAGCACTTTCTTTAATGGTAAAAATGAAGGCGTATTGTCATCTCATCTTAAATCAATATATTGATTAATATACAATCTAAAAAATATAATATTTTCTTCAGTAGGTCATAATATTCCTATATGTTTTTTCTTCAGTAAATTGTGGAGTAACCTATGTCAAAAGCCGCAGGTAGCCTAAATAAGGCCTGCTAACGACATACTAAAGTTATCTGCGTGAATCCATTGTGCCCTGTACTACCGCACGAACATTCAGCACCATGGACAGCGCCACGATCAAACCAGAGAGGATTTCAGCACCACCGGTCGCCGGTCAGCGCCGCACCTATATTACCGCGCCCAGCCCACCTCACTGCTCGTATTAAGGATATTCAGCTCACCTGTGCTGGGGTTTGTTTTAGTCGTCTGTATATTGGTCTGCTTATCGTGGACAGATTTTGACCGGGGTAAACCCTCTCACTTTGCCTCGTGCTCTCGGGTGTGGCTCTGTGCAGGAGGAAGATTGCCATGATCTTTGATATTGCTCCCTTTCCCCTTATTTGGAATAGTTCACGTTTAGAAAATAAATGGAAGATAATGGCAGCTACTGCTTCTTTGGCATCCAATGGACTGGTGCTAAACTGTGGTCCTTGGTTAGGCTATTATGTACATTACAATACCATTTACTGGAACCATTATTAAGTCCCAGTTGAGACCAAAGTATATTTTCCAAGGCAGCCCTGCATGATAAGACCAAGCAATTACAACTACACTATGAAACAAATATAAATGACATAAAGAATGTTAATAAAAGCTTTGGCTTTTTTCTATCAACAATGACAAGCTTGGATGGAAAATGACTGAGTATAAAAGCAGATGATATTGCCATATTTTCAGTTTAAGCCTACTAGAAAGTGTGTGCCCTTAGACCTGGAGGGAAGCAAAATTCATTCCACTACCTAAGAATAGTAAAGCCCCCTTTACTGGCTGAAATAGCCGACCAATCAGACTGTCACCAACCTTTGGTAAAGTTTTGAAAAAAATGGTGTTTGACCAGATACAATGCTATTTTACAGTAAACAAATTGACAACAGACTTTCAGCATTCTTATAAGGAAGGACAGGGGATGTAAAGCCATAACACAGCACTTACACGAATGGCTGATGATTCAATGTGGCTTTTGACTTTCATAGTCTGCTGCTGTAAAAACGCATGTGTTATGGCTTTACATCCCCTGCTATGTTGTGGATAAATAGTTACCTGTCTAACAGAACACAGAGGGTGTTCTTTAATGGAAGCCTCTCCAACATAATCAAGGTAGAATCAGGAATTCCCCAGGGCAGCTGTCTAGGCCTCTTCATTTTTAAAATCTTTACTAACGACATGCCACTGGCTTTGACTAAAGTGTGTCTATGTATGTGGATGACAGAACAGTATGCATGTCAACTACAACAGTGACCGAAATGACTGAAAAACTTAACAAAGAGCTGCAGTTAGTTTCGGAATGGGTGGCAAGGAATAAGTTAGTCCTGAATATTTCAAAAAACTAAAAGCATTGTATTTGGGACAAATCATTCACTGAACCCTAAACCTCAACTAAATATTGTAATAAATAATGTGGAAATTGAGCAAGTTGAGGTGACTAAACTGCTTGGATTAACCCTGGATTGTAAACTGTCATGGTCAAAACATATTGATACAACAGTAGCTAAGATGGGGAGAAGTCTGTCCATAATAAAGCGTTGCTCTACCTTCTTAACAGCACTATCAACAAGGCAGGTCCTTCAGGCCCTAGTTTTGTCGCACCTGGACTATTGTTCAGTCGTGTGGTCAGGTGCCACAAAGAGGGACTTAGGAAAATTCAAATTGGCTCAGAACAGGGCAGCACGGCTGACCCTTGGAGGTACACAGAGAGCAAACATTAATAATATGCATGTCAATCTCTACTGGCTCAAAGTGGAGGAGAGATTGACTTCATCATTACTTGTATTTGTGAGAGGTATTGATATGTTGAAAGCACCGAGCTGCCTGTTTAAACAACTAACACACAGCTCGGACACCCATGTATACCCCACAAGACATGCCACCAGAGGTCTCTTCACTGTCCCCAAGTCCAGAACAGATTATGGTAGGTGCACAGTACTACATAGAGCCATGACTACATGGAACTATATTCCACATCTGATTTAAAAAACAGATAAAAATACACCTCATGGAACAGCGGGGACTGGGCAGCAACACAAACATAGGCACATGTATACACACACATGATAACATACGCACTATACACACACGCACACATGGATTTTGTGTTGTAGATATGTGGTAGTGGAGTAGGGGCCTGAGGGCACACACTTAGTGTGTTGTGAAATCTATTTTGAATGTTCTGTAATGTTTAAAAATTGTATAACTGCCTTCATTTTTCCGGACCCCAGGAAGAGTAGTCGCTGCTTTGGCAGCAGCTAATGGGGATCCATAATAAATACCAATACAAATAAATACAATTACACAATCAAGGCAGGAGCACAGGAAACACACACACACACACACACACACACACACACACACACACACACACACACACACACACACACACACACACACACACACACACACACACACACACACACACACACACACACACACACACACACACACACACACACACACAAACAAACACAATAATAAAAACAACCACATTCCGCACTGAAAAGATCCTCTATCAACAATCTGAATTGCCAGAAAGGCACCAATGTGTCCAACTGTAGGTTATTCTGAAGATTGTTCCATGAGTGAGGTGAGAAGAAGCTAAAAGATGTTTGAATACATCTGTGACCTGCAGCACCATCTAGCAGCAATGAGCAGAAAGTGATTCTTCTATAGCAACATCTAAAACCGAGAGAGACAGAGAGAGAGAGAGAGAGAGAGAGAGAGAGAGAGAGAGAGAGAGAGAGAGAGAGAGAGAGAGAGAGAGAGAGTTAGCTGATTTGAATTTATTTGGGTATAAACATGTATAGCAATATGTAAGTTGGATCCCCAGAGGAAAGCAGTTGAAAGTATGAATTAAAACAATTCTTTCCAAAGCGGTCCTCGATGGTAAAACAAATAACGTCTCATGAATAAAATAGAGAGAGAAAGAGAGACAGATAGATAGAGAGAGGGAAAAAGATGGGGGGAGAGAATTAGAGAGAGAGAGAGAGAGAGAGAGAGAGAGAGAGAGAGAGAGAGAGAGAGAGAGAGAGAGAGAGAGAGAGAGAGAGAGAGAGAGAGAGAGAGAGAGAGAGAGAGAGAGAGAGAGAAATAGAAAGAGAAATAGAGAGAGAGAGAGAAATAGAGAGAGAGAGAGAGAGAGAGAGAGAGAGAGAGAGAGAGAGAGAGAGAGAGAGAGAGAGAGAGAGAGAGAGAGAGAGAGAGAGAGAGAGAGAGAGAGAGAGAGAGAGAGAGAGAGAGAGAGAGAGAGAGAAATAGAGAGAGAAATAGAGAGAGAAATAGAGAGAGAGAGAGCCAGACGGGTCAGCAGTCAAATCTCAGTGATGGATACAAATCAGTGGTTGGTGACATAAGAACATCCAGGGGCAATTTCCTGAGTTTCACGCCTGTCATAATCAAACAGCCTAGCTTTCAATCACCTGATGATGAGCACTGTAGGCCACCAGGCCCTGACATGTCGGTGGTCAACAGATCACATGTGATGTGGATGTGACAGCAGGAGACAGTGGTGGTTTATTGACAGCTGGGCTATGCTTTGTATTGGCAATCAGATCTGAATGGTTTGTTTGGCAGGGAGGAAGAGGGATGCTTGGTGGATAACTTTGAATTGTCAGTCATTGAGTATTGGGAGCACTGTGCTCTCTTCATCAATGAGCAGCCATGGGATTGAATTGATCGCTGACTGATGGTAATGTAATGATGACGATCTATTCTATTCAACCCCCACTGCCCTCCAACAGACAGACAGCCAGGCAGGCACCCACACACACAGAAACACACACACACACACACATATTTTTGTTTTTTGTTTCTTGCAAAAAGCATTTTTTTACCTCGTTGTGCATTGGATGGTAGGAGTGTCATTTGTGAGAGAAAATGTGTGTAGCCTATCAGTACGTTTGCACCGTTGGGAACTAGTCAAATAGTACCAGAAAAAGTGGCAGGTGCTGCTCAGTCCTACTATCAGGCAACAGTGAACATGCCAAAGGCACGAGGTTGGCTGCAGAGGCAGAGCCATCAGTCAGCTGAGCGCAAGGCAAACACAGCTCTTTTGACTTTGACATTTTAACGTTTCACTTCCCTCCACCTCAGGCATTGGCTCAGTTACAGAGCACATACATTCTCTTTTCACTTGCTTCTTTTCATAGCACAAAAAAAGTTTCGTTTGATTTGTTGTTTAGTT
The DNA here is from genome assembly GCF_045679555.1 of Salvelinus alpinus. Taxonomy (NCBI): domain Eukaryota; kingdom Metazoa; phylum Chordata; class Actinopteri; order Salmoniformes; family Salmonidae; genus Salvelinus; species Salvelinus alpinus. The sequence goes on along the minus strand of NC_092113.1, from coordinate 8,811,938 downwards.
CATAGCACACATTTAACAGCTATTTTCAGGTCTCTCCAGAGATGTTCGATTGGGTTCAAGTCCGAGCTCTGGCTGGGCCACTCAAGGACATTCAGAGACTTGTCCTGAAGTCACTCCTGCGTTGTCTTGGCAGTATGCTTAGGGTCGTTGTCCTGTTGGAAGGTGAACCTTCGCCCTAGTCTGAAGTCCTGAGCGCTCTGGAACAGGTTTTCATCAAGGATCTCTCTCTCCATTCATCTTTCCCTTGATCCTGACTAGTCTCCCATTCCCTGTCGCTGAAAAACATCCCCACGGCATAATTCTGCCACCACCATGCTTCACCGTATTTTATTATTATAATTTTTTTGTTTAACCATTATTTAACTAGGCAAGTCAGTTAAGAACACATTCTTATTTACAATGACGGCCTGCCCCAGCCAAACCCGGACGACGCTGGGCCGATTGTGCGGCGCCCTATGGGACTCCCAATCACGGCTGGATGTGATACAGCCTGGATTCGAAAAAGGGACTGTAATGACACCTCTTGCACTGAGATGCAGTGCCTTAGACCGCTGCGCCACTCGGGAGCCTGTACGGATGGTGCCAGGTTTCCTCCAGACATGACGCTTGGCATTCAGGCCAAAGAGTTCAATCTTGGTTTCATCAGACCAGAGAATCTTGTTTCTCATGGTCTGAGAGTCCTTTAGGGGCCTTTTGGCAAACTCCAAGCGAGCTGTCATGTGCCTTTTACTGAGGAGTGGCTTCTGTCTGGCCACTCTACCATAAAGGCCTGATTGGTGGAGTGCTGCAGAGATGGTTGTCCTTCTGGAAGGTTCTCCCATCTTCACAGAGGAACTCTGGAGTTCTGTCAGAGTGACCATCGCATTCTTGGCCAACTCTAGGAAGAGTCTTGGTGGTTCCAAACATCTTCCATTTAATAATGATGGAGGCTACTGGGTTATTGGGGACCTTCAATGCTGCAGAAATGTTTTGGTAACCTTTCCCAGATCTGTGTCTCGACACAATCCGGTCGCGGAGCGCTACAGACAATTCCTTCAACCTCATGGCTTGGTTTTTGCTCTGACATGCACTGTCAACTGTGGGACCTTATATAGACTGGTATGTGTATTTCCAAATCATGTCCAATCAATCTAATTTATCCCAGGTGTACTCCAATCAAGTTGAAGAAACATCTCAAGGATGATCAATGGAAACAGGATGCACCTGAGCTGAATTTCGAGTCTCATAGCAAAGGGTCTGAATACTTATGTAAATAAGGTATTTCTCTTTTCCGCTCTGTCATTATGGGGTATTATGTGTAGATTGATGAGGATTTTCTTTTTAGAATAAGGCTGTAATGTAACAAAATGTGAAAAAGGTGAAGGGGTCTGAATACCTTACGAATGCACTGTATATACATTACCAGTCAAAAGTTTGGACACACCTACTCATTCAAGGGCTTTTCTTTATTTTTATTATTTTCAACATTGTAGAATAATAGTGAAGACATCAAACTATGAAATAACACATATGGAATCATGTAGTAACAAAAAAGTGTTAAACAAATATTTGAGAATCTTCAAGGAAGCCACCCTTTGCCTTGATGACAGCTTTGCACACTCTTGGCATTCTCTCAACCAGCTTCATGAGGAATGCTTTTCAAACAGTCTTGAAGGAGTTCCCACATATGCTGAGCACTTGTTGGCTGCTTTTCCTTCAATTGGGTTGAGGTCAGGTGATTGTGGAGGCCAAGTTTTCTGATCAGGCACTCCATCACTCTCCTTCTTGGTCAAATAGCCCTTACACAGGGTGGGATGAGTTGGGTCACGGTGGCCAAGACCATACAGCGGTTTAACTGGACAGGTTCCACTCAGAACAGGCCTCGCCATGGTCGACCAAAGAAGTTGAGTGCACGTGCTCAGCGTCATATCCAGAGGTTGTCTTTGGGAAATAGACGTATGAGTGCTGCCAGCATTGCTGCAGAGGTTGAAGGGGTGGGGGGTCAGCCTGTCAGTGCTCAGACCATACGCCGTACACTGCATCAAATTGGTCTGCATGGCTGTCGTCCCAGAAGGAAGCCTCTTCTAAAGATGAAGCAGAAGAAAGCCCACAAACAGTTTGCTGAAGACAAGCAGACTAAGGACATGGATTACTGGAACCATGTCCTGTGGTCTGATGAGACCAAGATAAACTTATTTGGTTCAGATGGTGTCAAGCGTGTGTGGCGGCAACCAGGTGAGGAGTACAAAGACAAGTGTGTCTTGCCTACAGTCAAGCATGGTGGTGGGAGTGTCATGGTCTGGGGCTGCATGAGTGCTGCCGGCACTGGGGAGCTACAGTTCCTTGAGGGAACCATGAATGCCAACATGTACTGTGACATGATCCCCTCCCTCCGGAGACTGGGCCGCAGGGCAGTATTCCAACATGATAACGACCCCAAACACACCTACAAGACGACCACTGCCTTGCTAAAGAAGCTGAGGGTAAAGGTGATGGACTGGCCAAGCATGTCTCCAGACCTAAACCCTATTGAGCATCTGTGGGGCATCCTCAAACGGAAGGTGGAGTGCAAGGTCTCTAACATCCACCAGCTCCGTGATGTCGTCATGGAGGAGTGGAAGAGGACTCCAGTGGCAACCTGTGAAGCTCTGGTGAACTCCATGCCCAAGAGGGTTAAGGCAGTGCTGGAAAATGATGGTGGCCACACAAAATATTGACACTTTGGGCCCAATTTGGACATTTTCACTTAGGGGTGTACTCACTTTTGTTGCCAGCGGTTTAGACATTAAAATGGCTGTGTGTTGAGTTATTTTGAGGGGACAGCAAATTTACACTGTTATACAAGCTGTACACTCACTACTTTACATTGTAGCAAAGTGTCATTTCTTCAGTGTTGTCACATGAAAAGATATACTCAAATATTTACAAAAATGTGAGGGGTGTACTCACTTTTGTGATATACTGTATATATGAGCGAAATGGAAGAAATCTTCATGAGATAGACCTGGTGTCACGCCCTGACCATAGTTTGCGTTGTATGTTTCTATGTTTTGTTTGGTCAGGGTGTGATATGAGTGGGCATTCTATGTTGTATGTCTAGTTTGTCTGTTTCTATGTGTTTGGCCTGATATGGTTCTCAATCAGAGGCAGGTGTTAGTCGTTGTCTCTGATTGGGAGCCATATTTAGGTAGCCTGTTTTGTCTTTGTGGGTTGTGGGTGAGTTTTCCTGTTTCCTGTGTCTTTGTGTATGTCACCAGACAGGACTGTTTCGTTTCATGTTATTCTCGGTTATAGTTATCTTGTTGTTTTGTTCGAGTATTCGGTTTTCATTAAAAGGAATATGAATACTCACCACGCTGCATCTTGGTCCTCCTCTCTTTCTCCTAACGACGGACGTTACACCTGGCTACCCAGGTCAAAATCAGACTCTGAAAACCAGCAGACACTGCGGCCCCCGAGGACCGGACCTGTTGTACTTTAACCAGACAATATTTGGTGTGTGGTATGATCATTAGATAAACATTGAGTTTGTGATGTAACACTGCCTATAACTGTCATACTGTTGTGTGCTATTATGTCTTTATTACTGTATGCTTACACAGCCCAACATCACAACTTGGTTTGATTTATACGCCCTTTATATCTCTTCTGTTGGTAAGTTATCACACGTTGTAATCTGTTGGTAAGAACTCTTAGGTAATAGGTTGGTCATGATAGAACGTATATTGTACCACAGTAGGCTACATCACAGTAGACTACATCACAGTAGGCTACATCACAGTAGGCTACACCACAGTAGGCTACATCACAGTAGGCTACACCACAGCAGGCTACACCACAGCAGGCTACATCACAGTAGGCTACATCACAGTAGGCTACACCACAGTAGGCTACATCACAGTAGGCTACATCACAGTAGACTACATCACAGTAGGCTACACCACAGCAGGCTACATCACAGTAGGCGACACCACAGCAGGCTACATCACAGTAGGCTACATCACAGTAGGCTACACCACAGTAGGCTACATCACAGTAGGCTACATCACAGTAGGCTACATCACAGTAGGCTACATCACAGTAGGCTACACCACAGCAGGCTACACCACAGCAGGCTACACCACAGCAGGCTACACCACAGTAGGCTACATCACAGTAGGCTACATCACAGTAGGCTACACCACAGCAGGCTACATCACAGTAGGCTACATTTTAGACATTATTCACTGTTTTGCATCCAATTCCAACAACAATCCTGTTGTCTTTTAGGAATTGGGAAAAGTGTATTGGCCTGCCTGGTGTACAGGGTTATTGAAAGAATTTGGTGTTGGGCATCTGATGGTGGTTTATCTGGCATCTGGCTTGGAACTAACCATCACGACCTTTCCTCGACACACAAAGTAACAGGTGAGAAAAATAATGCAGTTCGTAGTCTGTGTTAAGGTTCCTACAGATCCAAGCACCGTTTCATACAGAGCTGCGCCTCTAGAGGGAGTTGCGAGATGCTGAGCACAAGACAACTGAAGAGTGTGAGCGGTGGTGCTTCTAAGCTTGGCGAGAGGGGGAGAGGCAGGCAAAGGAGAAAGAAAACATCAGAAGAGGCGCAACGAGAGCGATATTGTGCGTTTATGTCTGTTTGTCATCACTGGACTGGCCCCCCATTCTGACCACTCAAACCGTCAACGGTACCAGTGACTTCAATTCGGCCTATCCTGCCCAATATTGGTTTGTCTCATGCGGTCTAGTTTGGAGGGAAAGAAGCGAGAAGGATGATCACGGTGAGTCCTCTTTCCAGCGTGATCCGGCCGAGTATGCGCATGTTTAATAATGTAGGGTTCTTTATGCTGTTTAGGGAAGGCCAAACCTTACTAATGCTATCGTACACCCATTTGATTTGAGAAACGGGATTATTGCAATTCCATCAGTGCGTAATTGAGAGTCGGCAGAATTGTATTTTATTAATACAGGGGTTGTGCTGTGCGCCTGAGACCACTGTGTTTTTCGCAGAAGTGGCCCAGTGGGCTAATCGATCCGTGTTTCTTACGGCTCAATAATGTCAATAGCCCTGTATAAGCACTGATATATATATAAAAAAAAAAAAGAACATACAGTTAACGTTATAGGCTCTATTATCTTGATTTTAAAATCGATGAGTTTGCAGGTTAGAGAAGCACACTAAAATGACTGCTGCCATCTATGCATCGCTGTCATAGCCACCAACTCAAAGGTCGCAGCTGCAGGAGGTACAAGTCTAGAAGGAATTACCAACCGCAGCACTTCTGTTTGTTGCCATGTTCGAGTTATTTTAAATGAAATATAGGCTAGGTCATCATAGTAGGAAGTAAAAAAAAATATATATATAGGCTAATGTTTTTGTAGGTTAGGCTACTGATGAACCAGCCCTACAAAACATAAATAAGGTGATGTGATGCGTTGGAATGTGAAATAGTGGCACCTCAAGTCCACCAGATCCATCAAACTCTTTGCATTCTGGCAGAAGTGATTAATTGTCAATGGATGCAGTGTTTTCCTTGTACCGCAGGCGCTCAATAATTTCAACTCGTGCTCTGCTTTACCGTGCGGTGTTACAAACGGAAGCTTGGTTTTAGCTAGTTGAAAAGCGAAGCACGTGCTTCAAGTACGGCGAATGTGGGCTAGACATCCGGCAAAACAAAACACTTATGCATCTGGTGGACTTCGAGCATGACAGTCCACAGTTTGTATTGTCTGTCATGTGTTTATTGATTCATGGCATTTGTTTGTCAGGGCCTGGGGCATGCTCGAATTTCCTCTCCCCTCTCTGGGTGAAGAACAAGACACATAAACTACTTGGCGGGCGGGTGTGACATGCAACATTGTAGCCTACAAGTAGACTAATCGCACACCGCTACTGTACAAAAACAGCGTCAAAATGGTAATAGCTGTGATCTCTGTTATGGTTGTCACATAGGCAACACTGAACAGTTATGTAACGAGTGTGTGTATGCCGGAGATAATATAGCCCTCACATAGCCTTTGCATGGAATGATACATTGTCTCTAGCCTTGGATACACTCTTATTCTATGTTATTAGGCTACACGGATGTTAGGCCTACATACCATTAATAAAACATTTATAAACTGGGTGGTTCGAGCCCTGATTGCTGATTGGCTAACAGCCGTGGTATATCAGACCGTATACCACTGGTATGACAAAACATTTCTTTTTACTGCTCTAATTACCTTGGTAACCAGTTTATAATAGCAATAAGGCACCTCGGAGTTTGTGGTATATGGCAAATATACCATGGCTCAGAGCTGTATCCAGGCACTCCCCTTAGCCGTGGTATATTGGCCATATATCACACCTCCTCGTGCATTATTGCTTAAATATGGCTGATGATGCGATTATCATATATGTATTTACTTTGATGCGCTCCTCATAGGCTACAGCACAGTATACTAAGCTACTAGAAATATAAGCTGTAATCGAAAAACTGGGAAAAAAAGGAAATTACGAATAGATGCCAATCTCAATGCACACGCTGTTTGCATTATGTAACGCAAGTGTATCGCTGTCCGGTCGATATGTCGTGCAAACGTCCCTGAGGAATAGCCCCCCCACATTCTGTCATAAAAGCGCTAGAGAGGTGGGAAAGGATTCACGCAGTATGTCTACAGCCACATAAAAACAGAGATAATTGGAGCTCTTGAACGCCGTAACGATTGGCAACGTCAAGACATTTGCAATGGGGGCACTGGACGACCTTGTGCACGGGAGAGAACGGAGTTTTCGGAGCTGGAGGGGCTGTAGTAGCGTCCATTGACTGAAGGCAAATCTCCTTGAACTCTCTTGATCCACCAGAAGCCACAATCAGCAGCCTGGACGGATACGTGCCAGAGAAGGCATACTAGCCATCAGGAATAAATTCTATTTTTGCTTCAACAACACAACATGCCTTCCGACATGAGCGCCTGCTCATGTTCCCAGTTCCCACTAAAAATATGCAAGGATAGGCGACAGCAGCACATCAGCATTGCGTTATTAAGTTGATAGAAGCCGTTCTGCACATTCAAGAGCTCAGGTTGTTTTGAGGCCTGTCTGTCCCTGCTATGTTCAGCTGATGCTAGCCTAATGTAGGTAATACTTATGGGACTAGCTTTGATACTGAAGAGTCGTGCTGTTAAAGACAATGTGTTCTTCTGTTCTGCTGATTTAGGGAGAACTAGACATAATGATTATATATAACCATATAGTAATAATAAATCATTATGTAAACCATACGCATATATGCCTTAGCTAGAGGTTGAACTAGTCTTGCTATTATCGTGGATGGGTAGGCCTATAGTTCTGCACAGATGGTAAATCAGTAGTAGTGATTTGTAAGATAAAGCACCTTTAACACGTTAGAAAAGCCTATAATGGGGATTCTCTTTCAATGTGCAATTTATATCAGTGGCTAGATTTGTTGTGCTTGTGCCCAAATAGACCTCAATTTACAGGAATGAGGAGAAATCCCTTCTGTATCTAATTGATTCAGGAAATGTAAGTCTGATGGGTCATTAGCCTTGATGGTGTACAGTGCCTTGCAAAAGTATTCATCCCCCTTGGCGTTTTTCCCATTTTGTTGCATTACAACCTGTAATTTAAATAGATTTTTATTTGGATTTCATGTCATAGACATACACAAAATAGTCAAAATTGGTGAAGTGAAATTTAAAAAATTACTTGTTTCAAAAAATTATTAAAAAAATATAAAACGGAAAAGTGGTGCATGCATATGCATTCACCCCCTTTGCTATGAATCCCCTAAAATAAGATCTGGTGCAACCAATTACCTTCAGAAGTCACATAATTAGTTAAATAAAGTCCACCTGTGTGTCATTTAAGTGTCACATGATCTCAGTATATATACACCTGTTCTGAAAGGCCCCAGAGTCTGCAACACCACTAAGCAAGTGGCACCACCAAGCAAGTGGCACCATGAAGACCAAGGAGCTCTCCAAACAGGTCAGGGACAAAGTTGTGGAGAAGTACAGATCAGGGTTGGGTTATAAAGAAATATCAGAAACAATGAACATTCCACGGAGCACCATTAAATCCATTATTAAAAAATGGAAAGAACATGGCACCACAACAAACCTGCCAAGAGAGGACCGCCCACCAAAACTCACAGACCAGGCAAGGAGGGAATTAATCAGAGCGGCAACAAAGAGACCAAAGATAACCCTGAACACAGCGGAGATTGGAGTATCTGGCCAAAGGACCACTTTAAGCCGTACACTCCACAGATATGGGCTTTACGGAATAGTGGTCAGAAAAAGCCATTGCTTAAAGAAAGAAATAAGCAAACACGTTTGGTGTTCGCCAAAAGGCATGTGGGAGACTCCCCAAACCTATGGGCGAAGCTACTCTGGTCAGATGAGACTAAAATCAAGGAAAACGCTATGTCTGGCGCAAACCCAACACCTCTCATCATCCCGAGAACACCATTCCCACAGTGAAGCATGGTGGTGGCAGCATCATGCTGTGGGGATGTTTTTCATAGCCAGGGACTGGGAAACTTGTCAGAATTGAAGGAATGATGGATGGTGCTAAATACAGGGAAAGTCTTGAGGGAAACCTGTTTCAGTCTTCCTTCCAGAAAGACTGGGACGGAGGTTCACCTTCCAGCAGGACAATGACCCTAAGCATATTGCTAAAGCAACACTCGAGTGGTTTAAGGGGAAACCTTTAAATGTCTTGGAATGGCCTAGTCGAAGCCCAGACCTCATACCACAGATTCACAATTGGATTGACTTAAAGATTGCTGTACACCAGCAGAACCCATACAACTTGAAGGAGCTGGAGCAGTTTTTCCTTGAATAATGGGCAAAAAACCCAGTGGCTAGATGTGCCAAGCTTATAGAGACATACCCCAAGAGACTTGCAGCTGTAGTTGCTGCCAAAGGTGGCTCTACAAAGTATTGACTTTGGGGGGTGAATAGTTAAAGTGGGGGGATGAATAGTGCACGCTCAAGATTTCATTTTTTTTTGTCTTATTTCTTGTTTGTTTCACAATAAAAATATTTTGCATCTTCAAAGTGGTAGGCATGTTGTGTAAATCAAATGATACAAACCCCCCCCAAAATCTATTTTAATTCCAGGTTGTAAGGCAACAAAATAGGAAAAATGCCAAGTGGGGTGAATACTTCCGCAAGCCACTGTGAGGGGTAAGCTGCTCGGAATCAAAGTTGCCACTAAACCACAGATCTAGGTCCAGCTTGTCCTACCCTAATCTGTATTGGTAAGCAGACGGAGGAGGGTAGTGATACAGGATGTCCATGATGGTTGCCCAATCTGATTAGTTTCCTGTGATCTTGTCTTCATCAGTGAGAGAATGAGTCAGTGATAATATTAATGTCTTCTGTGTTTCCTACCAGTGATGCCAGGCTCCCACCACCTGTTATCTCCTTCCTCTTTACATCTAACGAGTCAAGTCACCAGACTGGTCTATGATGAAATTATAGACTAAACCTTGACAAATTTTTAAGTTGTGATGATTGTGATGTTGTTGTCTGACATTTCTTTGAAGACACGTATTGAGAGTCGCTCTGCATCTCCAAAGGATGATTATATAACTTCCATGTATGACTTGTTTTTGGTTGCTGGCACTGACCCATGACATAATTGTAGGGTTAATTGGATTTCTGGTGTTCTTACTAACACAACTCTTACTTCTATGCCCTTCTAATTCCACCTCTATTTGTGTGTGTTTTGTGTCTCTCCTCCCAGACTCAGAAGCACTGGAGATCATAGAGTATCCCCTAAACCTTTCACACCACCTGCTAGGTCCGAAGCTCTGGTCTGACACACCCCTGGACCTGCCCCGGTCACACCCACCCACCCACACCTCTGCAGAACAGCGTCTGAAACCCCTCACTTCTTCAAACCTCTGCCCACTGGAATAAATGAGTGGACCTGCTGGAGAGGATAGGGCTGGGATATATACCAGAACCTACACAGGTAAAGTCCACAGTCATACTGGTGTCCGTAGAATAACAGGTGAACTGTTTTTTACAGGATATTAGGTTAGGATAAGACAAGTCAAGATTCTTGTCTTTTGTGTTTTTTTTCTGTCGAATTTTCAGAAAGACTGTTGCATGTCTAGTTAAAGTTGGTAGATTTATGAATTATTATTCAAACTCTAACTGCCCCACCTGCCCTATGCTGTGCTTCTCCCCCTTCCCTACAACACAGAATGTCCTGGTTCAGCGGCTTCCTAGTGGCCAGAGTCGACGACCGCAAGACCGCGTGGGGGGAGCGCAATGGCAAGAAGTCCAAGCAGAAGGGAGGCTCATCCCTCTGCAACCCGCGTTACATGAGCTGCCTGAGGGACCCGGACGCCATGGAGCCCCCCTCTGGAGCCCCCCTCAACCCCCACCACTGTGGAGGGGGGGCCGGTGCGGTGGGCGGGGGGGGCAACTTTGGTGTGCGCTGCATCTGGCAAGAGGACCACTATGGCAAAGGCGGCGTCACCGGTGAAGGGGTTAGGCTCAAATCTGTCGACCTGGGCTTTGAGGACGGGGACCTGAAGGGGAGGAATGGGGGGGGTGGCGGGGAGGGGGGTGACGAGGGCCTCAATGGGGGAGGGGTGGTGACGGCGGCAGACTGCTGGCTGCGGGTGGTGCGGGTGTTCCAGTCCAAGAAGTTCCAGTCTCATAAGCTGGAGCTTCTGTACCAGCGCTACTTCTTCAGACTCAACCAGAGCTCCCTCACCATGCTGATGGGGGTGCTAGTGATCGTGTGCGGCGTGATGCTGACCTTCCACTGTGTCCACGCGACCCCGGACGTGGCCTACTCCTCGGCCCTCTCCGTGGCCATGGCCCTGTTCATGGCCCTCATGGTTGTGTGTAACCGGAACGGCTTCCACCAGGACTACATGTGGATGGTGAGCTACCTGGTTATCGGGGTCCTGTTGCTGATGCAGGTGTTCGGCGTGCTGATGGTGGCGCCTCGCAGCGCATCTGAGGGCATCTGGTGGTCTGTGTTCTTCATCTACATCATCTACACGCTGCTGCCTGTCAGGATGAGAGCAGCCGTGCTGAGCGGAGGGGTGCTCTCCACCATTCACCTGGTCACCACCTGGCAGTTCAACCAGGAAGACGTGTTCCTCTGGAAACAGGTAGGCTCCTTGGCCTACAGTGCGTTATATTCATTTATTAAGATTTTCCTAAGGCTGCAGTGAGTGTCTGCATGCTGAGACTTTGTGGTATCTGGGCCTTATCTTGGGCCTACAGCACAGGCTACAATATTATCATTGTATCAGTGCAGGTGACCATGTGGTTCTAGTCTGACAAGTAGAGATAGGCATTGGAAATGATATCACTATTTGAAAAATAACACAATATTTTTTTCAGATATCTGGATAGTCGAAATACATGTGTTTAAAAAATATCTATGTAGACTTGCTAGCTCTACTCAAGAGAGAGCCTGCTTGGAAGGGTGGGTGAGGGGTGAGATAGGAGCAGGGGCCGGTGTGTGTGACTATGTGTCTATGTGTGTGGCACGGAGGGAAAGAGAGAGATAGAAAGTAGAACCGACTCATGCTAGTTAGACAAACTTGTTGCTGACAAAGTTTATCTATCACACCATCTGGTAGTGACTGTCTTGACTGCATCAACTTGTTGTGAAGAAGCTAGCTAGCTACGGTAGCCAGCTAAGTTAGCCAGCTAGCTAGCTAAAGTTGCAAGGCTAATTGAGGCTAACTGAGGCTATTTTGAGGCGTCCTTGCCTACAACTCACTTCACGTGCTACACATGGAGCCTCTGACTGTAGCACCGCATTGATTGACCAACAATAACAACAAGCTACATGAGTGAAACGTGTGTAGGCTACCTGTGCAACTTTTTTTATGGGCCACCACATACTTTTTTTTCTCATAAAACACAACATTTAATATAAGGATCTCAAAAATGAATACTCTCCAAAAGTAGATCCAATACTAAAGGTCGTTCGGATATTGGAATATTCTAATAACCCTGCCCCTCCCTACTGACAATACATCGTTTTTTTGGCAGCTTGTATGAATGTGTTTCACTGTGTTTTGCTCAGTGGGTGGAACAGTGTGTTTGTCGCTATGTTGCCAGTAGATTTCTGAATGTTTTGTAGGCAATCTGTGTGTGTGTATGTGTGTGTGGCCTACTGTATGTTGATTGTGCGTCATGCCAAGGACCCGGGGGCTAGCTGAAGGTCAATGGGCTGAATGAACCACCTCGGCCGGCCGGATGTGTGTGTGTTTGTGTGTATGTGTCTGCGTGTGTGTGTGCCAGAGAGAGAATACCATAGCCCATAATACTATTAAGCCATATCACTCAGGTCTCTGTGCTCCCACACAGGGGACACTTTGTGCATTTTTACAAGGGTGGGGGGTGCTGTACGGAGGCTGAGGCTGGGTGCACTCTGTACTACTGTAACTGTTGTGTAACTGTTTATGACCATTGGGAGAAGGTATGGGAAAGGAATAATGGGGAGACTATTCCACAAAAACAATAAGGGGACACAAAAGAATGTTTGGCCTAGTTCATGGTGGAACATTAGTCGTTACAATGTTGCTTCCCCCCTTGATTAAAATAACAGGATTTCTTCCCACTGGGAGAGTGCTCAGCCTCTGTCCAGGTTCACAGGCAATTGTACACGAAATGACTTCATGTCAGAAATATAGGCTTTATATATATTTTTTTATATATAGTGATGGTGTAAAATTGATACAGTTACATATCAGGATATTATTTTTGATGATATATCGTAATATCTTTGGAGACAATATCGCAATATATTTGTGCGCTAGTCAGCTGTACATGCTTCAATACTCTAGTATTTTCCCTTCAGAGCTTGTTCTCCATCATCTTTAAAAAAAATTGTGAGCCAATTTGTTTTCAGCACTTTGATTTCCACGATATGTTTGGAACAACAAAAACACCATCAAATCACAGTATCGAATTGCAACACGTATAGAATTATGAGAATCGCAATACATTGTATCCGCAACTAAGTATGGTGATCATATCGTATTATGAGGTCCCTGGCCATTCCCAGCCCTGATACATAGACACTATAGACTCCGTACACATTATATTTTGTAGAAAGCTTAATTGTTTACCAAAGGATGTTATTTAGGAAGAGGAAAAGGGAAACTCTTTGGTTACTATGAAAGAGAGCTAAGAGATAGTTTACAATCTGTCATACATTGAGACTGAAATATACTTAGCTGTCACCTCTGACGAGATGAATGTCTATTATTGATGAGGAAGATGTTTACTCAAGCCCCTGTACGGAAAGATCACTGCTCAAGAATATGGTAGCCTACCAACATCTGTGTAACATCTTTATTGTGCTATATGGTGAGAACTGGGCTACTGGGCGTGTGCGTAATGTAATGGTGTTCTCAATGACCCCCACGTCATGCATGTGACACAAAGCACATAGTGTTTTGTTTGCTGTGATAAAGTGAATGAGGGTCCTACTGAATGTAATCATATGTGTGTGTACATGGCTGTACAGTAATAAAGTGCCATCCATCACTTTTATATGCTTGTGTGGAAGTATTTCCCCTTTCTCCGATAACTCATTAACCTTGCTGGGTTTCTGTTGGCGTCGTTAGCTACAGATAATGAATTTGTGAAATCGTTACGCACACACACACACACACATAGTAGAATGACATTGTGGTATAATTAGGATGTAGGGTATGTTGCCTGCCTGCCACTTGCGTGGCTGGCCTCACTCCGCCTGCCACTGATCCAAGCCCTTCCCCTGCTGAGAACATGGGCTGGATTAGAAATCTAGACCCAGGATGTGTTGGGGCCTTTGCTCTGCCATGGTCTATGTGGAAACAAGACCTCTTCTTCACTCACTGGCACTGTAGCCTTTTTACAAAAAAAATGTAATCGCTTTGGTAGTGTTTTCACAAGTATGTGGTACATTTTCACAACTCTTAGTACAAAACTCCAAACTGTTCACACTCGTAACGCAGCCAGTCCTTCATTCAAAACCTGTCATTGTGCGTTCATTTGGATTGTAAACATTTCTCACCACACCACCATTTATTCAACATAAGTTTATTGTGTAATGTAATGAGAACATGGGTTTAATCAAAAAAACACAACATAAGGATATCTTTTCAATTTAGTCGTTTTAACTACCAGTTAATCCAATAGCAAACAATGCAAGACTCGTGTTTTAAATCGCCCTTAGAAGTGCTGAAAGTAATATGCTACAATACTGTAAATTACACAGTTTTCACATTAGGCAACACACTTACATTACCCAATAATATCTATCCAATGTGTAATCAAAAGTGTGCTCAAGGAAGACATTCTCTACAATCATTAATGCAAAAAAAACCATGTTATTTTTCCGATATAATTACAACATTGGTGTACTGTATGTAATCATATGTAAGAAATTAAATGAAACAAATGAAATGAATGAAAATAAAACAACATTTAGCACGCATTCATTTGCATCAAGCCTGTCTTGAGCATTTAGCCATAAATTCTCATCCACATCACAGTGAATGTCCTCATTGTTCATGCACTGCGGGATAAACCTTTTGGAATGGTGAATCCAAGCTTGACATTGGTCTGCATTGATGTCGTTGCATGTTTCTTCCATGGCCAGAAGGAGGGTAACACGCTCATGGGGATGGCGATTGTATACCTTCCACCTCCATGCCGAAAAAATCCCTCAATAGGGTTGAGGAAAGGAGAGTATGGGGGCAGGCATAGATTGGGTTACAGATCGGAGTCCGAAACCATGCGTGAGCCACCTCTCCACGATGGAACCTGACGTTGTCCCACACAATGACATAGGTGACCCCTTCACCTTGACAGGCCTGCTCAATTTCAATGAGAAACACAATGAGGTGTGCAGCATTGCAGGATCTAAGTAATGGCCTACGTCCTACCACACCATCTTCAGAGATATCTGCGCACATGGAGATGTTTCCCCCACGTTGTCCAGGCACTTGGACGTTCGCCCGTTGGCCGATGTGGTTCCGCCCCCGGCGTCGTTTTGGCCAGGTTGAAGCCCACTCCATCGACAAAGATATACTTGTGATGGTTCACAGCAGCATCAAGCACCATCACACTCTAAACATATATTTTGGTTAGTATTCTCTAAAATGAGGCAGCTTAAGGTAGAGAAATGAACATCCAATTATCTGGCAACAGCTCTGGTGGACAATTGCACGCTGGCTCAATTTTAAGACATCTGTGGCATTATTTTTACAATATAGTTCCAATATGGAGTTGTCAAGTAGAATGTGCATCAAACAGTAACAGTAATACAGTATATAGTGGTGTACCTGAACATACTCGGGCCACATTTGTTTCACCCGGTTGTTGTTTCTCTCAAAAGGCACCAGGTAAATGTGTTTCATAGATACCTGCTGCCTCCTCAATAGGCAGGCGATTGTTGGTAGGCTGAGGGATGTCACATTGACCAAAGGTGTCATCATTCTCCTCAATGGCCTGCTCTATTTCGGAAGCCATATGTCATTCCTGGCCCTTACCATTTTCACCACTGCCCACTCCTGCTGGTCGGTCAGCACACGGCCACGGACACCACCATGTGTTCTGTCAATTCTGAGGTAAGAACATTACTGTCAATAGATCATACTGGAAGAATACTGTAACATGATTTGGGAATTTACATGCGTTACAGTATGTTATTTACTGTAAATATAATGGTAAAGCATAGTGCATATCCTGCAGACTTATCGTTTTTCTTGGTGAAATGTTCTCACGATCGAAATGACAGATGATCTTTTCAGATTGGGGGGGGGGGGGACTAATCTGGCAGCCTCTGTTTACCACATGGTCAACCAAGATGGCCCGGACTTCATTAGTCACAACAGTTCCACGCCGTTTGCCTCCCTCTGTCTGATGCCCACCTCTTTGACAGGACCCATACCCACCTCTTTGACAGGACCCATACCCACCTCTTTGACAGGGCCCATACCCACCTCTTTGACAGGGCCCATACCCACCTCTTTGACAGGGCCCATACCCACCTCTTTGACAGGGCCCATACCCACCTCTTTGACAGGGCCCATACCCACCTCTTTGACAGGGTCCATACCCACCTCTTTGACAGGGCCCATACCCACCTCTTTGTCAGGGCCCATACCCACCTCTTTGACAGGACCCATACCCATCTCTTTGACAGGGCCCATACCCACCTCTTTGACCTCTTTGACAGGGCCCATACCCACCTCTTTGACCGGGCCCATACCCACCTCTTTGACCTCTTTGAAAGGACCCATACCCACCTCTTTGACCTCTTTGAAAGGGCCCATACCCACCTCTTTGACCTCTTTGAAAGGACCCATACCCACCTCTTTGACCTCTTTGACAGGGCCCATACCCACCTCTTTGACCTCTTTGAAAGGACCCATACCCACCTCTTTGACCTCTTTGACAGGGCCCATACCCACCTCTTTGACCTCTTTGACAGGGCCCATGTAACAGTATAACTTTAGTACGTCCCCTCGCCCATACCCGGGCTCGAACCAGGGACCCTCTGCACACATCAACAACAATCACCCACGAAGCGTCGTTACCCATCGCTCCACAAAGGCCGCGGCCCTTGCAGAGCAAGGGGCAACCCTACTTAAGTCTCAGAGCAAGTGACGTAACTGATTGAAATGCTAGTAGCGCGCACCACCGCTAACTGGCTAGCCATTTCACATCCGTTACACTCACCCCCCTTTCGACCTCCTCCTTTTCCGCAGCAACCAGTGATCCGGGTCAACAGCATCAATGTAACAGTATAACTTTAAACCGTCCCCTCGCCCCGAAACGGGCGTGAACCAGGGACCCTCTGCACACATCAACAACGGTCGCCCACGAAGCATCGTTACCCATCGCTCCACAAAGGCCACGGCCCTTGCAGAGCAAGGGGCAACCCTACTTAAGTCTCAGAGCAAGTGACGTAACTGATTGAAATGCTAGTAGCGCGCACCACCGCTAACTGGCTAGCCATTTCACATCCGTTACACCCATACCCACCTCTTTGACCTCTTTGACAGGGCCCATACCCACCTCTTTGACCTCTTTGACAGGGCCCATAGCCACCTCTTTGACCTCTTTGACAGGGCCCACGTCCACCTCTTTGACCTCTTTGACAGGGCCCACGTCCACCTCTTTGACCTCTTTGACAGGGCCCACGCCCACCTCTTTGACCTCTTTGACAGGGCCCACGTCCACCTCTTTGACCTCTTTGACAGGGCCCACGTCCACCTCTTTGACCTCTTTGACAGGGCCCACGTCCACCTCTTTGACCTCTTTGACAGGGCCCACGTCCACCTCTTTGACCTCTTTGACAGGGCCCACGTCCACCTCTTTGACCTCTTTGACAGGGCCCACGTCCACCTCTTTGACCTCTTTGACAGGGCCCACGTCCACCTCTTTGACCTCTTTGACAGGGCCCACGTCCACCTCTTTGACCTCTTTGACAGGGCCCACGTCCACCTCTTTGACAGGGCCCATACCCACCTCTTTGACCTCTTTGACAGGGCCCATGCCCACCTCTTTGACCTCTTTGACAGGGCCCATGCCCACCTCTTTGACGGGCCCCTTGTACACGAGCTCCTTGATTTCCTCCTCTCCCTTGCTGTCTATCCTGTTCCATGTTGAAAGAAATTGCAAGTGTTCACATACCTGATTTTGTATGATGACCAAATCAATGAGCAATAACGAGTAGTCATTACGTAGGGTTATCATGTATCATAGATGTTTATACTTTACAAACACACATTCTATTTCTGAGGTTCTCAAAATCCATATATAGTAGACAAACCAGTTGAAAGTCTATAGGTTTACCAAACAGTTAAGTGGTTAACCATTAAGCACAGTTGGATTAAGTGATGGTGAAATGTATTTAAACAAATGAGGAAGAGAATCATGTGAAAAGTATTGTGAGCATTGCATTGTGAAAGGCAATTACTTTATATGAAAGGAATTTCTAGATGAAACACTGATTAGGTTTGGTGAAAAAGTCACTGTGTGATTTTGTGTGTTGTACTTATTAGTCAATTGAAAATGTGCTTAGAGTTTTGAAAAAACAGACTTTTTGATGATCTGTTTTGAGTTTTGTACTAAGAGTTGTGAAATTTTACCACATACTTGTACCAAAGTGATAAAATGTAATGTTTGTGTGTGTGTGCGCCTGTGCCATGTGCGTGGGTACATGTGTGCATTTCTGTGTAGGTTGAGGGGACTGCACATATTGTTTCCATTTACAATAATGGAGGGTTCAGTGTTCTCTTAATAAAGACCTTAGTGGGTAGTTGCTGTGTGTGCGTGCACGTGTGTGTGAAATTGCAATCCCAATGCAACTCGTATACGTTTTTAAACACTGTAATAATTGCTATTCAGGCTTTATGACAATCCTGGAATAGCTTTACTGCTGTCTGGGAGGTAAAGGCCAATCCAGGGTGTCTCCATGCCAAACCCTATCCCCAAATGCTAGACTACGGTTACAAAGGGAGGTTATATTACTGGAAACTTTAGAAGTTTACCAATAAACTACCAGAATTTTGGTATCTTTCAAAGATGTTATGTAATTTATCACAAGACATCTAGTGGCCCTTTTGGGTGCCGCAAATCAAATCACATTTTATTTGTCACATGCTTCGTAAACAACAGGTGTAGACTAACAGTGAAATGCAACTATGCAGAGTTAAAGATAAAAAATTACAAAATTAATAATAATCGAAATAATGACACAAGGAATAAATACACAGTGAATAACGAGTAAAAATAACAACGCTATGTACCAGTACCGAGTCGATGTGTAGGGGTACGAGGTAATTGAGGTAACTACAGTGCATTCAGAAAGTATTCAGACCTCTTCACTTTTTCCACATTTTGTTACGTTTTCCCTCATCAATCTACACACAATACCCCATAATGACAAAGCAAAAACTGTTTTTTAGAAATTTTTGCAAATTTATTAAAAATAAAAAACTGAAATAACCCATTTACATACAGTACCAGTCAAAAGTTTGGACACACCTACTCATTCAAGGGTTTTTCTTTATTTTTACTATTTTTTACATTGTAGTGAAGACATCAAAACTATGAAATAACACATATGGAATCATGCAGTAACCAAAAAAGTGTTAAACAAATCAAAATATATTTTATATGTTAGATTCTTCTTCCTTGATGACAGCTTTACACACTCTTGGCAGCTTCACCTGGAATGCTTTTCCAACAGTCTTGAAGGAGTTTTCACCAATGCTGAGCACTTGTTGGCTGCTTTTACTTCACTCTGTGGTCCAACTAATCCCAAACCATCTCAATTGGGTTGAGGTCGGGGGTTGTGGAGGCCAGGTCATCTGATGCAGTACTCCATCATGCTCCTTCTTGGTCAAATAGCCCTTACACAGCCTGGAGGTGTGGCCCAAGCAAGTCTCTTCTTATTATTGGTGTCCTTTAGTAGTGGTTTCTTTGCAGCAATTCGACCATGAAGGCCTGATTCACACAGTCTCCTCTGAACAGTTGATGTTGAGATGTGTCTGTTACTTGAACTCTGAAGCATTTATTTGGGCTGCAATTTCTGAGGTGCAGTTAACTCTAATGAACTTATCCTCTACAGCAGAGATAACTCTGGGTCTTCCTGTCCTGTGGAGGTCCTCATGAGAGCCAGTTTCATCATAGCGCTTGATGGTTTTTGCAACTGCACTTGAATAATGTTTTGGATTGACTGACATTCATGTTTTAAATTAATGGACTGTTGTTTCTCTTTGCTTATTCAAGCTGTTCTTGCCATAATATGGACTTGGTATTTTACCAAATAAGTACCACCTGTCACAAGACAACTGATTGTTTGAAACTCATTAAGGAAAGAAATTCCACAAATAAACGTTTAACAAGGCACACCTGTTAATGGAAATGCATTCCAGGTGACTACCTCATAAAGCTGGTTGTGATAATGCCAAGAGTGTGCAAAGCTGTCATCAAGGCAAAGGGTGGCTACTTTGAAGAATCTCAAATGTAAAATATATTTAGATTTTTTTTGTTTTTTTGTTACATTTACATTTAAGTCATTTAGCAGACGCTCTTATCCAGAGCGACTTACAAATTGGTGCATTCACCTTATGATATCCAGTGGAACAACCACTTTACAATAGTGCATCTAACTCTTTTAAGGGGGGGGGGTTAGAAGGATTACTTTATCCTATCCTAGGTATTCCTTAAAGAGGTGGGGTTTCAGGTGTCTCCGGAAGGTGGTGATTGACTCCGCTGACCTGGCGTCGTGAGGGAGTTTGTTCCACCATTGGGGTGCCAGAGCAGCGAACAGTTTTGACTGGGCTGAGTGGGAACTGTACTTCCTCAGAGGTAGGGAGGCGAGCAGGCCAGAGGTGGATGAACGCAGTGCCCTTGTTTGGGTGTAGGGCCTGATCAGAGCCTGAAGGTACGGAGGTGCCGTTCCCCTCACAGCTCCGTAGGCAAGCACCATGGTCTTGTAGCGGATGCGAGCTTCAACTGGAAGCCAGTGGAGAGAGCGGAGGAGCGGGGTGACGTGAGAGAACTTGGGAAAGTTGAACACCAGACGGGCTGCGGCGTTCTGGATGAGTTGTAGGGGTTTAATGGCACAGGCAGGGAGCCCAGCCAACAGCGAGTTGCAGTAATCCAGACGGGAGATGACAAGTGCCTGGATTAGGACCTGCGCCGCTTCCTGCGTGAGGCAGGGTCGTACTCTGCGAATGTTGTAGAGCATGAACCTACAGGAACGGGTCACCGCCTTGATGTTAGTTGAGAACGACAGGGTGTTGTCCAGGATCACGCCAAGGTTCTTAGCACTCTGGGAGGAGGACACAATGGAGTTGTCAACCGTGATGGCGAGATCATGGAACGGGCAGTCCTTCCCCGGGAGGAAGAGCAGCTCCGTCTTGCCGAGGTTCAGCTTGAGGTGGTGATCCGTCATCCACACTGATATGTCTGCCAGACATGCAGAGATGCGATTCACCACCTGGTTATCAGAGGGGGGAAAGGAGAAGATTAATTGTGTGTCGTCTGCATAGCAATGATAGGAGAGACCATGTGAGGATATGACAGAGCCAAGTGACTTGGTGTATAGCGAGAATAGGAGAGGGCCTAGAACAGAGCCCTGGGGGACACCAGTGGTGAGAGCACGTGGTGCGGAGACAGATTCTCGCCACGCCACCTGGTAGGAGCGACCTGTCAGGTAGGACGCAATCCAAGCGTGGGCCGCGCCGGAGATGCCCAGCTCGGAGAGGGTGGAGAGGAGGATCTGATGGTTCACAGTATCAAAGGCAGCCGATAGGTCTAGAAGGATGAGAGCAGAGGAGAGAGAGTTAGCTTTAGCAGTGCGGAGCGCCTCCGTGACACAGAGAAGAGCAGTCTCAGTTGAATGACTAGTCTTGAAACCTGACTGATTTGGATCAAGAAGGTCATTCTGAGAGAGATAGCAGGAGAGCTGGCCAAGGACGGCACGTTCAAGAGTTTTGGAGAGAAAAGAAAGAAGGGATACTGGTCTGTAGTTGTTGACATCGGAGGGATCGAGTGTAGGTTTTTTCAGAAGGGGTGCAACTCTCGCTCTCTTGAAGACGGAAGGGACGTAGCCAGCGGTCAAGGATGAGTTGATGAGCGAGGTGAGGTAAGGGAGAAGGTCTCCGGAAATGGTCTGGAGAAGAGAGGAGGGGATAGGGTCAAGCGGGCAGGTTGTTGGGCGGCCGGCCGTCACAAGACGCGAGATTTCATCTGGAGAGAGAGGGGAGAAAGAGGTCAAAGCACAGGGTAGGGCAGTGTGAGCAGAACCAGCGGTGTCGTTTGACTTAGCAAACGAGGATCGGATGTCGTCGACCTTCTTTTCAAAATGGTTGACGAAGTCATCAGCAGAGAGGGAGGAGGGGGGAGGAGGGGGAGGAGGATTCAGGAGGGAGGAGAAGGTGGCAAAGAGCTTCCTAGGGTTAGAGGCAGATGCTTGGAATTTAGAGTGGTAGAAATTGGCTTTAGCAGCAGAGACAGAAGAGGAGAATGTAGAGAGGAGGGAGTGAAAGGATGCCAGGTCCGCAGGGAGGCGAGTTTTCCTCCATTTCCGCTCGGCTGCCCGGAGCCCTGTTCTGTCCTGTTACCACATGATACATTCATAGACTTGTCCCGAAGCCACTCCTGCGTTGTCTTGGCTGTGTGCCAAGGGTTGTTGTCCTGTTAGAAGGTGAACCTTCGCCCCAGTCTGAGGTCCAGTGCGTTCTGGTGCAGGTTTTCATCAAGGATCTCTCTGTACTTTGCGCTGTTCATCTTTCCCTCGATCCTGACTAGTCTCCAAGTCCCTGCCGCTGAATAACATCCCCACAGCATGATGCTGCCACCACCATGCTTCACCGTAGGGATGGTATTGGCCAGGTAATGAGCGGTGCTTGGTTTCCTCTAGACGTAGCACTTGGTATTCAGGCCAAAGAGTACAATCTTGGTTTCATCAGACCAGAGAATCTTTTCTCATGGTCTGAGAGTCCTTTAGGTGCCTCCAAGCGGGCTGTCATGTGCCTTTTATTGAGTGGCGGCTTCCGTCTGGCCACTCTATCATAAAGGCCCGATTGGTGGAGTGCAGCAGAGATGATTGTCCTTCTGGAAGGTTCTCCCATCTCCACAGAAAAACTCTGGAGCTCTGTCAGAGTGACCATTGAGTTCTTGGTTACCTCTCTGACCAAGGCCCTTCACCCCGATTGCTCAGTTTGGCCGGGTTGCCAGCTCTAGGAAGAGTCTTGGTGGTTCCAAACTTCTTCCAATTAAGAATGATGGAGGCCACTGTGTTCTTGGGGACCTTCAATGCTGCAGACATTTTTTGGTACCCTTCCCCAAATCTGTGCCTCGATACAATCCTGTCTCTGAGCTCTTAGGACAATTCCCCTCTACCTCATGGCTTGGTTTTTGCTCTGACATGCACTGTCAACTGTGGGACCTTACATAGACAGGTTTGTACCTTTCCAAATCATGTCAAATCAATCGAATTTAACACAAGTGGACTCCAATCAAATTGTACTTAGAAACATTTCAAGGATGATCAATGAAAACACGATGCACCTGAGCTCCATTTCGAGTCTCATAGCAAAGGCTCTGAATACTTATGTAAATAAGTTTTGTAAATATTTTTTGGGGTTTATATACATTTGCAAAAAATTCTAAAAACCTGTTTTTGCGTTGTCATTATGGGGTATTGTGCGTAGATTTTATAGAATAAGGCTGTAACGTAACAAAATGTGGAAAAGGTGAAGGGATCTGAATACTTTACGAATGCACTGAATGTACTGTACATATTGTCACGACTTCCGCCGAAGTCGGTCCCTCTCCTTGTTCGGGCGGTGTTCGGCGGTCGACGTCACCGACCTTCTAGCCATCGTTGATCCATTTTTCATTTTCCATTGGTTTTGTCTTGTCTTCCTACACACCTGGTTCCAATCCCATCAATTACATGTTGTCCATTTAACCCTCTGTTTCCCCTCATGTCCTTGTTGGAGATTGTTTGTTGCATGTAGGTGTTTATTGTTAATTCTGGTGTGCGACTGGTTTTGCACCCTCTATTTGTTATTTTGTATACTTTGGTTTTCGGAGGTTTTGATGTTTATTAAACAGCTCTGTTTTTTTACCAAGTTCATTCTCTTGCGCCTGACTTCCCTGCCACCAGCACGCACCACATTACACATATAGGTAGGGGTAAAGTGACTAGGTAACAGGATAGCTAATAGACAGTAGCAGCAGCGTATGTGGTGAGTGTGAAAGTGTGTGTGTGTTTGTGTGTGGCGACAGTATGCATGTGTGCACATGTTGTGTATGTGTGTGCTGGGTTGTCAGTGTGTGTGTGTGAGTGTGTGGGTAGAATACAGTGTGTGTGCATAGAGTTGGTGCAAGAGAGTCAGTGCAAAAAAAGGTTGAAGCTGTTCAAGGTCCTATTGGTTCCAGACTTGGTGCACTGGTACCGCTAGCCATGCGGTAGCACGGAGAAGAGTCTATGGCTTGGGTGGCTGGAGTCTTTGACAATTTTTGGGGCATTACTCTGACACCGCCTGGTATAGAGGTCCTGGATGGTAGGGAGCTTGGCCCCAGTGATGTACTGGGTCGTACTCACCACCCCCGGTAGCGCCTTGCAGTTGGATGCCTTGCAGTTGCCGTACCAAGCGGTGATGCAGCCAGTCAAGATGCTCTCAATGGTGCAGCTGTATAACCTTTGGAGGATCTGAGGGCCCATGCCAAATCTTTTCAGCCTCATGAGGGGGAAGAAGCATTGTTGTTCCCTATTCACGACTGTGTTGGTGTGTTTGGACAATGGTGATGTTGACTCGCTCCACTACAGCCCCATCGATGTGGATGGGGGTGTGCTTGCCCCTCCGCTTCCTGTAGTCCACGATCAGCTCCTTTTTCTTGCTGATGTTGAGGGAGAGGTTGTTGTCCTAGCACCAGACTGCCAGGTCTCTGACATCCTCCCTATAGGCTGTCTCATCGTCATCAGTGATCAGTCCTACCACCGTTGTATAATCAGCAAACTTGATGATGGTGTTGGAGTCGTTCACCCACGCAGTCGTGGGTGAACAGGGAGTACAGGAGGGGACTAAGCACACACCCCTGAGGGGCCCCCGTGTTGATGTGGCGGATGTCTTGTTGCCTAACCTTATCGACTGGGAGCGGCCCGTCCCAAAGTCCAGGATCTAGTTGCTGGATCCTGAGCTTGGTGATGAGCTTGGAGGGTACTATGGTGTTGAATGCTGAGCTGCAGTCAATGAACAGCCTTCTTACATAGGTATTCCTTTTGTCCAAGTGGGTGAGGGCAGTGTGGAGTGCTATGGAGATTAGAGGTCGACCGATTATGATTTTTCAATGCCGATATCAATTATTGGAGGACCAAAAAAAGCCAATACCGATTAATCGGCCGATTTCTATACATATATTTGTAATAATGACAATTACAACAATACTGAATGAACACTTTTATTTTAACTTAATATAATACATAAATAACATCAATTTAGTCTCAAATAAATCATGAAACATGTTCAATTTGGTTTAAATAATGCAAAAACACAGTGTTGGAGAAGAAAGTAAAAGTGCAATATGTGCCATGTAAAAAAGCTAACATTTAAGTTCCTTGCTCAGAACATGAGAACATATGAAAGCTGGTGGTTCCTTTACACATGAGTCTTCAATATTCCCAGTTAAGAAGTTTTAGGTTGTAGTTATTATAGGAATTATAGGACTATTTCTCTCTATACCATTTGTATTTCATATACCTTTGACTATTGGATGTTCTTATAGGCACTATAGTATTGCCAGCCTAATCTCGGGAGTTGATAGACTTGAAGTCATAAACAGCGCTGTGCTTCAAGCATTGTGAAGAGCTGCTGGCAAACGCAGGAAAGTCCTGTTTGAATGAATGCTTACGAGCCTGCTGCTGCCTACCACCGCTCAGTCAGACTGCTCTATCAAATATCAAATCATAGACAGACTTAATTATAATATAATAAACACACAGAAATACGAGCCTTAGGCCATTAATATGGTCAAATCCGGAAACGATAATTTCGAAAACATAACATTAAAGGTTGTGCAATGTAACAGCAATATTTAGACTTAGGGTTGCCACCCATTCGATAAAATACGGAACGGTTCCGTATTTCACTGAAAGAATAAACTTTTCGTCATAATTATGTAAAATTCTGGAAAATTAATTACGGTCTTTGTTAGGAAGAAATGGTCTTCACACAGTTCGCAACGAGTCAGGCGGCCCAAACTGCTGCATTTACCCTGTGAATGCGCTTTTGTTAAATCATCACCCGTTTGGCGAAGTATGCTGTGATTCAATGATAAATTAACAGGCACCGCATTGATTATATCCAATGCAGGACAAGCTAGTACAACCTAGTAATATCATCAACCATATGTAGTTAACTAGTGATTATGTTAAGATAAGTTTAATGCTAGCTAGCAACTTACCTTGGCTCCTTGCTGCACTCACGTAACAGGTGGTCAGCCTGCAACGCAGTCTCCTCGTGGATTGCTATGTAATCGGCCATAATCGGCGTCTAAAAATGCCGATTACCGATTGTTATGAAAACTTGAAATCGGCACTAATTAATCGGTCAACCTCTAATGGAGATTGCGTCATCTGTGGATCTGTTGGGGCGGTATGCGAATTGGAGTGGGTCCAGGGTGTCTCGAATGATGGTGTTGATGTGAGCCATGACCAATCTTTCAAAGAATTTCATGGCTATAGATGCGAGTGCTACTGGGGCGATAGTCATTGGCGTTCTTGAGCACGGGGACTATGGTGGTCTGCTTGAAACAAATTGGTATAACAAATTGGTATCCGATTATCACAGGTCTGTAATAAAAATATGATTTTTAAATAAAAAATTGAATGACAATGCTTTAAAACATCCTAAATATAAACCATCAACTTAGTGAATACCATTGGTGTTTTAGTATGAGGGTTTCAGGATGAAATATCCTTTATTTATTTTTTACACACTTTTATTTATCTTACTAGGCCAACGTGTACTTGTTGTAAATGTTTTGCCATCAAGCTGGTGGCTGTTGTGAAAAAAGTTTATAGTTGGACGAGTTGCAGCGGTATAGTTGAAAAATAATGCCATTGTTGATATAAAACAATTATATTATATACAAATACAATTGTTGTAGTTATTAAAAAATAAATAACCAAAGTTATTATACACTACATGACCAAAAGTATGTGGACACTCGTTGAGCATCTCATTCCAAAATCATAGGCATTAATATGGAGTTGGTCCCCCCTCTGCTGCTATAACAGCCTCCAATCTTCTGGGAAGGCTTTCCACTAGATGTTGGAACATTGCTGCGGGGACTTGCTTCCATTCAGCCACAAGAGCATTAGTGAGGTCAGGCACTGATGTTGGGTGATTAGGCCTGGCTCGCAGGCCATCCCATTGGTGTTTGATGGGGTTGAGGTCAGGACTCTGTGCAGGCCAGTCAAGTTGTTCCACACTGATCTCGACAAACCATTGTTGTATGGACCTTTCCTGCTGAAACAGGAAAGGGCCTTCCCCAAACTTTTGCCACAAAGTTGAATGCACAGAATCGTCTAGAATGTCATTGTATGCTGTAGCGTTAAGATTTCCCTTCAATGGAACTTAGGGGCCTAGCCCGAAACCATGAAAAACAGCCCCAGACCATTATTCCTCCTCCACCAAACTTTACAGTTGGCACTATGCATTGGGGCAGGTAGCGTTCTCCTGGCATCATCCAACCCAGATTCGACCGTCAGACTGCCAGATGGTGAAACGTGACTCATCACTCCAGAGACCGGCAACAAGCTTCACACCACTCCAGCTGACATTTTGCAGTGCACCTGGTGATCTATGAGGCTGCTCTGCCATGGAACCCATTTCATGGATCTCCTGACGGACAGTTCTTGTGCTGACGTTGCTTATAAAAAGTCAGTTTGGAACTCGGTAGTGAGTGTTGCAAAACGAGGATAGACCTTTTTTTTTTGCACTACGCGCTTCAGCAACCCGGCGGTCCCGTTCTGTGAGCTTGTGTGGCCTACCACTTCACGGCTGAGCCGTTGTTGCTCCTAGACGTTTCCACTTCACAATAACAGCACTTACAGTTACCCGGAGCACCTCTAGCAGGGCAGAAATTTGACTAACTGACTTGTTGGAAAAGTGGCATCCTATGATGGTGCCACGTTGAAAGTCACTGAGCTCTTCAGTGAGGTCATTCTACTGCCAATGTTTGTCTATGGGGATTGTGCTCAATTTTATACACCTATCAGCAACGGCTGTGGCAGAAATAGCTGAATCCACTAATTTGAAGGGGTGTTCACAGACCTTTTTATATATAGTGTACATTGCCATATATTATCTGTTAATTACCAAAATCACTGAAGACTTTGGCAAAGTTACCGGTAGCTTTGCAACCCTATGCTAGACTAGTACCTTTAGCTGCCTCATAGCCTCTAAATTCAGGGCTAATCGTCTGGACCGCCTCGGAGACATAGGATAAAGGTTGAGGCATAGGGATGGGATATGGCCCTTAATAAGTCTTTGAACCTTGTAGCAAGAAAAACTATTACAATGAAGTGACCATGGCCCATAGACTCGGGGAGTCGAAGATGACCCGACTGATCAGTTAAGTTTCTAACCGATCATGATGTAACAGCTAGCATACTGTAGCGGCGTGAAAGGCCCACCGCAGTAACCCGACTGGCCGTCCGAGAGAGTCTAGCTTCACTAATAGTATTATGGGTAGTAGGTCATGAAGCTTCACTGTAGCCAGCTGTTGTTGATAAGCAGACTCAAAGGAACTAAGACAAGCCTCCTGTGAATGAGACGTCAGTGAGAGAGAGAGCACATTATAACCACTGATGGTATCTGCTACTGGCGGGGCATCGTATATCCACATTGTGTAACAGGGCAAGAGGTCTAAATGTAGACCTGAAGGATGCTGCATTTAGAACCAAATATTTCCTATGGATAACATTTCGGTACGTGCCGGCAGTGCCACTTGGTAGCATTTGTCGCTTCTGTGTGTAGTGTAGTCTGGTTTTTATGTTTGACTATTTCTTGGTGTCAAAACCAGCGAAATAGGCCTACACTTCTTCCTCCTCTCTCTGTGTTTTTATTGTAAACAACCAAATAAAATATTTTGGAAGTAAGCCTCAGTCAATTAGAAAATACCCCCCCCCTATTTCCCTCTCTCTCTCCCTCTCTCAGTTATCCCCAGTCTTCTCTTTTCCCAGCTGGAATCAATTATCTACACACACACACACACACACACACACACACACACACACACACACACACACACACACACACACACACACACACACACACACACACACACACACACACACACACACACACACACACACACGCACACAGGGACAGAACACAACCCCTGGTTTCTGTTGGTTGACACCCTCCCTCAGGGCTCTCATTAAGGGCTTTGTCAGAAATGCTGTTCTTTGTTTTTCCTTAGGAACATGACGGCCAACACATTTTCCTCTGTGTGTGTGGTGTGTGTAACCTCTCGGAGCTCATTAATGGGAACCATCTCACTGAGACATTGTCGTGATAGTTGTGTGATTCATTGTTGTGATGTAAACATTGGAAAAGTTGGCAGGGTTCTTGTCAATGTGTGTCCGCCACCACAGACAAAGTGGAACTGTAAACTGACTATGTACATTTTTGCCCCCTTCCAAGCTCATTTGTTGGTCTTTGTAGTTGTTATTTATTTTAAGAACGGTGTTGTGGTTGAAACGGTAATACTGTAGTACATATATCTTGACTGTCCAGGAGTCCATGACACAGCAGGTTTGGTGTATTGTAGCGGTTGGACATTGTTGATATAGGGCTTGAGAGATGTTAGAGACGGGTTCCTAAAAATAACCAACCCCAGGCGTTTCTGCTAACCGTTGTGTTGCGTCACATGGAACAGTCTTATCAGAGTCTGCGTCATATCAGCCACTCACTCTATCCCGCTCTGTATACACACAATCCCACTCACAGCAATGTGTGCGTTCGCACGCCACACACGCACTAACACACACTCTCCCTCATGCACAAGCACACACATGCACAAACACACACACACACACACACACACATGCACAAACACACACACACACACACACACACACACACACACACACACACACACACACACACACACACACACACACACACACACACACACACACACACACACACACACACACACACACACACACACACACACACACACACACATACACAGGTACTACACGTAAACACACAAAGTCAAACACGCTGGTCATTTTTTCCGTGGCACTTCTCAGGCCTGTTTGACTCCTCACGACATGGTTAAAAAAAGTATATTTCTTTCATTAGACAAATGAAGTGGAAAATGAGCACTTGTAGCTTCTCACTGTGTGAACAACTGTCTGGATGTCTCAAGTGTAATTGTTTTTCTATAGATATTGTATAAGTGAGTGTTTTTTAAGTGTTTCATAATATATGACCCAGAAATATTGTTGAATATTCCCATATTAAGCTTTCGATAATGGGTTTGGAGCAGCAGGCCTACATGTATGTTCTGGGACCTGGTGAATCTTGGACCTGGTGAAACCAAGGTCCATGTTTCCATAGACAAGGGAAACATTAAAGGAAACACTGTTTAACCCATGGCATCCTATTCAGCAGTGTAGAACAGGTCATCAGAGGTGTTAACCCCTGAACAGCCATTCAGGTGTAGAACAAGATACCTCGTAGGAGGAGGAAGAGGGTGAGGAGGAGGAGGAAGAGGGTGAGGAGGAGGTGGAGGAGGAAGAAGAGGAGGAAGAGGGTGAGGAGGATGTGGAGGAGGACGATGTGGAGGTAGAGGGTGAGGAGGATGTGGAGGAGGACGAGGTGGAGGTAGAGGGTGAGGAGGAAGAGGAGGAGGTGGAGGTAGAGGAGGAGGAAGAGTGTGAGGAGGTGGAGGGTGAGGAAGAGGAGCAGGAGGTGGAGGAGGACGAGGAGGAGGTAGAGGAGGAGGAAGAGGAGCAGGAGGAGGTGGAGGAGGGTAAGGTAGCGAGGCTGTGCAATCGAAGGAGGAGAATACAACATTCTTCCCACGCAGCCACCCCGATAAATTATTTGTGCGTTTAATGCCACAGCGGCATTTTAACAAGGCTACCTGTCACACTGAGATTCTTATCCTTACCAGCACGTCTTCTGGGGATCACAAGAACACAACAGTGGTTTTTTTTCAGGGTTTGAGGAAAAGGTTTCATTCCTTTTGCCTGGACAGGATTCTGAGCTGACTGTGGTTAGTCATTTTGAGGGGTGTTGGGGGACTCTACAAGAGATATT
This sequence comes from Salvelinus alpinus, assembly GCF_045679555.1. NCBI lineage: Eukaryota > Metazoa > Chordata > Actinopteri > Salmoniformes > Salmonidae > Salvelinus > Salvelinus alpinus. Next base: position 8,781,105 of record NC_092113.1, on the reverse strand, counting down.
ACATACTGATCTATACATATACACAGATATACAGGGTTTCTGCTGGTGAGAATACACCTAGTGTCTCATTTTTACACTTACTGTTAATGAAAGTTGTTGTTTTCTTTCCTTTGGAGCAGCAAGGTTTTCTAGGATCTTTGCAACAGGCCCCCTAGAGCCGACAAGGACCAATGAGCAACATGAGAAAGGAATCATCGTTTTAGCATCACTTCTGAGAATGACTGGAACAACAACAACAACAACAAAAAGCACCACCACCACTAACCAATCATGTGTCTCTCCCGGTGCTCGTGTTCAGTTCAGTCCCGCGGTTGCCATGGAAACAACCACAACTCAAGTAGTCAAGACCCAGTAGGCTGTGTTGGTATATACAGTTGAGTTGCTGTTGCGTTTTAGCATGGGGGAACATTTTTTCTCCCCTTTCCATCAGGTTGTGGGAAAGGAAACCATATAGACATACCTGCCTGGTGACAAATTCTGAGCCTGCACCATTCTTGTTTGGTGACCTCAGTTTTTTACCATCCCGAATGGCAGAATTAGGGAGTTAAGGTTAAGACAAGGGTAATGGTTTACGTTAGTGGTCGAGCTGTTCTACGACTTTGTTCCCTAACACAAATGACAAAATGGCGGCTAAATGCGGCTGCCATCCACAGGCCTGACCATAGGAACAGTACATTGTGCTGTAAACAAGCTGTGCCGATGTGGAACAGTCCAAATGTAGAATGGACTATGGCTGGGGGAGAGGACACTTGAGTGGAGATTGGGGGCAATGTGTGGGAGGGGGAGGGAGAGGGACACACAGGGTGGTTATTTTTTTGTCCGTCGCTTGTCTGGTTCAGAGAAGCTTATCTGCGGTCAGCCAGCTGAGGGGCTTGTGAGGCTGCACGTTTTGGATGCTTCCGGGCGTTGTGAAAGCTCACTGTTTTTTCAAGCCTCGAGGAGTAGGAACTGTGTGGGAGGCTGTAAGCCTATAACCCGATCCCCTCACTCTGATAATGGTTTGGCTTGGGGTTTTGTTTGGGTGTTCCACCATTAGTATTATTATTATCAGACCTGTTTGATGGCTCAGATTCTGAATGATGGTGGCTGAGAGTTTGTGAGGCCTTGATAGAAAGGGGGTAATAATAAACTAGTGTAACGATGTGCGCTGAGAGTCAGGAAGTAAGTTCAGGGAGTGAGTATTTTAATAAAATAAACGGAACATAATACAACACACGAACAACACACAGACATGAAACTGAAACAGAAACAATAATGCCTGGGGAGGGAACCAAAGGGAGTGACATATATAGCGAAGGTAATCAGGGAAGAGATGGAGTCCAGGGGAGTCTGATGACACGCAGGTGTGCGTAACGATGGTGACAGGTGTGCGCCATAACGAGCAGCCTGGTGACCTAGAGGCCCGGAGAGGGAGCACACGTGACAACTAGTTAGTCAGTCAGCAGCTAATCTCTTGTGGACAGATTAGTCTGCACCGATAAACAGTAGTGCAGAATAGAGTAGGGATGGGAATTGCCAGGCACCTCACGACACAATATTGTCACGATACTGATGCGATATGTATTTTCGATTCTCTCGGTTCTATACGTATTGTGATTCGATACTGGGATTTTATTGCGATTCGATGAGACAGCCATTAGAAAATGAGTTTTGATCAGTCATGGAAATAAAAGTGCTGAAAACAGATTGACTCCCTATTTAAAAAGAAGATGGCGACCAAGCTATGAAGGAAAAATACTAGAGTTTTGGTGCAGTTACAGCCAACTAGTGCAAACATAATATTGCGATATTGTCAAAACGATACAATACAATATATTGTTAAACATAGTATCCCGATATGTAAGTGTATCGATTTTGTTCCCCCCATCACTAGAAGACAGGCAGGCTAGCAGAACTGGAATAGGCAGGTCCTCCCTCTCTCTATCTGTCCATACAGCTCTGGTCATTTCAGATAAGGGCAGGGAGAGAACTGTGTAGACATGGAGTCCAGGCTGAGTACACAAACCCAGCAGATGCCTTCCTAGCGCGACAGCGGGAGAGAGAGAGGGAGGGTGGTAGGGAAAGGGAGAGACTGGTAGTGAGAGAGGGAGAGAAAAGGGGAGCCAATGAGAAACAAAAAAAAAGGGGAAGATGAAGAAAATTGCAACAGAAAAACTGAGAGAGAAATAGCTGAAGAAAAAGAGAGACAATCACGCGTACACACACACGCACGTGCGCGCACACACACACACACACATACATATACAGGTAGACATGAGGCAAAGCTCATAGAGAATGATTCATATTGTGTTTTGTCACTAGTTCTCTCTCAGACTGATCTAACACAGATGTTTGAAGGACTTCCAGAAGCTTCAGAAAGGCCATAGAGCTCCGACTGCTCACTCCCTGGCCCCGTTTCAGCAATAATATCCCATCAGTCACTGTTCCCACTGGGAAAATTGACTTATAAATTCACTGCAGCTCTCCTCTCCGCTTCCTGTATAGTGATGTCCCACTAAATGACTTTTCTCACCTAGTGCTACATGTCTTAATCTATGTCTTGAAATGACCTCAATCGTAATAGAATTCTGAGGGTCCTACTGTAAAGCCATGCTGTTAGGTTTCTAAGACACCTCACGTTTCTGCATGTAGAAGACAGCCCCGTTGTGTTCCTGGTTGCACAGATTGTTGTGGATAGAATGTACGAAAATGCATGATCGTGGCTTTGGATTGAGGAAGCTGATGTTCCAGAAGGATTGGTTCTGGATTACAGTGATTCGTTCTAGTTCTGGGTACAGTGAACAAACAGTGAATGAAAGTCAGTGATTGTGGTCCCAAACAGGGATAGCTAGCTGCTAGCCTGAGCCCCCTACACCTTCCCTCTCAAGACCCAGGTCTGTATCCTCCACCCTCCCTCTTCGGGCCCTAGCCTGTACACTGTAAAGGGGTTGCTGTGATTTTGACAGTAACTTACAGGCAGCAAAGTGGCAAGTAAGTTATTGTGTTTCATATTGCAGTACACTACTGTAATCTAAATATAGTATCAAAGCAAGTACTGTGTAATGACACAAAGTATTATACCATATAATTGACTGTATTGTACTATAAACAAGTACATGCTACCGTAATTGTAATGAATGAATAAATTAATGAAATTCATTGATGGGAGATTTCACAGTGTTTTACCGTAATTTAATGGGATTGGTGCTAGCAGGTTGGTTGCTATAGTAATGTGTTTACACATTACAGCATATCAATGAATATTTTGTGTTTTACATCACTTGCACTTCTAGAGGCCTTAACAAAGGCTTCCAAACTGGCAACAAAGTTACTGTTGATAATAATCAGCGTTACCGTATAATTGACAGGTTTCCTGTTACAGTGTACCCTCCACCCTAACTCTCTAGGTCCAGGTCTGTACCCTCGGTGACATCTCCTGGGTAGTGGATGGCAGGTCTTTAGAGGGAGCCGGTGGAATGTGGGAAATGCCTGCTAAGTGAACACCTTGTGTGCTGCTGTCGTCTCTGACAGGTCAGAGTCTTCCAAGGTGGGAGGCACTGGCCTTCGCCACATCAAGGGCTAATGCTAACCACAACCCTTCAGCCCAGGGGTTACAGAGAAGGGGAGAGGACAGAGGGAAATTGATTAAAAAACATCACCATTATTAGAATCATCATCATCATCACTATCATCAAGGTCTATTATCTGTTACACCTAAGTTAATTAATGATTAAGGACCTTTTCCTGCCAATGTCAACTATACAGTATTTCCATGTTTCTTTGGCCTTTGTTTTGAATATTGTATACCTCAGTCTGTGTAAGAGCATGGGAGGAGCTAATGAATGGACTTACTGTATGGGATTGTAACTGAACAGTAAACAACAGCATTAAACATGGAGACAATCGCATGCTCACAGTCACAGCTAGTAACCCAAGGGAAGTAGGTGTGAGGGGGAATGCTCGGAGAAGCAAGCTCAAGTGTCAAATGATTCCACTGGTTGCTGGTTTCACACACGCACGCACGCACGCACGCACGCACGCACACACACACACACACACACACACACACACACACACTCTCCAAGCTCCTAGCACCCTGCTGTGATCGGTTCCTCAGTGTTGGGTGTTGGCTGAATATTGTAAAGGGGGAAGAAGGAGGGCAGGATGGGAGGAAGAGGGGAGGGGAGGGATGAGCCTGCTGCAGTGCTATTATACCATATGTGTCCTTGCTGGGAACTGTAACTTGCTCTGGATAAGAGTGTCTGCTAAAATGTAAATTATACGTGGATTGAATTGAATGTCATTGAGAAAACATAAAGGTGTCATTTATTGTTTTTGCAAACATCCTTTCTGAATATAAAAGTAATCCTAGAAGTAATCATCTGTTTTTTCTAAAGTATCTGTAATCTGATTACCATGTTTTGTAACAGGTAACGTAACCGATTACAGTTGTAGTTTTTTGTAATCAGATTACATGTAATCAGTTACTAAAGTGTGCCCGTCTCTATTAGAGCAGGAAAGAACAGGCGCAATGGATCATGGTCATTGTAGTTCATTACCACATTTCTGTGCTGAACTAGGTTGAACATTTGCTTAAGCCCAACGTCCCACATAGTTATTGACTTGATTTCTCGCATGAATTATTTGATTTCTCTCTAGAGAAACAACACGTTGGGCTCACCCCCCCCCCCCCCCCCCCAATGGGGGGGGGGACGTCGGTCGGTCTGTTGTGGTTTAGTTTTATTTATTTAATAACCAAAAAAGAAACAACATTTTGGTTAATCACTCAGCACTACTTCCTAACTCTGCTTATATATGCTTCCACACCCTTTAGAAGCAGCAAGAGGCCCCACATGGACCCTGTCCTCCTTCTCAGTTCGGGACAGTTTTAGGTCACACATAATCTCTGGTGACAGAAGTTAAAAGAATAGTCAGCTACTAGCTTTAGCGTGCGTAAGATTTGGTTCTGGGTTCTGAGATTAGGTCATCGCCAGCGTTCCCCAAAGGAAACCTATTTGATCATAAATCATATAAGGTATAAGATGTTGGGCTTGGGCAATGCTTGGTTGACTTGTTAATGGGCAACTAGAAAGGGATTCTAGACAAATGAGCAGAGTATGTTGGACACAAATGTGGTCTGTGGCACTATTTGAAGGCTGCTTTTTAGCGTAAGATGATGCTAAGCAAAGGAGCTCACTCTTTCTGTGTCTTTCTCTTCTCCCAGCTGTCTCTTTTCTCCAAATACATTCTGACTTTCTCTCTCCTTCTAAGCACAATTGTTTCCCTGGTGGGACTGACGTGTTGAAAGGATCTCCTCTGGCCTTAAAAGACAATGTTTATAGACACCAGGGCCAGAGCATAGACTTCCTGGTAAAGTAAATGACCGGCGAGCTAAATCCATCATAAAGGAACCAAACTTATAAATAAACCCCCTGGATATTCCATTAACTCACTCTCATCTTCATCTGGCCCTCCAGGGTGATGATGGCTAGGGAGAGCAGATGTAGAGCAGGGGGAGCTGTGGTGGGGTTCAAGGAGGAGAGGAGAGGAGAGAGCTCAGCTTGGTGGAGCATGGCCTGGGCTGGGGGACTGGGTGTGAATTGCTAGTGGTTGATTGTGTATGTTTCAGTGTGTCCACATAAGAACACATTCTTGTTTATGCCACGATGCTTAAAGAGGTTTAGGTGCAATTCAATCAAACAAGATTAAGAGGTTTCCAGGATAAGTTCAAAAATAATATTTGAGAGCTGCAACAATGCATTTTGGGGTTTATTTACTCAACAAAACAATATGCACCGATTCAAGACTGAACTGCTTATCAATTGGAATGTTCTCTTGCTGTGAGGAACAAAGTTGTGCCAGATTCTGTATGGTTTTAGATTGACAAGTATAGACTGTGATCTCTTTGGCATCTCAGGTCGTCACTGAGTGAGTATGTCAGTCTTTTATTCCGCTGCGTATTCATTGAGTCATTTATTGATGGAGCCTGCCCATCCACTCTAAGCCTTTTAGAGGCTTTTTAAATGCATTTTAATTTATCCTGTGCTGTTTTGTCATTGCTGCTGCTGTTGTTCTTGTCTTTGTCTAAATCAGGGACTACTGGTTTACGTAACTCCATTTTGATAACCAAGGATTAGGTTCTCTGTCTACAGAGTGGCTGGCTGCCCTCAGTGTGTCACTCTGAGGGAAATATGGACTGTACCCCCTGAGATGCTACAACTATTATGGTTTTAGAGGGTCCTCCTAATCACTATGTAATAGACTTGACCTTTTACCGCAGTGGGCTAAATCCGGTTCCCAAAGAGTGTTTCTCGGTCGCCTTGAAGAAATCTACTTTCAAACAAAAGTATGCATCTCGTGATGGGCTTTATAAAAAAAGAAAGACACCTGTACCATGTCAGATAAAGAGTTGGAATGTATTCAATTTTGAGTTTGCATACCCAATATTACACTTTATATACATCACAGAAGACTGAACTATAACAAAACTGTTTGTCATAGAAACACTGGATTTTCGGCGTTTAAAAAAATACATACTGTTTATTAATTATGAAATTAAGAAATATAGTATGTCCTACTGTATTGTGGCGTGGACAATATAAGGTTACTACTGTGTGTGTGTGTGTGTGCGTGTGCGTGTGCGTGTGCGTGTGACTGTAGACTGGGACAGGTGTAGGCCCACAACAGGTAGATGGTGCTGAGTGGAGCTCCTGAACAGTACGTGTGTGTGCTGTCGCGTAAACCTGCAGGCTCTCTCCCTCTTGAGAAAAGCAAGCAATTAGGCCAGGCCTGTGATCCTACATACATACCGTATAGTACAACTATACACACAGACAACACTCTGTCACAAGCAGGAAGACACACAGGCAATGTCAACTCTCCCTCACATATATGCATACAGTACTCTCTAGACACACACAGGCAGCATACATTCACCTGTACACACAGACCACTTATGTAAACACACACACATACATACCAGGTTTCATTCTTCTCTCTGGGCTGTTTTTGCTTGAACAGTGAGAGTAATGTAAACAGAGCTGAGTGCTAGGAGCCATCTGCCTAATGTTACTGTGGCCCATATCTGTCCTCTCCAGCTCTCCAGCTCTCTCTCGCTCTCCCTCTCTCTCCCCCTCACTCCTTCCCCTCTCTTACTATCTCTCTCTCTCGCTCTCTCTCCCTCGCTCTCCCCTCGCTCTCACCCTTACTATCTATCTCTCTCTCTCTCTCTCCCTCTCTCACTCCACTACCACCACATCCTTCCTCCCCTCAACATCCCCCTGTCTTCCATGTTATCTGTTGTTGTCCATTGTATGCTATTCTATTTTCTATTCTCACCCCCTTCACCCCTCCCAGTCTCCACCCCTTCCCTTAGGTCACATATATTCCTGTCTCTCAATTTTTTATTACTGTTTCTCATTCTATATCTCTTGCTCCCCCCCTTGCCCCATGTTTTCCACGTACTTGGTATATTTCTCTTTTCTTTTATTCTTCCTGTTTTAATTTTTCCCTTCTTTGGTGTAAAAACTCTGCATATCCACCTGTGCACTTGTTTTTCGGGAAAGGTCAGGGAGAGTTCAAAGTTCATTCATGGGTCAGATGTGGATTAAGAGATCAAGGGTTATTAGCCACCAACTGACTTTCTTTGACGACATGCACATATTATGGGCTTGGTGGGATTTCATCCCTTTCTGTGTAATAATCTTGGGAGGAAGCCTGTATGAGGGTTAGAATGAATGGCAGCAGGTGCGTGAGAAAACCATAAAAAGGACAAATCCAAGGAGGCCGAGATGCAAAGATATATTTAATTTAATCAGTGCTTAAAAAAATACAAAGCTGAAAGTGCACATTGCAAAAAAGTGCTATAAGTGATTTTTTTCTCTCACTTTTGTAGCACTTTTTAGCACTGTGCACTTTCAGCTTTGTAATGTTTCGATCATGGATTAAATTAAGTATATCTTTGCATCTCGGCCTCCTTGGATTTGTCCTTTTTATGGTTTGAGTGCGAGTATCTTCGGAACTCTACAGATATTCTTGGGAGGAGGAATATTTGAAAGTGTGGAAAATAATACGGTTGTATGTTTGCTGTAAACTGTCAACTGAAATCAATTGAAGTCATTCAAACCAGTCCTACCTGTGTTACTGTTTCTGCCCAGTAGGAGTCAGGCTTCACCTGCATAATGATGTGGCACTCAACTGTCTATTTCAGGATGATTCAAATATTTATAAGGATAGAATCACTTTCATATTAAGTAAAGGGAGAGCATAAGAGAGAAAGAAAGACGTGGAGGTTTGGCAAAATACATGATCTTATACCTCCACGGAAAGATGTGGTATAGATTGGGAAGACCTTGGTTAACCCTCTCTGGCACATTAGACCCATAACAACTTTTCGGTGCTAATTTAGGGTCTCCACATAGGATGTGACATCACAGTGTTTCCTGTTGGCATGCGGCCAGCCTGTGTTTGTGTCCAAAAGCAGTGAAGGGTTTCTACTCTCTCACGCAGCATACTGTAAAGAAGAGGACATCTTTAAAGGAAACTGCTTCTCGGCGGGTCAAAGGGCAGTGTTTTTCCCCCCACACTGCAGCTGGGGACACTCTGGGGACAGTGTGACATGCACAGGACACATAAAAAAAAAAGCCTGTTTCGTTTAAAGTGTAACGAGTTCAGAAAGCAAGCTGTAAAACATATGAGGTGGTCAATGAGGGGGATGAGAACAGGAGGAAACACGATTTCACAAACAGGATCAACATGCCTCCAAAGGGAATGTTAATGTTGCTGTTGGTGGTGTGCGTGTGCATGTGTGCAAGCGCGTGGGTGTGAATTTGGGTGTTTGCAGGTGTGCATGTGTGAATGCATGGGTACTGTGTATTTCCATACAAGGTCCGGTGTATGTAATGTATTATAATGATGTAACTGTGCATCTCAGCCCATGAGAAGTACACTTTGTCATTAACCACAGTATGACCTGTGAATCTGTATGTAAGCCATCATAGAATAAAAGAAAGAGAGCTGTGCAGGGATGAAACGGTTACCGGTTTCACGATCAACCACAGTGAAATTCCCGGCGATTAGTATTACCGTTTCAAATTTTAATTGTCATTAAAACCGTGTTTGATTACCACGGTTTGGAAAAACTCACGGTAAATACTGTCCAGCATCAACCAAATTTAACAACAGTCAGCATGCAACGTGGGTTTTGTTTAGTGTGAAAACATGGCGGAAGGCAGTGACAGCGCTCGGGAGATTTTTCAGCCTTCCAAGAGGACCACCTCTGAAGTGTGGTCGTATTTTGGGTTTTTACAAGAGTGCTGAGGGAAGCTTCATCGAAGATGATCACCTTGTCTGCAGAACATGCAACAACAACCAAAAATTGCTGCGAAAGGGAGCAACACTTCAAACCTCTTGGGTCATCTTCATGACCACCACCCACTACTTTATAGCGAATGCAAGGTAAGTTAACTTTTAGCTCAATGCATGATGTGGGGACTTCGGAATGGGGGAAAATGTCATGGTTTGTCTGTCTGACTTGCTAATAGCTTGTCAATAATGTAAACTGAAGCTTTCTGTGTTACCTACTCTTGTAAAAACACTACACGTTGTTCTGCTGCTGTATGTGTCGTGTGTCTGCAGACTCTATTCGCTAATTACACACGATAACACGTTATGTAGTTTTAGTCACCCAACCAACATGTTTTGTTCATTTAAAATCCGGTAGATGTCGACTTGTTTCTACAACTGTTCCAGCAGGAGAAAACACTACAGACTCCTATACAAGGCTCCTGTATTTATGTCAATTGTTGGGCACATTGCAATTACTATCACTGACTTAAGACTCATTTGAATTCATGTAAATTGTGCACGGGGTCATTGTATATACTCACACAATCTTGTGTGTTTGTGTAATAATTATAATGTAATAATAATAATACATTTGCTATTCCCTTGTTTACAGAGTGGGTGTGCAGCAGGCAAACTCAGTGATGCTACTAGTCCCTCATCTACAGTTGTGACACTGCAAGCGTTAAAAGGACAGGCTGCTTATGCACCCACATCAAAAAAAATGCTCAAGACCTCACTGTAGCCCTTTCTTATTACATTGCAAAGGACATGATGCCATTTCAAATTGTTGAGAGGCCTGGCTTTCTGAGGCTGATGAAGGTTGCTGTGCCTCACTACGAAGTGAGTGCTGCTAAATGTATTTGTTGTTTATTTATTTGATTTGCTTACTGAAGGTTGTGTTCATTTAAACCTGCGCTAGGGAAACTTTTACCTCTCACGGCCACATGGTGCCACCTTTAATGTTATTATTTGAATGTTCATGCCCACAAAAAGTGCATAGTGCCGCTCATTGTATTTGTTGTTTGTTGGTTTTCAATATAAAACATGGTGAAATGATTTCAGTGTGTGTACCAGTACTTTTTGAACATTTCCAGCACATTTGAACAATACCGCGATAATACTGATAACCGTGATCAATTTTGGTCACTAATCGGGATATGACATTTTCACACTGTTTCATCTCTAGTAGGGAGAGGTAAAGATAGAAGATAGAGCGGGAGGGAGAGAGAGGTGGGGGGAGGGTAGATTTTATGATATCAGTACATGTATTTATTACGGTATAATCTTGGCCACTGTGAGGTATCCGTGTACTTTAAATTCCCACTAGAGAATTAGGTGCATTTCCTGGAGATGTTGTCAACCGTAGAAATGTCAGTAGCCCTGCGCCACTGTTTTAATGCATGGCAAGGAAAATACCATTTCAGTGTCAGATTCCTTGTGTATTTCATTACTGTATTGATTCTGTACTGTGAATCCCTATCCAGGTACCCACGACATGGCTCTACTCTGCCCCCTAGCACAGAATGTTAAAGGTCCAATGCAGCTGTTTTTATCTCCATATCAAATCATTTCTGGGTAACAATTAAGTACCGTACTGTGATTGTTTTCAATAAAAATGGTCAAATATAGCAAAAATAGCTTCATTAGCAAAGATACATTTCTTAAGCAAAAATGTAGCTTGGACTGTCTGGGAGTGGTATTAAAGCTAGCTGCTATTGGCAGAGAGGTTTGGAACGCTCGTTCTTATTGGGCTATTAACACTATTTACAACCTGGTGATGTTACCAGGCAGACCAAAACTCCATCCCACTAAAACAGGCTGACATTTCAGGTGGCCTTTTCAAACAGCTCTTACACTCATAATGTTCTCAATTTCACAGTATTATCCTGTTTTCATAGTGTTCTCAAAGAACACAGAGAAATCAAATGTTTGAATGCATTGGGCCTTTAACCTTTTACACTTGTGGGAATTGGCCTATATGGATAGGGCTACACTGAAATGTTTTACACAAGAAATATGGAAAGCGTATGCTTAACCATGGTAGCAAATAAAAGCGAACAGTTTGGAGATTATGGGGAAATTATTAGACTAAAGGTGAGGACACAACAGTTCACCTGACACGAGACTGAATCCAAACATTACATTGTTGATTTTAGGTGCATTTTACATTTACTGTACTTTTTGCAATATTTGTTGATAACTAAATCTGAAAATACTCTGGATACATTCAGTAACTTGATAATAATAGGCTTGGAAAATTTGGGGTAGGTGCAACATAAGACAAAACGATGACAAAGTTTTGAGTGAGAGGTCAAACTGGTGTCTCCAAGTGGCCACACACCTCTCCAAAGCGTGCACAGTTCCCAAGTCATTTCAATGCGCTTTTATGACTCAAAGAAGATTCTTCAACTATATGGTGCTTTTTTTGAGCTCTCCAGGCTGTGCCGTTGAGGAACAAGAGCAAGCACACTTTGTAGTTGTTTTGAACACAGCCCTGCATCCCAGAGTTTTATGATATGGAAATGTGAAGTGCACATTTGGACTCACGGGTGTTTGGCTTGCTTGTATGACATCAAAGCGGTATTGATTATAATCCTCCACATCTCATCTTTCAAAATACGTTGAGTCCTCTTAATCTACAACTCAAGTTTAGAACGTCTGTCAGTCAAAACCGACACAGTGCTGTGAAGCAGAGACCCTGAGCTCTGACAGCATGTATAGCATGTTACTGTACAGCCACTGCGTTCCAATCTAGGAACTTGTCAGTGTCCAAATCTGCCGTTTTCAACCTGTATACAGGTACAAGTGTAAAGGGCTATGGGGAAAACTGATCATTTTTAAATGTGGGGTCAAGGCTCTAAATGTCCCCCCTCTCTTTATCCTCCTCTCTTCTAGCTGAACGCCAATGTGCTGATCTTCCTGTGCACTAACATCATTGGGATATGTACCCACTACCCTGCCGAGGTGTCTCAGAGACAGGCTTTCCAGGAGACCAGAGGATACATTCAGGCCAGACTGCACCTGCAGAGAGAGAACCAGCAGCAGGTACACCCCCCCCCCCACACACACACACACACACACACACACACACAGACAGACAGACACACACACACACTGTAAACACCTCCATTGACTGACAGAAAGCAGGAATTTTGAAGGACATAAGTACTACATGCAGCTGTTAACCAAGACAGTTTTTTTTCTTCTTTCCCAACACTTCAGGAGCGCCTGTTGCTGTCTGTGTTGCCAAGGCATGTTGCCATGGAGATGAAGGCTGACATCAATGCTAAAAAGGAAGACATGATGTTCCATAAGATCTACATCCAAAAACATGACAACGTCAGGTCAGCATCGACACTTTCGTCCTTATAACCCCTGACAACAACACATCTGTAATCACAGCATTACTCGAACAAGCCAAACTGACAAGAGCTATGACTTCTAACACAATGTTCATGGGTTTTGTCACGCTTTTATCACGCTCCCGAGTGACGCAGCGGTCTAAGGCACTGCATCTCAGTGCTTGAGGCCTAACTACAGACACCCTGGTTCGAATCCAGGCTGTATCACAACCGGCTGTGATTGGGCGTCCCATAGGGCAGCGCACAATTGGCCCAGCGTCGTCCGGGTTTGGCCGGTGTAGGCCGTCATTGTAAATAAGAATTTGTTCTTAACTGACTTTCGTCGTTTTAAATAAAGGTTTAAAAAAAAAAATTGTTCTAGGCAATCTACTATTAGCATTTCTGTGCCTCATATTCAACAGTAGGGGAGAGCTGGGACGAAAGTAACACAGGCAAAAGTAGCTCACCCATTTTCTAAGGTAACACAGAAGCTAGAATGACGTAGTGAACTCAGCTCGTTCCTAATGCGGAGCTCCCTGCAAAAAAAGCAGCCCTGTCCGACAATGTTATCAACAAAAAGGGGTTTTGAGCATTGTAGAGTATTTAGTAGTTTAAGTTTCCAAAAATATGTCCTTTTCTTAACCCATCTAGTGACTATATGACAGCATAGGTTTCAAGTATCATGCTAGCTACACTATTAGGAAAAAAAGGTCCAAAAGGGTTATTTGGCTGTCCCCATGGGATAACTCTTTGGTTCTAGCTAGAACCCTTTTTGGTTCCAAGGAGAACCCTCTGTGGAAAAAGTTCTACACGGAACCCCAAAAAGTTATACCTGGAACCAAAAGAGTTCTACCTAGAACCAAAAAGGGTTCTTCAAAGGGTTCTCCTTTGGGGACAGCCGAAGAACCCTTTTAGGTTCTAGATAGCACCATTTTTCTAAAAAGTAACACAATGTTAACTGATGACCTGGAATAAAATAAACTTTTAAGCACAGGCCATTGTCTCTAGTTCATATTGCTTTCATAATGTTAGCAAAATATCAACACGTGACCATGTTTGAAAATTATATATGTCATTTTTAGAATTATGCCTTAAGGATCAGCTTCTCACAAGCTTTTATCGACAGGTTAGTGGTTAAAAAAATATATATATATTTATGATTATGGGGGTCAATTACCTTGTGTCAAGCCATGGACATGTGATAAGCATGATGAGTTTGCAGTTTGTGACGAGAATTCAAATGTTTATTCTATCAAGACACACGGAGCGCACATGGCAAGTACAGCTGTAGCGCACCTGATTGGTAGGGCTAAGCATGAATAGTCACTGAAAATTGTGAAAAACATCTACTACATATACCACTAAAGTGAGATGAGAAAATGATGGTTAATATTTATTTCATCTATTTTTGTCAGATTAATATTTTAAGGCAAAAAATTGTGGTTGCGCAACGTTGCGATGTTGATGCATGGTTCATTTCCATAAATTTCGATAGCATTAATTATTCAAATCGACACAAACATGAAATGATGGCTGATAGTACATTTGTTGAAAGTAACAAGCATTACAAACCAGAAACATGGAGATAAGACAGATATTGTGCACTTCTCGTCAGCTGTTTTTTCAGCCCCAAGTCCCGCCCCGCCAGCAGGTACAAAAGTAACATTGTTGTAGTTCTGTTCTCGGTCTATTTAATTTCAACTAATTTACCCTAAAAATGAAATTATAGTTGCTAATGCATATATAAGTTATTTGTCCTAAAATATGGTCTTTCTAGTGCTATCGATCTCAGAGTAATTAGTTAAAAAACAAAATGTTTCTTGCAGAACAATATTCACATACACACACACACATTCACTTAGGGTTTGATAGAGAGCAGGCTAATTAAGGATAGTAAGGGAATACTTAATTACCAGCAGCCAATATAAGATAGTCCCCAAAGATAGGAAGCTCCAGCCCAGATTCAATTAAAGCACTGAGTATACACACTAAGTCTGATATATACACACACACACACACACACACACACACACACACACACACACACACACACACACACACACACACACACACACACACACACACACACACACACACACACACACATACACAGAGAAGGAGGATAAAGGATCATCTGATAATTCAATCAATAATCAAGCCTATCTTTCTCGTTATCCTCAGTATTCTGTTTGCAGACATTGAGGGCTTCACCAGCTTGGCATCTCAGTGTACGGCTCAGGAGTTGGTCATGACACTCAACGAGCTCTTCGCCCGCTTCGACAAACTAGCATCGGTAAATAAGCACTTCTCTTTCACCTCTCTCTTTTCACCTTCTCCCCATTTTGTTCATTTTCCTCCATTCAGTATCCTGTGTTAATCTCTCTCTGTCATTACTGCTGATTCTCTCTCTGTAGGAGAACCACTGTCTGCGTATCAAGATCCTGGGCGACTGTTACTACTGTGTGTCTGGGCTTCCTGAGCCCCGCGCTGACCACGCCCACTGTTGTGTGGAGATGGGCGTCGACATGATAGAGGCCATCTCGTGAGTATGAGGAACGTCTGTGTGTGGGGAGATGGCATATTTTCTAGACATGAAAAATCATGAAAATATATATGATGTATTGCCTCGGCCTGTTGGGGTATCATGTGTTTTTTGGAAAGAAATGGAACATACATCTTCTCTGTGTGTGTGTGTGTGTGTGTGTGTGTGTGTGTGTGTGTGTGTGTGTGTGTGTGCAGGCTGGTGCGAGAGGTGACAGGAGTCAACGTGAACATGCGTGTGGGTATCCACAGTGGCCGTGTGCACTGTGGGGTGCTGGGACTCAGGAAGTGGCAGTTTGACGTGTGGTCCAATGATGTCACACTAGCCAACCATATGGAGGCTGGGGGCAAGGCAGGGTGAGGGAAAAACACGCACACACACACACACACACACACACACACACACACACACACACACACACACACACACACACACACACACACACACACACACACACACACACACACACACACACACACACACACACACACACACACACACACACACACACACACACACACACACACACACACACACACACACACACACACACACACACACACACAGACTGACCTTGTGTCCCTTTTCCAGGAGGATCCACATCACCAAGGCCACTCTGCAGTATCTGAATGGGGACTATGAGGTGGAGCCTGGGTTCGGAGGGGAGAGGAACGCGTACCTGAAGGAGAACAGCATCGAGACCTTCCTGGTGCTGGGCTGCAGCCAGAAAAGGGTTAGTAACCAAACTATATCCTACACCTGCCAACCACCACACATACAGTTCTGTTACAGTATACAGAGTTTTGGCAAGATGGAGTACCGCTATGGACCGAAAGTGACGATGTAGCAGGTTATGACAACTAGCGCAACTGGTTAGGAGAATTAACATAGCTGGTTAGGAGAATTAGGTTAAGGTTAGGACAAGGGTTAGGGTTAGCTAAAATGTTACAGTTGTCCCCGACGCGACTTGAACATTCATCTTTTGGTCCATAGCTGTACTCGTATTTAGCCACAACCATTATACAGGACACTAGAGATCAGTAATGTTTCTTACCCATTCCAATCAACTTTACATTTCCACCAGGGTTAGAGACTCTTGGGGATGCCTTAAAAAGTGGGCAGGAATAACCTTTATATGTTCTATGTTGGTTTGCACCCCTTTAATCCACACCAGGGTTTCACCGGATCAATTTGTCCAACCTCTCTCTCTGTCTGTGCTTTCCTATGTGTAGAAAGACGAGAAGGCCATGATGGCCAAGATGCAGAGGACGCGGTCCAACTCCAACGAGGGCCTGATGCCTCGCTGGGTGCCCGACACAAGGTTCTCCAGGACCAAGGACTCCAAAGTCTTCAGACAGATGGTGAGACGAGGCCTCTCTCTCGGCTTATCTGTACCTCTCCTGCTTCTACTTGTAGTCTTTCAATCGTCTCACCCATTAATGTCACCTCTCCTGAGAGAGCTCTGTGTCCCACTAGTCTCTCCATTATGTTGCTCTGTGTCTACCAATTGTCTCTGCTGTCTCTCCTCTCCTGTCTCCTGAGGGCCAGCTGTATCTCTCACAGCCAGGGTTTTATCTATTGCCTAATCCCTCTGTTCTACATCTCTCCTCTGGGTTTTTGTATGTTGGTTAATCCTAATTTTCTTTCTCTTTCTCAGGGGATTGATGAGTCATCCAGCAAAGACAAGTGAGTGGTTATTGCTCTGAGGATTTTTGGGATACACACACATACCGTCACCTATATACACACCCAGGTAGACAGGCTCACGCGCCAAGATACACTTTCACGTACTCTAAAGGTCTTACCATTTTACCTATCTCTTCTCTCCCTCGCTCGCTCTCTCCCGCCGCTCCTCCTCCCTCGCTACTCTCCCCCTTTCCAGCCGTGGTGCACAGGAGGCAATGAACCCCGAGGATGAGGTGGATGAGTTTCTGGGGCGAGCCATCGACGCCCGCAGCATCGACCAGCTGAGGAAGGACCACGTCAAGAAGTTCCTGCTCACCTTCCAGACCTCCAGCTTGGAAAAAAAGGTCTGTCTGCCTCTGGGCTTTATTTAGTTTATCCCTGGAGTATTATGTCGTCCCTATCCACAGTCAAAGGCTACTGATGCTTTTTGCTGAGTCCGTTTTAAATGGGTTTTGATCTGTCTCTCTGGTAGTATTCGAAGAAGGTGGACGATCGCTTTGGGGGTTACGTAGCTTGTACTCTCCTGGTCTTCTGTTTCATCTCCTTCATCCAGATTGTCATATTTCCACAGTGAGTGACACACACACACACACACACACACACACACACACACACACACACACACACACACACACACACACACACACACACACACACACACACACACACACACACACACACACACACACTCACACGCGTACACGTTTCTGAGTCCTCCGTCTGTGTGTCTCCTCCTGCAGCACCCCGGTCATGCTAGGGGTCTACATCAGTATCTTCATCATCCTCACCAACATCCTCTTCATCTGTGCCATATATTCCTGCGTTAAGGTAGGAACCTCAATAACACACACATTACCTAGTGTACACACCCACGTGCATTCCGGACACTAAACTTTCTTTCCTTTATTCCTCCTCTCTTGCAGCTGTTTCCAGCTGCGATGCAGACAGTGTCAAAGAAGATAGTCCAGTCTCGTACCAACAGCACTCTGATGGGGGTGTTCACCATCATCCTCGTCTTCATCTCTGCCTTTGTCAACATGGTGAGACTAAACAGATTGACACACACGCACACGCACACACACACAAACACACACACAAATGAACATGTTTGTGTGTGTCTCCTCTGTTGTAGTTTGCCTGTGACACAGAGAGCTTAGTGGTCTGTATCTCCCGGGAGCTGAACATCTCTGTTGCCATGGTGACGCCATGTCTCATCCGCAACCTGTCTGTGTCTGTAGACGGGGGTCTAGAGATCTGTCCCGGCCAGGGCCCCTCATGCCCCTTCCCAGAGGTGAGTGGGTGTGTCACTGATGTCAGGTATGCCGATTGGAAAAACAATGTTTTTCACGTCTTTATATGGACCAGAAAATACCTTTATGTTCTTCGTAATAACAGATCAATCTGATCATCAATCAATGAAGATTAAAAGTTGACAGATTCTCTCTGTCCTTCTCTCCCTCAGTATTTCAGCTACAGTGTGCTGCTGACCCTGCTGGCGTGTTCAGTGTTCCTACAGATCAGCAGTATAGGGAAGCTGGCCCTCATGCTGCTCATCCAGCTCACCTTCCTGCTGCTGGTGGAGTGGCCACAGGTGGCGCTGTTCGACAACGCTGACCTCTTTGTCACCTCCAATGCCCTGTGAGTACAGGGGCTGCGTTCAGGAGGGCACAACGTGGTCGTACATGTTTCCTTTTGAAAGTGGATTTGACTAAACCCTTTTCTTGTCTTTCACCTCCAGTGATTTCAATGAAACTATTCAATGGTCCAGTTTCAATGAAACTACAGATGAGTGGTACGTTTTGGATTCAAAAGCTTTTCTGAAACCGTTGTTTTAGATCTGTGTAGGGATGTGTGTATGACCCAGTTTCTCTTTCTCTGACTCACTCCGTCTTTCTGTGGTTTGGTTTGTGTCTTTCTTTTCCTCTTCCGTCTCTCTGCAGCCCATTCAGTGAGACCAAAGTTTCCCTGAGGGTCATGACTCCTGTGATTCTCACTGTGTTTGTGCTGGCGCTCTACCTCCACGCCCAGCAGGTGGAGTCCACGTCACGCCTCGACTTCCTCTGGAAACTACAGGTACCATGAGCCTACAGGGGAGCACTCCTCTTCCTTGACTACAGCAGAACAGTGTAGTGTAAGATGTCCTCCCACCTATCTTAACATTGCTCCCTCACGTCCTCATTCCAGGCCACAGAAGAGAAGGAGGAGATGGAGGAGCTGCAGGCGTACAACCGCCGCCTCCTCCACAACATCCTGCCCAAGGACGTGGCCGCTCACTTCCTGGCGCGAGAGCGAAGGAACGACGAGCTCTACTACCAGTCCTGTGAGTGTGTGGCCGTCATGTTCGCCTCCATCTCCAACTTCTCTGAGTTCTACGTGGAGCTGGAAGCCAACAACGAGGGAGTGGAGTGTCTCCGGCTGCTCAACGAGATCATCGCCGACTTTGACGAGGTAAAGAGGGAGCGCAGAGGAGAGGATAGGAGAGGGTAGTCTATGGGATTTTGGACGCTGAGTATCATTGTTAATTCAGTGTCTTTTGCCCTTTGGTGAATTTTCAGTACCATCATATTTGGCCTCATGCATTTAAACAGGATACTTTTTTTGGTCTGTCTCGAACCTGAGCCTGTGTGTGTTGTCCTGCTCTAAGATCATCAGTGAGGAGAAGTTCCGTCAGCTGGAGAAGATCAAGACCATCGGCAGCACCTACATGGCCGCCTCGGGTCTCAACGACTCCACCTACGACCGTAAGGGTCGCTCCCACATCACAGCTCTGGCCGACTACGCCATGAGACTGAGGGAGCAGATGAAGTACATCAACGAGCATTCCTTCAACAACTTCCAGATGAAGATAGGTGAGGGGAAACAGTCTGAAAAAGCGAAACAAAGCTTCAAACAAGCTAGGTGAGGTTGAAGTTCACATGGACCTCTGAAACAGACAGGAGTTGAGTGGGATCGAAACCGGTATGGCAGACCAAAGAGAGAGTTGGTTGACAGTAAATGGAGTAGAATATAGTTGGATGCATGAGTTTGGTATGAATAACCGCTATGTTTATAACCGGCTCTCTTTTCTCAGGTCTGAACATTGGGCCAGTGGTGGCAGGGGTGATTGGAGCACGGAAGCCACAGTACGATATCTGGGGGAACACGGTCAACGTGGCCAGTCGCATGGACAGCACAGGAGTCCCCGACCGCATTCAGGTGTGAAGGATGTCAATCAGTTAACACTCAGTAGCTCATACTCAGTTCATAATGTTTTTTGCATTAAGATCCCCATTAGACGACGCCAATGGCGACAGCTAGTCTTACTGGGGTCCGACACATAATAACAAATACATTACAGACAAAATGCTTTACAATTTACATACATTTAAAATCATTAAACACGTAGTGTGCTTGTGTGTGCATCTATCAGATACATATACATGTGAGTACATACACACAACAAGTAGGTCACATGGGCATAGTGCAATTTCTTTTCTCACCTGGCATTTTAGCCAACAATTTTTTATTTCTGTTATTCATTTTTCCACTCTCTCCTCAGGTGACCACGGACCTCCACCAGGTGCTTTCAGATATAGGATACGTTCTGGAGTGTCGTGGGGTCGTTAAGGTCAAGGGTAAAGGGGAAATGACGACCTACTTCCTGAATGATGGACCGCCCAATAGTTAGCAGCCGTGGCAGCGCTAGCCGGGACCATTCCCACTGCAAGGACACGGCAGCACTACTGAGGGAGGACTCGCACCGCGAGCTAGCGGCTAACAACTAGCGACGCCATCACTTGAAACCCGAGAAAAGACTGTGAGACTCCAGGACTTGAGAAGGAAAGTGTTCTTGTGTGGCAGCCATGTTTTAGAAGGACGAGTGTTTTTCTCATGTCTAGCCTCTATTTCAGGCTACTTGAACGTTGCAAAGTTTGTCTATTTAAAACAACGCCTTTAGCCTGTGTCAAAAGAGGGAAAAAGCTGTACATACGGCTACCTTTTTTATTTTCTTCATTTTGTGTGATTTTTTTTTTCAGTCATTTTTTATTTCAGGATAATTATGAAACAGGTACTCATGTTTTATTTCTGGGTGACTTATTTATTTTAATCTTTATGTTTTGTGCAAAAAGTCCTTTATGAAAAAGTGTGAATACATACGTGCACAAATATCCAGTTTATTACAAGTGTGTATGTACATGCATATTTGTGTGTGTAAAATTGAGAAGGAAAATATTGACCAAAGACCAAAGTATTTACAAAAAACAAGGCAAGACTTGTCTGTTGTGTTCTCGCAGAAGTCTGCCATTATCACTAACTCAATCTGTTGCACGGCAATACCTTCAGTCTTTGTACTTCAGCGCTGTCAAAGGCTATTTCTCAGTATGGGAAAAATGTGTAACAACTTTAATTTTGAGGTCAAGCACAGTTTATCATCGATGACATCTGTAGGATTACTCTGCCCCCATCTCTAAAACATGTAATTCGATAGTAAAAAGTGGCTTGGAAGCCTTTTTTAAGTCCGGGGGAGAAGGTTCAACAAAATGAGAGGAAATAGCAGTTCCACCCAGGACGATGGTCCCCCTCCTCCTAAACCCTTGTCAGATTGGTTCCCCGCTCCATGGCTCAGTCCAGCTATAACAGCTCAGAGCTTGGGCACCCAAGGCACAGCTGTATACGTCATGGCCATAAAGGCATATACGGTCAACTGCGCCATCCCTTTCAAAGAGGTATGTTTTCTGTGCAAATGGAGATGAAAGGACTCAAAACTAAAAAAAAGATGTCCCAGAACCATCGAGGCGAAAACCTGGGCATTAGATGCAGTGGTGCATATAATACAGTCGTGGCCAAAAGTTTTGAGAATGACACAAATATTAATTTCCACAAAGTTTCCTGCTTCCGTGTCTTTAGATATTTATGGCAGATGTTACTATGGAATACTGAAGTATAATTACAAGCATTTCATAAGTGTCAAAGGCTTCTATTGACAATTACAGGAAGTTGATGCAAAGAGTCAATATTTGCAGTGTTGACCCTTCTTTTTCAAGGCCTCTGCAATACGCCCTGGCATGCTGTCAATTAACTTCTGGGCCACATCCTGACTGATGGCAGCCCATTCTTGCATAATCAATGCTTGGAGTTTGTCCACCCACCTCTTGAGGATTGACCACAAGTTCTCAATGGGATTAAGGTCTGGGGAGTTTCCTGGCCATTGACACAAAATATCGATGTTTTGTTTCCCAAGCCACTTAGTTATCACTTTTGCCTTATGGCAAGGTGCTCCATCATGCTGGAAAAGGCATTGTTCATCACCAAACTGTACCTGGATGGTTGGGAGAAGTTGCTCTCGGAGGATGTGTTGGTACCATTCTTTATTCATGGCTGTGTTCTTAGGCAAAATTGTGAGTGAGCCCACTCCCTTGGCTGAGAAGCAACCCCACACATGAATGGTCTCAGGATGCTTTACTGTTGGCATGACACAGGACTGATGGTAGCGCTCACCTTGTCTTCTCCGGACAAGCTTTTTTCCGGATGCCCCAAACAATCGGAAAGGGGATTAATCAGAGACAATGACTTTACCCCAGTCCTCAGCAGTCCAATCCCTGTACCTTTTGCAGAATATCAGTCTCTCCCTGATGTTTTTCCTGGAGAGGAGTGGCTTCTTTGCTGCCGTTCTTGACACCAGGCCAACCTCCAAAAGTCTTCGCCTCACTGTGCGTGCAGATGCACTCACACCTGCCTGCTGCCATTCCTGAGCAAGCTCTGTACTGGTGGTGCCCCGATCCCGCAGCTGTATCAACTTTAGGAGACGGTCCTGGCGCTTGCTGGACTTTCTTGTTAGCCCTGAAGTCTTCTTCACAACAATTGAACCGCTCTCCTTGAAGTTCTTGATGATCCAATAAATGGTTGATTTAGGTGCAATCTTACTGGCAGCAATATCCTTGCCTGTGAAGCCCTTTTTGTGAAAAGCAATGATGACGGCACGTGTTTCCTTGCAGGTAACCATGATCGACAGAGGAAGAACAATGATTCCAAGCACCACCCTCCTTTTGAAGCTTCCAGTCTGTTATTCGAACTCAATCAGCATGACAGAGTGATCTCCAGCCTTGTCCTCGTCAACACTCACACCTGTGTTAACGAGAGAATCACTGACATGATGTCAGCTGGTCCTTTTGGGGCAGGGCTGAAATGCAGTGGAAATGTTTTTTGGGGATTCAGTTCATTTGCATGGCAAAGAGGGACTTTGCAATTCATCTGATCACTCTTCATAACATTCTGGAGTATATGCAAATTGCCATCATACAAACTGAGGCAGCAGGCTTTGTGAAAATTAATATTTGTGTCATTATCAAAACTTTTAGCCACGACTGTATAGTGCATTCAGAAAGTATTCAGACTCCTTCACTTTTTCCACATTTTGTTACATTACAGCCTTATTCTAAAATGTATTGAATACATAAAAATCCTCATCAATCTACACACAATCCCTCATAATGGCAAATTTCATAATTATAAAAAACAGAAATACAGAAATAAGTATTCAGACCCTTTGCTATGGACTTGATTGGAGTCCACCTGTTTTTCAGCGACCGGGACTGGGAGACTAGTCAGGATCGCTGGAAAGATGAACGGAGCAAAGTACAGAGAGATCTTGATGAAAACCTGCTCCAGAGTGCTCAGGACCTCAGACTGGGGTGAAGGTTCACCTTCCAACAGGACAATGGCCCTAAAAAACACAGCCAAGACAACGCTCGAGTGGCTTCGGGACAAGTCTCTGAATGTCCTTGAGTGGCCCAGCCAGAGCCCGGACTTGAACCCGATTAAACATCTCTGGAGAGACCTGAAAGTAGCTGTGCAGCGACACTCCCCATCCAACCTGACAGAGCTTGAGAGGATCTGCAGAGAAGAATGGGAGAAACTCCTCAAATACAGGTGTGCCAAGCTTGTAGGGTCATACCAAAGAAGACTCAAGGATGTAATCGCTGCCAAAGGTGCTTCAACAAAGTACTGATTAAAGGGTCTGAATATTTATGTCAATGTGATATTTGTTGTTGTTGTTGTAATACATTTAAAAAATATATATAAAACCTGTATTTGCTTTGTCATTATGGGGTATTGTGTGTAGATTGATGAGGAAAATAATTATTACTGAATACTGTGCTTTGTCATCTTGAAGGCCCATAACTATTTTCACTGTGAGGTTTTAATAATACGACAAACTGCTTTCTTGCCAAACTTAACTTCTCTAAAGCATGTCTGATTATATTATCCTCTTTTCATTTTTCATGTTGTTTTAACATTGGGTATCTTGTATCTTATTATGATTAGAATTATGATTTATTATGCTTATTATGATATTTCCATTCCAACGATAAGGATCAAAGAGCAGAACGCTTTCTTTTAAAATGCCAGACGTAAGCTCAAGCTCATTGGCACCAACTGATCAACTGCAGCCAACTCACTCAGCGCTGTTTCCTCACCACCCTACAGTATTCAAACACTGGCTCTAGACCTGCTGACACATACCCATTAGCTGTCGCTTTGGCATCAAACCCCAAGTGGTGCATATTCCCCAATCACGAAGGACTGAAGCGTTTACACGCAGATAAACAAATTATACACTGTACCTTTTTATTGAGCAAACACTGCTTCAAGACTCAACTCAATCAGGTTGTGAGCTGATCCCCTTCCTATCGGACTTCAGGGCAGAGAGACGGGACACAATCAGCAGTATTTCCTACTTGAACTCTGCCTTAATTGAACAAGCCACTGGAGAATACAGTGTGAGCAGGAGCTGTGCCTGATTGCCACATCTGAGTTTCACAGTATGTTATACAGAGAGTGAGGGAGAGAAAGAGAGGGAAGGGTAGAGAGAGAGCCTGTGAAAGCTAATATAAATCATTTACTGACCTTAGCATTGACACAACACTGACTTCATTTTGTTCATTTTGACTTCACGTTTCCTCAAAACACCCCAGTCACCGTTCCTCTCTCTACCCAGTTCCCGCTCAGCCCAGTCAAAACTGTTCGCTGCTCTGGCACCCCAATGGTGGAACAAACTCCCTCATGACGCCAGGTCAGCGGAGTCAATCACCACCTTCCGGAGACACCTGAAACCCCACCTCTTTAAGGAATACCTAGGATAGGATAAAGTAATCCTTCTAACCCCCCCCCCCCCTTAAAAGAGTTAGATGCACTATTGTAAAGTGGTTGTTCCACTGGATATCATAAGGTGAATGCACCAATTTGTAAGTCGCTCTGGATAAGAGCGTCTGCTAAATGACTTAAATGTAAATGTAAATGTACCCTACTTAACTATGGCAACTACAGTAACAGTTGATCATGTTCGTACCAAAGCAAGCTAATGCTGCCTCATGCTATTGGTCCCTCCCAGTGCAGTGATATTTGGCCTTGAGCGTGTGGGACCGCCAGGCAACAGTAAAGGTCATGGGGTCGATAGATGACATAGGTGACCAACTAAGAGTGATGCACATAGAAATATAATACATAGAATGGATGTGGTAAGTAAGATGATGCACGTTGTGTCCATTCTATTTCTATGGGCTGTCCTGTCTTTGGGTTGGGTGGAAGTTGATTGTTGACTCTTGGGATGTTTTTAGGGGACGGGAGGAAGAGGGTTGTCCCAGTACTACTGAAACTGTGTTTTGTTCAGGCCTAATGAACCCTTTTCGAACCTTTTCCTTTTTGTTAGTTTGTTTTCTACCCCTGAGTTGAAGGACAAGAGTTGAGGACATTGACAAAGAGAAAAAGAACAGTTCCCCTTGAATAAAAAAAAAAACTAAAATCAATGGCTGTTTTGATTCGTTTTATGTGGTATTAGTGCAGCTTTCTTTACCTGCTGTCAAAACTGGGATCACCATTGGCTGATTGTCATTGAGCAGATGTTGACCAATGAAAGCCTTAGAGGATGTTGAGAGCAAGCAGCCACAGATACCCACAAACTGTGATACATGAGAGGATTCATAGCTTTGTTCCTCCATGCACTATCATGAAGGAGTTACAGTGCCAAACATACAGAAACTTGGTAGCTACAGCCACATCCTCTGCATTTTTAAAGGCCACCATTGAGATGGGTGCGTGTGTTGACTGACTCACTCAATGGCCCTGTAATCGGAAACAGCGTCGCTCCTCAGGTAGAGTGGCTCTCTCCCAGATCATGACATTTACACGTGCATATCGGAAAGGGACTAGCAAGTTAAAGCACACTGCATACGAGACAACAGGGACGGATACTACTACATGAGGGAGGAGTTAGGATAGGGTAAAGATACTGAATGTCTGAAGGCCAGTTAAGCTGCCAAAAGTGTACCGACAGAGAGTAAAAAATGTCTTCTGCCTAATAATGATCCAGTAATATAAAAAAAAACATATCTGGATATTCCTTTGACCTCATATGTTGTAATAATGATACTGTAATGTTAGCTTATTTAGAAAAAAGTTTTAAAGATAACACAAGGAAAACGTTTAGTTATAATTTTATTGCTTTACTTAATGTACTGAAATTATGCAAAATACAAGCTTTACCAAAAATACAAACACACTATCAAATATTTGGCAGCTAGACACTATTTAGTAACAATATACCTGATCCCAGATATTCAGTTACTATCCCAAAGGTCTCCTGAATGGTCTTACTGAGTGACAGTAGCTAATTACTGAAACAAAAAACTCTCTATTCTTTCCTTGTGGGTATTACCATTTTATTCCTCTGGAGGGAGGTAACAGCTCAATTGTACCAGTTGAAAGGCAGACGTCAATTGACAACATGATACAGTAGCTCCCAAAAAAATTGCATGCTATGACGAAAGTGGCTGTTTATCAAAAGCAGAAAAGTCCTTACAGTTCAACAGTCCCAAAGGGTCTTGGGATCGTGTGCATGCTTGTCTTACTGCAGGATAGGAAATCAAAATAAGCTGAACTCCCGGTCCGTCATTGACATCTCTTTCACAAACCTGAGGAAAAACAGTAGGTAGAGTGAGAACAGGCCACTGACACATCTGACTTCAAGAAACAAATTGTAAAGCTAAAAGTCAGACATGACACTCACTTCGTCATCTCACTGTTCTTGCGGGGGAATCGTCTGACTTGGGTCCAGCGTTCCTGCGTATTTCCTTGGCCTCCATTGGGCATCCACCATCCACACTGCTGGCTGTCTGTCAGGGGCACTGAGTACAGCTGGTTCGGGGCTAGGGAAGAGAGAGCCCATGTCAGTCAATACTGATCCCAGGGATGATAAGTGTATTCAATTAATGCAAAAAGAAGTCACATAAACTGACATCTGGGTGTCTGAACCCGTTTGAGCATCTCTCTGTATCGCTCCTGGCTCCCCTGGTGTATGTCTGGGCTGAAGGGAGGTGGCTGGTTGTAGATGCTGCAGGTATCAGTGCATTTTGGGGGTCCCCTCTGGGCTTGTATAGGGGGCAGTCTTGACTGTTTGGTAGAGCTCCTTAAATCAACCTCATCTGTAAAGGTCAGGGAGTCTGGCGTGCTTTTACCTTCAAATTATTATCCATGCCAGCACAGATTAACTAACACAGTTATGAAAAAAAGCTTATCACAATTTACAGACTGACAAATGTGGAATTATTTAGCTTGTTATAATAATTGAACATTTAGCTAAAATGTTGCTATTTAGAAATAATAACCAAGTAAGGTAAAAAAAAAAAAAAATGCAGATGCACAGTTTGGTAACAGAATTACGGTACAATGCCCCTCAATTGTATTCTGTTACTACATTTATCTGCACAGTTCTTCCGGTAAATGTGTTTTTGTAAAAATGTCTTTGGAAATTGTTAAAAGTAATCCTTGTGCATAGTAGAGTTATAATGTTTGTTAAACTTTGAAATCAATGTTTTTTGTTTGGTATGGCTACATTTTAAAGTGAAACGTCTGAATCTCAGCGTAATTCCGTTACTATGGAATTGCCCAAACCAAAGGCTCTTAGCTAAGTAGCTAGCTAACGTTAACGTAGATAGAATTAACAAAGCACTTGTCACTCACCGCGGTGGGAAGCAGACGCTCGTGGATTCACTAGCATCTTGTCTCCGATGGGATTTTGATAGCCCAAATTTGTTATCCCGAAGAAAGCCATAAAGTACCGTGGCCAGCAACAGTCTGAAGCTGTCCAGGATAGCATAAAAACGTGGGCAAGGCAAGCAAGCGCTCTGTAAATAAATCACAATGTGTTCTGTTTTACACGGAACCATGGTAACAAGTGCCACCCATCAGTTGGACTTCCGGCTATCAGTGGGTGGAGCCGGGGTTAGCGCTATTTTGAATCCTTGGTACGTCCCTAAACCCAACCAGTCTACAGGATCGGTGAGTCCCCCGCGGGACAGCTGAGCTAACGTAAGCTAATGTGATAAGTGTAACCAACGTCACATAGCCCCCCAGAAGAAACGCACACGGACACCCACACTTCAGGTTGACTCTGTTTTGATCTGCAGTAAAATATATAAAACAGTGATGACAGGTATTGACAGGATGGTCACAGCCACATGTTCACTACTCTCAGAATATCTCTCAGACTCAATCCACAAAGTGATCGTATAGTATACATGCGTTGTGTTAATTGTTTGTTTTTTTAAATGCAGAAAAGCATACCTGCAGTAAAAGATATCAAACAGTGATGACAGGCATTGACAGGACGGTCACAGCCACACGTTCACTGGTTAGGTAGGACACAATATATATTTTAGATATGAGCAAAAGTAATGTTACATGCCCTCAATGTCAAGTGATATTAAGCCATAAATACAGAGCACCAGCAGAACCCTTTTTATATAAACCTTTTAAGGTTGTAAGAAAATCACATTCGCTATTGACTTTGAGATATATGAACCCATTTTCCAAAGACAGTTTTAAACAGTTTTTATATACAGAGGAAGGAGACATGAACCTGCTCTCAGACTATCTCTCTCAGACTGAGGAGCAGGCAGACCAACTTCCCAAATAAGGGAGAAGCACTCAAAACCCACTAGTTGTTCTTTCAAAGAAAATAATACAAAAATGGTAAGTTCGAAGACCTCTCGTATGCCAACCTTACTACAATGGCAGCAAATATAATAATATTCTTATGGATTCAACAACACATAATGAAAGGAAACTTTATTTATATCACACCTTTTCCTGATGTGAATGGTTTCACCCACTACTCTACCCGCGAACTGCGGCGTTCTTCGATATCTACATTGCGGGTGAGGTTGATGGAAACTCTTCATTTTCACTTTGTCACATGAGCATGAGGTTGTAAGTAACAAGACATTTACAGTAGCTATTACAGTGAAAGAATACCATGCTATTGTTTGAGTAGAGTGCACTGTTATGAACTTGAAAATGTATTAAGAACACAATTAGGCACATTTGGGCAATCTTGACAAAATTTTGAACATAAATGCAATGGTTCATTGGATCAGTCTAAAACTTTGCACATACACAGCTTCCATCTAGTGGCCAAAATCTACATTGCTCCTGGGCTGGAATAATACATTATGGCCTTTGTCTTGCATTTCAAAGATGATGGTACAAAAAAATGCATGTTATTTTCTTTGTATTATCTTTTACCAGATCTAATCTGTTATATTCTCCTACAATAATTGAACATTTCCACAAACTTCAAAGTGTTTCCTTTCAAATGGTATCAAGAATATGCATATCCTTGCTTTAGGTCCTGAGCTACAGACAGTTAGATTTGGGTATGTCATTATAGGCAAAAATTGAAAAGGGGCGGATCCTTAATAGGTTTTAACCAACCCTACCCTTACATAAACCTTACATTAACCGTCCCAAGTATCCCATTTAGACTTTGCCGTGGAGCCTTGGCGAAGAAGCAGGGGTCTGTTCAAAAGGTTGAGACGTTACAAAACGTTCAGATATAATTGCATTTTGACAGATGCTCTTCTTGCTCCGTTATTGAAAAAAATCGAACAATGTGCTTGAGACAAAAGGTGAGCAGGGAAGATGGAACAACAGGCACATTAAGAACGATGATATGGTGAGAAGTCCATGATGATGATGACGATGATGATGATGATTTTTATTCGGATCCCCATTAGCTGGGGCGGCAGGTAGCCTAGTGGTTAGAGGGTTGGGCCAGTAACTGAAAGGTTGCAAGATCAAATCCATGAGCTGACAAGTTTAATAATCTGAACAACCCACTGTACCTAGGTTGTCATTCTAAATAAGAGTTTGTTCTTAACTGACTTGCCTAGTTAAATAAAATAATCTGTTGAAGAAGCAGCAGTGTAGAACATGACAAAATACTGAACGCTAATGGACAAGAACAGCAACACAAATTTAAACTAAGACCACAATGACTAAGGAAACATATTACTATTTTAAAAAAGAAGGAGAAAATAAAGAAAAAAAATCAACATTGTGTTCTATTTTCCAGTTTAACATCTTATTTCAAATAATGCATGTACTGTGTTTATTGTAGGCACTGTGACAAATGTTCTTTATAGTGGTTCAGAAGGCACACAATAAATAGACCAAATGTTTCCAACTAGGCCCCTTTTTTCTCAATTTCCGCCTGAATGACATGCCCAAAGTAAACTGCCTGTTGCTCTGGCCCTGAACCCAGGATATGCATATAATTGGTACCATTGGAAAGAAAACACTTTGAAGTTTGTAGAAATGTTTAAATAATGTAGGTGAATATAACACAATAGATATGGAAGGAGAAAACCCAAAGAAAAACCAACCGGAATTTTTGTTTTTTGAGAAACCATGCTCTTACAATGGAAAGTATAGGGGCATACTTAATTCTAGCTCCCAGGGTGCAATTCCTATAGATTCCACAGGGTGTCAGCAGTCTATGTTCAAGGTTTCAGGCTTGTAACTTCCAAAACGAATAAGAAATATCAGTTTTAGTACAGGGACACAGTCTTGGAAATTCGTGTTTGGGCGCGTCATGAAGACAAGACGCACCTGCTAAAATCGGTTTCCTATTGAACATACTTCTGTCCGCAAGAAATATTATAGTTTGATTACATTTCAGGGTATCTGAGGAGTAAATAGAAACGTATTTTGACTTGTTGAAACAAAGTTTAGTGGTAGATTTTCAGATTCCTTTCTCTGCATGTTGAACGAGTGGATTACTCAAATCGATGGCGCCAACTAAACATACTTTTTGGGATATAAAGAAGGATTTTATCTAACAATGTTATATCTGGGACCCTTTGGATGACAAAAAAAGAGTAAGATTTTTAGACAGTAACGAATATTTAATCGCTATTTGTGAATTTATGAAACCTGTGCCGTGGAAAAATATTTTGTGGGGCGCCGTCCTCAAACAATTGCATGGCATGCTTTCGATGTAATAGCTACTGTAAATCGGACGGTGCAGTTAGATTAACAAGAATTTAAGCTTTCAACCAATATAAGACACTTGTATGTACCTAAATGTTTAATATCCATAATATTTATGATTATTTATTTGAATTGCGCGCCCTCCAGTTTCACCGGAAGTTGTCCTGCTAGCGGGACGCCTAGCCCTAAGAAGATTTATCGTGGTTCAGAAGGCACACAATAAATAGACAACAAATGTTTCCAATACAAACTTGGTGCATAATGGGACATTTGGGTCTCTTTTCCTACAATAATGCTGTTAGACACACTGGCTTTATGTCTGTAAAGAAATCAGTGTCTTCAGACTCTGCGCAATATTATGACTGGCATGCATTCCTTTACCTGTTTTTCTTACAGTAAACATATTTGTTCCAGCTATTTTTGTGTACTGAGACATGACGTCGTAGCCTAATCCTCTGTTATGTAGAGATATGAGTGAGATGGCTCTGGACTCCAGTTCAGCATAAGTAAGTCTTAAGGTTAGTGCTTCGGAGATTATTTTTATTGTTTGGTAAATGGGTGTGGTCAGAGGTGCCGTGTCAAACATGGGCTTCCAGATCGGTGGTCCCCTGCCCCCTCCCTCAGAGCCTGGGACTAACCCCCCTGACCAACGCTGTCTACCTGGGTTCTACACCACAAAAATACTACTGCCGGATGATTCTAGCACAGATTGTGGTACGTAAGGTGTTATAAGCCTGACTGAAAGTGGCAGACTGTTCTGGCCTTAAATGGCCTTACTGAAGAGCTCAGTGACTTTCAATGTGGCACCGTTATAGGATGCCATCTTTCCAACAAGTCTGCCCTGTTAGAGCTGCCCTGGTCAACTGTAAGTGCTGTTATTGTGAAGTGGAAACAACGGCTCAGCCACGAAGGGGTAGACCACACAAGTTCACAGAACGAGTGCTGAAACGCGGAGCGTGTACAAATCGTCTGTCCTTGGTTGCAACACTCACTACTGAGTTCCAAACTGGCTCTGAAAGCAACCTCAGCACAAGAACTGTTCGTCGGGATCTTCATGAAATGGGTTTTCATGGCCCAGCAGCCACACACAAGCCTAAGATCACCATGCACAATGCCAAGTGTCTGCTGGAGTGGTGTAAAGCTCGCCGCCATTGGACTCTGGAGTATTCTCTGGACTCTGGAGTATTCTCTGGAGTGATGAATCACGCTTCACCATCTGGCAGTACAACGGAGGAATCTGGGTTTGGCGGATGTCAGGAGAACGCTACCTGCCCCAATGTATAGTGCCAACTGTAAAGTTTGGTGGATGAGGAATAATGGTCTGGGGCTGTTTTTGGGAGAGCCCTTTCCTGTTTCAGCATGACAATGCCCCAGTGCACAAAGCGAGGTCCATACAGATATGGTTTGTCGAGATCGGTGTGGAAGAACTTGACTCTCCTTGACAGAGCCCTGACCTCAACCACATCGAACACCTTTGGGATAAATTGGAACGCCGACTGCGAGTCAGGCCTAATCGCCCAACATCAGTGATCGACCTCACTAATACTCGTGTGGCTGAATAGAAGCAAGTCCCTGCAGCAATGTTCCAACATCTAGTGGAAAGCCTTCCCAGAAGAGTGAAGGCTGTTATAGCAGCAAAGGGGGGACCAACTCCATATTAATGCCCATGATTTTGGAATTCGATTTTCAATGAGCAGGTGTCCACAGACGTTTCCACAATAACAGCACTTACAGTTGACTGGGGAAGCTCTAGCAGGGCAGAAATTTGACGAACTGACTTGTTGGAAAGATGGCATCCTAGGACGGAGCCACGTTGAAAGTCACTGAGCTCCTCGGCAGGCCATTCTACAGCCAATATTTGTCTATGGAGATTGCATGGCTGTGTGCTCAATTTGATACACCTGTCAGCAACGGGTGTGGCTGATATAGCCGAATCCACTAATTTGAACCGGTGTACACATACTTCTGCATATATAGTGTATGTGTCTCTTTTTCGTATCCCTTGTTGGGTGAGTGTTTCAATGGCTGACTGGAACCAGCTAGGATAGTAGAGGAGCCCACTGCCGTGGTCAGCCCTGAGATTTGCCATCGTTAACCTTGCCCATAATAGTAGAAACTTCGACAGGAGCCTGGCCTTCAGTTGGGAGCAGATCCATGAGGAAGACAAGAAGCAACGCAAGAATGAAACATCCTGTCAGGGACTTTTACACAAACACACACACACACACGTTTGGTGAAGTGATGTCATACTTAACATAAATATACTATCTCCACTTAGGATTCCTGCCTTTGCCGGTGGTCTGTTCTCTATTTCTAAGACTTACTTTGAGTACATTGGGACCTACGATGACAAGATGGAGATCTGGGGAGGTGAGAATGTGGAGATGTCCTTCGGGGTAAGTTATGCAGAATGTGGATGGGCAGGAAGTACCTCAACAATTATGTTGGCCTGACTGATGTTCTTCTTCTTTGGTATCATGGCATTCGCACATTTAAAAAACAAATTGCACCACCAACTAACCATGCACCTATAGGTCACTATCCCATTCTACTTGACCCTAACAGATCCTACACCAGGCCGACGGCCTGGGAGGACAGGACTCTTTCGTTCAATAAATCTTGTAACTCTTCTGCAGTAAATTCTCATACACCCAAGTACTTCTCTGCAGCTGCCACCACAACAACTATTTTCTGTGATTTACATTCCATTTCTGTGGTGCAGTTAATAACCATGGCAATGAATGCTAAGGAGCCAACCTTACTGAAACACACATTTGTATCACTGTGTATTGGCCTAGGCCTACTACTCACCCTTGACCCATCATCCTCTACTCTCTTTACTGTCTCAGCATATGGCACCTGCTGTTCTACTCTGACCCTGGCAACCTTACCGTCTCTCTCACACCGGACACTTCTGATCCCCAGCAGCATGGGCACCCCCACAATTGACACACCACCAATACTACACATTCCTTTGTCCCATTCCTTCCTGCACACTTCTCACATCTCGGAATCTCCCTCCTACACACCGCTGCAACATGAGCATAAGCTTTGCATCTGAAACACCTTAGTGGGTGACTGCTTCAAAACTCAAAAGGACAGACAGTGTCTTCTCAGCTTCACCACGCTCGCCACCGGATCTGCGTCGCACCAAACCGTGGGTGTCACAGACACAGGGAATCTAAAATGTCAGTTGCTCCACGTCAACACTTAACGAGAGCAAAGCAAGTCACAGGTCTTGTCCCGAGTCCCGTGATGCAGAGGGCCAGCTCCCTCTGGGCGGAGAAAATACATACAAATTCACTTCGAGCTACTTTCACCGATTTAACAGTACCCAAATTATTTTTCTACCCATCCTGATACTACAAAAGGCAGGGATCCACTTTTTAAAAAAATGTCACTCCCACTGGGCCAGATTCATCCTTTGCATGAACATCGGAGGTCTTCACCACACCTGCCACCGCAGGTAATTAATCCTTGTTCTCGTCAGGTTAAATTTCTGTGCCATCAGAGACAGCAGAATATGGTTTGTACTTGGAGCCATTCTTCCTCAACACACATCTTCCCTCTACACTCGGCTCTTCTCCTTCTTCCTCGCTGTCCGTAACCACGTCTATACGTTTACCTGAGGAAGTTGGGAGGACATCTGGAGATCATCGCCTGCTCAGTAGTGGGAAATATCTTCCGCAGTAAGAGCCCTCACACCTTCCCCAAAGGCACATCGGTGATCGCACACAACCAGGTGCACCTAGTCGACGTCTGGAAGGACGACTACAAGCAGATCTTCCACAGGAACAAGAGGGCTGCCACCATAGCCAAAAGAGGTTGGGAATTGGAATTGGGAGGTTGTGAACTGGCATTGTGGTGCCAGAACAACAACCGATACCCTCAATGTCAGCTAAACAAAGGAGTTGATTGTTGACTTCAGGAAGCAGAGGAGGGAACATGCCCAATCCACATCAATCGGACTGCAGTGGAGAAAGTCAGTAGTTTTAAGTTCCTTTGTGTCCACAACACCGATGACTTGACATGGACCAACAACAACACCACTCTTGTCAAGAGGGTGCAACACCACCTTTAACGTCCTAAACCGTCTGAAGAAATTCCCACCCATCCAGGACATCTACTTGAAACGGTGCCTGGGGAAGTCCTGCAGCGTCATCAAAAACCCCACACACCCCAGCCATGAGCTGTTCACTCCTTTACCGTCGGAGTATCAGGTCTGACACCAACAGGCTCAGAGACAGTTTCTATCTACAAGCCATCAGACTGTATCGGAGCATGAGGTCTGACACCAACAGGCTCAGAGACAGTTTCTATCTACAAGCCATCAGACTGGGGAACACAAACTGGACCGACCACCTGCACTGATTGTCCACACCGTTGCACTCAATCACACATATAAACATTCATGCTACACACACATCACAATTACTGCTACCAGACTCTTATTAACTATTGTTCATACTGCACAATTTAAACACTTGCAAGCCCAATCCAAATACATGTGTAAATATTGTACTATAAATTGTGCCTGCCTGTATATATGCCATTTAGCAGACACTTTTATACAAAGCGACTTATAGTAATGCATGCATATATTTTACGTATGGGTGGCCCCGGAAATCGAACCCACTACCGTTACAAGCACCATGCTCTATCAATTGAGCTAAGTATTATACTTATGCTAAAATGTTTATTCTATTCTACTCAGCCATTTACTTTATGTTTGTATTTGTATACTTTATTATTTCTTGTTGTTGCATTGTCGAGAAGGAACCTGCAGGTAAGCAGTTCGTTGGACCGTATATACCATATGTATCTTGTAAAGATGACTAATAAAACTTGAAACTTGAATAGTGTGTCCTCACAAACCTTTTTACACATGACAATTGGGGGTCTAGGTTCTGTTCTCACACTGTTGCACATATCGCTCAGCTGATTAAAGTGTGGTATTGCACTATATCCTGCACTCTTAGAAAAAAAGGTGCTTTCTTGAACCTAAAAGGGTTCTTTGGCTGTCCCCATAGGAAAACTCTTTCATTAACCTGTTTGGTTCCATGCAGAACCATTTTGGTTCCAGGTAAAACTGTTTTGGGTTCCATGTAAAAACCCTTTCCACAGAGGATTCTCCTTGGAACCCAAAATATTTATCCTATGGGGACAGCCAAAGAACCCTTTCGGAACACTTTTTTCTAAGAGTGTGCATTATTGTTCACATAATGGAAAAATTTGAGCATTGGGCCAGTAACCGAAAGGTTTGAATACCTGAGTCGTCAAGGGGAAAAATCTGTTGCTGTGTCCTTGAGCAAGGCACTTAAAGGGCAATTCTGCGACTTTACAACCTCATCTTCAGCACCAAACCAGTGTCTACTTATGTGAAAACAGTGCATTTCTATAATCTGTGGGTAAAAATACAAGACAAAAAAGGTCATAAACAAATCCTTCTCTGTGACATTACAGGGTAGGCTTGAAAGCAAAGAAACAGCCATTTTCAAAACCTGCAACGGGTTTCTAGCCCAAGGGAGGGTACTTTCTTGCTCACCCCGAATCTCATGGTGTTTGAAAATCACTGTTTTGAAAAAAATCACTTAACTTTTGATGATGTCATATGGTAGAACTATATAACTATACAGTGAGGGAAAAAAGTATTTGATCCCCTGCTGATTTTGTACGTTTGCCCACTGACAAAGATATTATCAGTCTATAATTTTAATGGTAGGTTTATTTGAACAGTGAGAGACAGAATAACAACAAAAATATCCAGAAAAATGCATGTCAAAAATGTTATAAATTGATTTGCATTTTAATGAGGGAAATAAGTATTTGACCCCTTCTCAATCAAAAAGATTTCTGGCTCCCAGGTGTCTTTCATACAGGTAACGAACGGAGATTAGGAGCACACTCTTAAAGGGAGTGCTCCTAATCTCAGTTTCTTACCTGTATAAAAGATACCTGTCCACAGAAGCAATCAATCAATCAGATTCCAAACTCTCCACCATGGCCAAGACCAAAGAGCTCTCCAAGGATGTCAGGGACAAGATTGTAGACCTACACAAGGCTGGAATGGGCTACAAGACCATCGCCAAGCAGCTTGGTGAGAAGGTGACAACAGTTTCTGTGATTATTCGCAAATGGAAGAAACACAAAAGACCTGTCAATCTCCCTCAGCCTGGGGCTCCATGCAAGATCTCACCTCGTGAAGTTGCAATGATCATGAGAACGGTGAGGAATCAGCCCAGAACTACACAGGAGGATCTTGTCAATGATCTCAAGGCAGCTGGGACCATAGTCATCAAGAAAACAATTGGTAACACACTATGCCGTGAAGGACTGAAATCCTGCAGCGCCCGCAAGGTCCCCCTGCTCAAGAAAGCACATATACATGCCCGTCTGAAGTTTGCCAATGAACATCTGAATGATTCAGAGGACAACTGGGTGAACGTGTTGTGGTCAGATGAGACCAAAATTGAGTTCTTTGGCATCAACCCAACTTGCCGTGTTTGGAGGAGGAGGAATGCTGCCTATGACCCCAAGAAACCATCCCCACCGTCAAACATGGAGGTGGAAACATTATGCTTTGGGGGTGTTTTTCTGCTAAAGGGACAGGACAGCTTCACCGCATCAAAGGGACGATGGACGGGGCCATGTACCGTCAAATCTTGGGTGAAAACCTCCTTCCCTCAGCCAGGGTATTGAAAATGGGTCGTGGATGGGTATTCCAGCATGACAATGACCCAAAACACACGGCCAAGGCAACAAAGGAGTGGCTCAAGAAGAAGCACATTAAGGTCCTGGAGTGGCCTAGCCAGTATCCAGACCTTAATCCCATAGAAAATCTGTGGAGGGAGCTGAAGGTTCGAGTTGCCAAACGTCAGCCTCAAAACCTTAATGACTTGAAGAAGATCTGCAAAGAGGAGTGGGACAAAATCCCTCCTGAGATGTGTGCAAACCTGGTGGCCAACTGCAAGAAACGTCTGACCTCTGTGATTGCCAACAAGGGTTTTGCCACCAAGTACTAAGTCATGTTTTGCAGAGGGGTCAAATACTTATTTCCCTCATTAAAATGCAAATCAATTCATAACATTTTTGACATGCGTTTTTCTGGATTTTTTTGTTGATATTCTGTCTCTCACTGTTCAAATAAACCTACCATTAAAATTATAGACTGATCATTTCTTTGTCAGTGGGCAAACGTACAAAATCAGCAGGGGATCAAATACTTTTTTCCCTCACTGTATATATATTTTTTTTTTCTCGAGAAATGTGCTATTTCACATATGTTGACACTCGTATTGTGCTGGAGATAATGAAAATGACGATGAAAAGTGGTGGAATTGCCCTTTAACTCTAATTTGCACTATGGCTGACCCTGTAAAAAACAACAAATTTCACTGCAGCTATCTGGTGTATGTAACAAAAAATAAATAAAAAATGACACAGCAATCTTTGCTTTATTTTTCTTCTTCCTGTTCGCTCAGAACAAATATGGTGACATCTCAGAAAGCCTCAAACTTAAAGAGAAGCTAAGCTGCAAAAATGTCACATGGTACTTGCACAATGTTTATGTTCAATTTATTTCACTTTCATTAGAAATTGGATTGTCAGTTTATAATTACTCATCTACTTTTTTTAATCAATATTCTACCAAAAAGCTATTTTATCAGCTCAATAACTCTGGCTCTAAGACTTGCCTGGATGTGGGAGAAAATAATAAGGGTGGGAAACCAGTTATCTTACACATGCCACATGTCACATGTCACGACTTCCGCCAAAGTTGGTGCCTCTCCTTGCTCGGGCTGCGTTCGGCGGTCGACGTCACCGGCTTTCTAGCTGCCACCGATCTACGTTTCTTTTTCTATGTTGTTCTGTCTTGATTGTACATACCTGGTTCCCATTACGTTGTAATTTATTCCCTATTTAACCCTCTGGTTCCCACATGGTTTTGTGCGTGTTTGTTCTTTGTTTAGTGTTTAAGACTTCTGTGAGCTGGTGTGTTGGTCCCTGCGTGTAAATCATTGTTTCTTTTCGAGTAAAGTACGTCTTTTACTCAGTTATGTGTCCTGCGCCTGACTCCGTCCTAACCGCTGCACACTGACACTTGACACCACAACATTGGAGGAAACCAGGTACTTTAGTCTAAATCATGTACAATATACAGAGCCATATCTGTGCAGGTTCCATATAATTGCCACACAGTATTTTTTCCCAAACATAACATTTGTGTGTGTAGTATTTTGAGTACACATCCCACTAAACTGTGTCTGCATGCGACCCCTGGGGCAGCGCTGGTTGTCACTGAACTCTCGCGCCTGTAGGGATTAGAAATGCGGTGGACCCTGCGCAAGTGTGGCATTTCACACCTGTACGTAACCATGACATTCTAAACTGTCAAGAAATATTTGATTAGGGTTAGTCTATTTCACAGTTACACAATGATAATAAATACATCTCTTCACTGTTCTGGAAGTCTTACTGTGGGTCTCGTACATGGGTTTGTTCCATATACAATATTTGGAGACCATTTGGAAGTCATTTTCTCCTCTCCAGGACAAAACACTGATTGTTGTCTTGTATTGCAGCACAAGAACGTTAACTACTTTACAGTGTACACATGCTGTTACACATAGCTTGGCTATATTCATGCTGCACTGTTTCTTTAGGAGGAAAGTGCAGAACAGAGTATTGTGGTCACTTGCAGTGCACAATAGCCTTTTATTCTGCTCAACATTATTCTAATTACATTGTATGTGTTTGTGTATGGTGTTCTCTCCTGAATAATCCCTCTTCCGGGCAAATGCTTGACAGTAGACCGAGATAGTGGTGATGAATAGCTGTGACTCAGCCAGCTGAGCAATGGGATCCATGGAGGAAGGTGGACATCTCCATTATGCATTACATTTGGGAGCCCCTGCACTTTTTTGATTACAACACATGAATTTATGAAATATGGCACACTGCCCAGTTTGAATTAATGTTTTGTATTATTTATTTATTAAAAGGAGAAGCTGAAAATGTTGAGGCTTTTGAAGATCTTTTGTAGAGGACCCCAATTAGAGGAATTTGTGAACATTTCTGTTTTGGCACTAGTGCTTTGTACACTTCAAAATACACATTTGAATTTGTGAAATTCTTTACAATTCACCATCCCAAACTACATTTGTTTTCCTTCAAGTTTTTTTGTGTACTGTGTGTGGTATATATTGTAGCTATCCTCGCTATGTTACAATTACTACCAAGTGGGTTAACCCGATTTGCACAATGCATAGGGTGCTTGCTTTTTTCACACCAGCGACGCGGATTCGCTTCCCTTAACCGCCGTCTCTACAATATCATGAAGAATTAAATCAAGCATACGCATATACGTCGTTCTAATAATCCCATCTGAAATTAAGTATTTTCAGATAATGGACTACGGACATCTTCCATACCAGATTATGACCTGTTGACCTTTAGTACTTAGAATTTGAAGTGTTTGCCTTTTGGTATCTCTTCCATGTTCGTTCATGCGGTTTAATACATGACTGCATTGATAATCCCAGGCAGTATTGGCCTCTAGTAGCCTACTACTACTGATCCACTTAATGTACATGTCAGTGGGCTAGCTGTTCACTTTGATTGGTGTATTATTCTCTGAAGAGTGCACACTAGAACTCCGCCCCGTCCATCTTTTATTTGTCTTTCGGAATGTGCGGTCATTGAAGCCATCAGTAATGGGAAGTGCATCGAGCGCTGGTGAGTTTCTCTTTAAACCAATAAAATCACTGAATTCAGTTGTGTCATTATAACAGGGAAGAAGGAAACTGCGTTAGAGATGCACTGCAAGTAGCTTGGTGCTTGGCAATTTACAGAAGTGTCGGTCGGGGTTCGCGCTGTAATCTCCGCATTCTCAGTTAAAGTTAATCGTTTGAATTGGAAATGGCTGGAAGTAAGTGTTAATTTAAAAACAAAAAGCTATCCCTCTGCCTACTACGAACACATTGACAGCTAGCCGCGCGCTAACGGGTCATTTTGCAGCTGACTGCATGCTTGTCATTCTGTCAAAACAGCCACGAATATGATGCTGGGATGTTTTAGCTAACGATAGTGTCTGTTTGGTGTTTTGTTATTAAAGAAACTCGTGTAATTTATAGTTAGCTAGTTACTTTGGTGTGTAACCTAGGTCCAAATATTTTGTATAGAGCGTGACTAGTTTGCTAGCTAGCTAACGTTACCGTGTACAGGTGCAAATTCGTCTAAGTTAGCTAGCTTGGCTAGCTAAACGTACCCCGTGTTATTTGTGGTCACTGCACGGCTAGATGTGTTGAGCCTTTTTAAATACGGGATTGGGTTGAGGATTTTGCTAATAACATTATAGTGGATGGTGTGTTGTGACTATTTGTGTCTGCAAAGTGGAGAATGCTTATCCGAGAGAGGTGCACATTCTGTAAACTGTAGCTAGCTAGCTAATATTACATTGACCGTTTAATTACCTCTCTCCCTGCTCTTGTTGTGGATTCTCTCTCTCCCTGACCCAAGAGAGACCGGCCGGTGTTGCCATTGCACAACAAGGACCCGGTATGATTATGATTACTGGCGTATACAGAAATAGTGATGTAACTGTGTCGTCTTGCATGTAGAT
This sequence comes from Salvelinus alpinus, assembly GCF_045679555.1. NCBI lineage: Eukaryota > Metazoa > Chordata > Actinopteri > Salmoniformes > Salmonidae > Salvelinus > Salvelinus alpinus. The sequence goes on along the minus strand of NC_092113.1, from coordinate 8,739,284 downwards.
TTTGTGTATTTCTTAGTGGACTTATTTAGTCTATTCCACTTACATATTATGTGACAAAATATCGACTTAGAAGAGGTGCTAAACAAGGTCTTAGGTCTACACCATTTCCGTGTAGGTAAGATAAGAGTATTAATATTTTTGAAGGTGGCACACAATGTCTTGATTTCTTATCAGCCGTATGAGAAGAAAAGTTTGGCCTAAAATGGTTTAATATCTTTACCATATGATTTGTGGTTTTATAGACTCTATATAGGCTGTGTTTTTTAAGTGTCCTTTTCAAATAAAGTGACATTTGTTAAAAATATTTAGGGCTAAAACTGTTCTCCTGAAAAGAAAACGACAAGTGCTTCCTGAAAGTAGATCTACATTTTCCAAATATCTGTTCCTCTATGTCCAATCTTACTGCCTATAGCACACAAGGAGGTACAACTAAGAATGTTTCAATCTATTGTTCTCTTTCACTTATTGGTGCCAGCCTCCTTTGTTTATCCCAAGGCTGTTTCTCTGAATGTCTAGAAAATTCATTGTTTGAAAGCAGTGTTTAACTTGTTTTGTGTTTGAAAAGTGGTTGTGGCTGTTTGTACTCCATTGGTATGAATCATTGTGTCAGTCAGGGCCCAGAGTAGTGCTCTAGTCTATTTGCGTAATAGTGTGATATTGAAGTCATGCCTTCAATAGGCTTACGCTATTAAACTAGACTACAGTGGACTACACTGTATTGTTCTTGTGTGAATGTGTGTGTGTTCCTCCCACAGGTGTTATCATAAATGTTAGGCCAATCAATCCTGTTCTTGATAATGACTTGTTTTTTGACATTTACCTTTGCCTAGGAAAAATGAGCTCCATTCCCCTCTCTCGGTCCGAGGTGTTTGGGGAGCTGCGGAAGGAGCTGCATGAGGATGAGGAGTTCCGTCAGTCCGACGCTCACATCTTCATCATCATGGGAGCATCGGTGAGGGGGGGGGGCTGGTTGTGAGAGGTTACTCTGATAATTGATCAATGACCCTGCATGTTTTAGACCTTCAAAGCACTGTCAAAATGATTTGTATCATTACAAAAGTTGTTTGAGTAAATGGAATGATGGATGTGAGTGTGTGTGTGTTGGATGCTTACTGGAGAGAGTGACTGACAAAATGAGTGAATCACTTGAGATTGCGAACATCATCTAACCTTTTTTGTGGACATTTATGAAATGCTCAGAAAATGTATGAGCGATTATGAAATGAAACCTGTAATGCATTCTTTAGCTAGATTTCCATCCAATTGGCGACAGATTTTCATGCGAATATTCTAAAATCTGCCTAAAAACAATATGCGCATTTTCCCACCAGAGATGTTCCCATAAAATGTACTTGTTGCATATAAAAGGCTGTGCGAGATGACGTAGTGCACATAAAAATAAATTTTGCGGTTAAATTCCCATGTACCAAATAAATAAAGTTAAAGGGGTTTCCAATGCGTTTTCAACTCTACTGATGGTTTTCTCACCGAATTTGTTTTGTTACTGTATATAGAGAATGTGCTGACTCTGGTATTTGCACATGCGCTCTAGCCATCAGTGCGATCTGCACTCTGTTGGCTGGAGCACATGTATAGCCTACATGAGGTTATTATGGACAAAAGAGCAATATTATTTTTATATGTCATGGCAGCCAAGCATCGATTATCAGAATAAGATCCTCGATATTTATTGTAACGGAGCATCAAGCTCATCACCCTGCACTTTCATTACCCTGTGAAGTTCATCACTTATTTCCTTAGTAGCCTAATAAACGGCATGCTTTCCTGATGAGTTGTAGTGGGAGGACCACACAACGTGTCATCGTGTGACTCTAAGCTTACTTCCATATGATGGTTATTGTATCAATGTTTGCGTGTAAAAGTGTTTCCACCAGCATTTCTCGCAATATTAATTTGACCGACACAGAAATATCCCACCTTGTGTAGCGTGTTTTGTTTTGTTGACATTTGGAAAGTTTACCGAAAAATTCTGTTACCATCAGGCTTGTCATTACTTAAAAAAAATAATAATAATTTATCCGACATGTACTTTACTCGCATAAAAAGGTTGGTTAATGAGGAAGTTCAAGATATATCTAAGACACTGGATTAGCCTAGCTATTTACTAAATGTAGGCTACCAAACTGCAGAATCTGTTATACCTATTTTATAAACACTTTATAATAGATTTTAGGTGGACATAGAAGGGAACACATTTTGTGAGAAAGTTGTGTTGAAAATTTAAAACGGAAAAGAGAGAGGTTGCACATGACCTGTTTTGAGGAAATGTCTACATTTCATTGAGACACATAACAGCGCTTGTGTAACTAAGCAACCCCAGAATCACTTGAGCTTTCTGTAGTCTGGCCTTGATACAGAGAACAAACATAACAAGGTTCCTGATTGTTGGTTTTGGTTTGGACACAGGCTGTTTGTTAGCCAATCATGGTCAGCTCAGACCATTTGTTAGGCAATCATTTGGGCACAGATAGTTTGTTGGCCAATCATAGTGTAAGAACTGATCTTTTGTTGACCAATTGTTTTGAGAGCTCAGCATAATGACCAAGTTACCCAGTCATTTAGAGCGAGTTTAACGAGCCAGAATTTCATATTTCCCACAGCCTATAATAATTTATTCTCCTTTCAATACCTACTAGGATTATCAATCCAGTGACTAAGTCCAGGCACTCTGAAGTTGCATTTTCTTATACTATTTCCTTCTCTAGGAATGACACCCTCTCTAGGCCTACACGGTTTATTTCCTGTTTCCTTGTTCTCTGCTGACTTGTAAAGACCTGCCTAGTTTGCTGATAAAGTGTGGGAGAGTAGTTCTGATATTTAATTATTCCGCCCACTTCTCTTCCATCTACTTTCTCCTGCTCTATTTACTTTTGTTTGAAAGGAGTGGAACAAGGGCTGAATAGTGCAGTGTCACTGTCTGTCAGCAGTTTCCTGTCATAGCAATAGAGGCAAGTCTGGAATCAGGATGGGGTAATGGTAAGGCAGAGCTGTGGTTTTTAGGAACAGTGATTGTACTACAAAAGGCTATGCATAGGCTACTGTAAAATATGCTTTGTTTCCAATGCTGCAGTCTGTCCTTGTCACTCCACAAGCACAAACCAATCACCAGGTGGTGTTGCACGTGCACACCACCTCACTCAACATGGCCTCATTGCAGTTGCTGTGCCAATGAAACGGTTCAGTAAATATTGCACACTTACCTTGGTACAAGGTACCATACAGGCTTGCTGGATGGGACTGTACTTAGCCTAATGGTGATGCAAGATTGTAGGCCAAATATTCATCTGTTGATCCATGGCACAGGAACAGGGTCACATTTCCAATTATTGAAGGTAATCTCTATTTTCACTTCACTAAAGCAATGAAAACATAGCCTAGTTTCTCTCACCATGACTATCTAATAAGGCTTATGTTTCATCACGTGACTCCAAGTTTACTTCGATATGATGGTTATTATATCAATGTTTGTGCATAAACATGTTTCCACAACCATTTCTTGCATCATTAACACAGAAAGACAAAAATATCTGTTGACAGCTGTCGTGATTTTCTTTTATACGGTATGACTTAACTTGCATAAAAACTGTGGATGGAAACGTGGTAATTGAGATTGTCTGCTTTTGTGAAAGGGAGAGAGGAATATAGTGGGATCAGTGTGCATGACTTTCATCATGAACGGAAGAGTGAAGAGATCTTTGTCGAGTCACCCTACATTTGCATTTTTCTCTCAGCTGAGGCGGGACACTAGGCCAGCAGTTCATAGGTGTAACTCAATGTGTCATTGAAAGGCACACTAAGCAAATTATTCAGTATTACACAGCAAACCAACACCCCTCACTGGAATAGGAAACAGATAAGCTCATAAATAATAGTCAATAAGGCCATTCGGATGAATGATTTTTATTTTTGAAGCATTTCCTCAAGTGACAAACATCAGATAACCCAGCATTCGCTAAAAAACATTACTGAAGGACCCGTGGTATAGTGGTGCTGAAACTAGTGAGGAATGCTTTGTTAGATTTAAAAAAAGAAGTGATCCTCAGTTATTGTGCCTGTATAGATGTTTAACAGTGTTGCTTTGTTATCTATATATTTTTTATTATTTTTATTATTCTCTGTGATGATAGGTACCGTAATTTCTCCATTTATTTCATACCAGATTTCGTAAGGGTTATTGCCTTCAGAATATTCTTTGGCTTTGTACTTGGCCAGTTTTCTTCAGGCTGTGTCGCTGCTGCTGCCTCTCTGTAGTTAGCAGTGCTCCCAGTTGGATTACTGCTATTGCGTAAATCCTAAATAGGCCACTACAGCCTACTACTAACTGTCCAAACTGCAACCAGCAGTAGTATCAAGTAAGGAACCCTTATTTATAGCCTTGTTTACTGTACTAGTAAACTCCACACTGACAGACCTTGAATGAACTGTCTTGTAGTGCCACTAGGCTATATAGGCCAGGGGCCTCTGTTTCAACTAACTATTTTAGAGGTGACTAATCTGGTCTTGTGTTTACAATGCTCTTTAGGGGGATCTAGCCAAGAAGAAAATCTACCCAACTCTATGGTGAGTATGTGTAGCCCAGGGCAGTTGTGAGGTGTCATGTAATAAGACTAGTTATGAGCTTTTCTCTATTCTTCTCCCCCGTCTCACTCAGGTGGTTGTTTAGAGATGGGCTCCTTCCTGAACAGACTCACTTTGTGGGCTTTGCCCGCTCTGACCTCACGGTGGATGCCATCAAAACTGCCTGCATGCCCTATCTGAAGGTAAGACTTTCCCATGAACAAATCATCAAGCATTACACACTGACCCACATTTGACACCGTTAATGTGTTTGTGCATGTGCTAAAACCAATGACGACATGCGACAACGTTCCTATCGCTCTGTGGTCCCAGGTGGCAGACTCTGAGGCGGAACGGTTGTCTGTGTTCTTCAGCCGTAACTCTTATGTCAGTGGGAAGTACACTGAGGAGAGTGCCTTCTCCAACCTCCACACCCACCTGTTGTCCCTGCCCGGGGGTGGTGAGGCCAACCGCCTCTTCTACCTGGCCCTGCCGCCCAGCATCTACCACGATGTCACCAAGAACATTAAGCACCACTGCATGAGCACCAAGTCAGTGAGCCTGTTATGTCTGTCTGTTTTACTGTTTAGTCTCAGACTCCCTCTCCTCTGAATCCTTCTCTATTGGTAGGGACTGGGACAGGCCTGGTCATATTTAATCCACTTGCTGTATATGTAATTGGTATTGTCTGGGAAGGGTTGGTCATGAGATGAATGTTCCCCTCTTCTGCTGTTAAATAACCAAATCATGCTGAACTCCCCTCCTATCTGTGTGTGTTTAGTAGGGGCTGGAACAGGGTGATTGTGGAGAAGCCGTTTGGTCGTGACCTGCAGAGCTCTGAGGAGCTGTCCACCCACCTCTCCTCCCTGTTTACTGAGGATCAGATCTACCGCATAGACCACTACCTGGGCAAGGAGATGGTGCAGAACCTCATGGTCCTCAGGTACAGAGATGAGAGAACATGAATAAACCTTGTCACAGACAGCTGTGTCTCTCAGCTATGTCCATGTCAATAAGGCTGAGGTTAAACAGTGGTAAATGTTCCAGGTTCGGGAACCGGATCTTTGGGCCAATCTGGAACAGGGACAGCATAGCGTGTGTGGTCCTCACCTTCAAAGAACCCTTCGGCACCCAGGGCCGAGGCGGCTACTTTGACGACTTTGGCATCATCCGGTGAGGGGAACTGGCTTAGTGCTTAATGAAATCAAACCTCAATGAAGGCATTTATTCTGGCCATGTTCTACTAGTCCGTCTAACTTCTCACCACCAATTCCGTATTTTCTTTAGTGATGTCATGCAGAACCACTTGCTCCAGATGCTCTCTCTGGTTGCCATGGAGAAGCCAGCCTCCACCAGCTCTGATGATGTCAGGGATGAAAAGGTACAATAACATGGGCACAACCTGGCTAAAGCCCAAAACACGTCTTTACTTGACTTTACCATTGGCTCCTCTAGAAAACTACTGATATCATCTTTATTAATAAAAAACAAACAAACAGAATCAACAATTAGTCTTCAAACCTATCACTTCTTACTTACTCTCCCTGACCACTGTCTCCCTCTGCAGGTGAAGGTGCTGAAGTGCATCGCCCCCATTACCATGTCAGATGTGGTGTTGGGGCAGTACGTGGGCGACCCAGAGGGAGAGGGGGACGCCAAGCTGGGTTACCTTGATGACCCCACTGTCCCCAAAGGCTCCACCCAGGCCACCTTTGCCACAGCTGTGCTCTACGTGCACAACGAGCGCTGGGATGGTGAGAACCTCTGCTTTCTCTCTCCATGGCATGGTGTTGTTGCTTGTTGTGCTTTCACTGTCTGGTCAAACCAGCTCTCTACTCAGTGATAACTCTTAAAGGCCCAGTGCAGTCAAAAACGGGATTATATTTTTTTGTGTTTCATCTATACTGTACCAGTCAAAAGTTTGGACACACCTATTCATTCAAAGGTTTTTCTTTATTTTCACTATTTTCGAGACTTTAGAATAATAGTGAAGACATCAAAACTGTGAAATAACACATATGGAATCATGTAGTAACCAAAAGTGTTAAACAAATCTAAATATATCTTAGATTCTTCAAAGTAGCCACCCTTTGCGTTGATTACAGCTTTGCACAATCTTGGCATTCTCTCAACCAGCTTCAGTCTTGAAGGAGTTCCCATTTGTTGGCTGTGTTTCCTTCACTCTGCGGTCCAACTCATCCCAAACCATCTCAATTGGGTTGAGGTCGGGTGATTGTGGAGGCCGGGTCATCTGATGCAGCACTCCATCTCTCCTTCTTGGTCAAATAGCCCTTACACAGCCTGGAGGTGTCATTGTCCTATTGAAAAACAAATGATAGTCCCACTAAGCGCAAACCAGATGGGATGGCCTATCGCTGCAGAATGCTGTGGTAGCCATGCTTGTTAAGTGTGCCTTGAATTCTAAATAAATCACAGTGTCACCAGCAAAGCACCATCACACCAACTCCATGCTTCACGGTGGGAACCACACATGCGGAGATCATCCGTTCATAAACTCAGCATCTCAAAAAGACAGTGGTTGGAACCAAAAATAAAACATTTGGACTCCTCAGACCAAAGGACAGATTTCCGACAGTCTAATATCCATTGCTCGTGCTTCTTCGCCCAAGAAAGTCTCTTCTTATCGGTGTCCTTTAGTAGTGGTTTCTTTGCAACAATTTGACCATGAAACCCTGATTCACGCTGTTTCCTCTGAACAGTTGATGTTGAGATGTGTCTGTTACTTGAACTCTGAAGCATTTATTTGGGCTGCAATTTCTGAGGCTGGTAACTCTAACTTATCCTCTGCAGCAGAGGTAATTCTGGGTCTTCCCTTCCTGTGGCGGTCCTCATGAGAGCCAGTTTCATCATAACGCTTGATGGTTTTTGTGACAGCGCTTGAAGAAACTTTCAAAGTTCTTGACATTTTCCAGATTGACTGACCTTTATGTCTTAAAGTAATGATGGACTGTCGTTTCTCTTTGCTTATTTGAGCTGTTCTTGCCATAATATGGACTGGGTCTTTTACCAAATAGGGCTATATTCTGTATACCAACCCTACCTTGACACAACACAACTGATTGGGTCAAACGCATTAAGAAGGAAAGAAATTCCACAAATTAACTAACAAGGCACACCTTTTAATTGAAATGCATTCCAGGTGAATTCCTCATGAAGCTGGTTGAGAGAATGCAAAGCTGTCAACAAGGAAAAGGATGGCTACTTTGAAGAATCTCAAATAACATTTTCATTTGTTGAACCCTTTATTTTGTTACTACATGATTCCATACGTGTTATTTCATAGTTTTGATGTCTTCGCTATTATTGTACAATGTAGAAAATAGTAAAAAATAAATAAAAACCCTGGAATGAGTAGGTGTCAACTTGATTTGGTACTGTATTTCCACACGGAGGTTCAAATAAAACTGTGAAAGTTATGATAATGCCTTTATAAGAGCTATTTGAGAAGACAGCCTGAAATTTCAGCCTGTTTTGGTGGGAGGGAGTTTTGGCCTTCCATGTCACATCGCCATGTGGTAAATTAGTTAGACCAATCATAAAGAGTTCCAAACCTCTGCCAATAACAACACATTTTCAGTTTCCCCTCCCAGCTCAAACCCCTCTGACAGTCCTCGCAAAATTCTTGCTTGAGAAATTGCTCTTTTTCTAAGAAGCATTATTTTTTTATTTTTTTCATTTTCCAATTAAATTAACAGTAAGGTACTTAATTGTTACCCAGAAATGATTTGATAGAGATAAAAACGGCTGCATTGGACATTTTAAATAACTATTTGTTCATCCAAAGGTGTTCCCTTCATCCTGCGTTGCGGCAAAGCCCTGAATGAGCGGAAAGCAGAGGTCCGGTTGCAGTTCACCGACGTCCCGGGGGACATCTTTGGCGCGCAGTGTCGTAGGAATGAGCTGGTTGTGCGCGTGCAGCCCAACGAGGCCGTCTACGCCAAGATGATGAGCAAGAAACCAGGCGTGTACTTCCACCCCGAGGAGACGGAGCTGGACCTCACCTACAAGAGCAGATACAAGGTGAGATACTGAATGAACACACACCCAATCATTCCTAGAAAAGGGACACCCACACACACTACCTCGCCACACTCTCCCATTTTAGCAACCCATATGCAGGCACAAACGTTCAAACATATTTGCTCCATTTTCACTGTAATCTTCTCTCCTCAGGATGTGAAGTTGCCCGACGCCTACGAGCGTCTCATCCTGGACGTCTTCTGTGGCAGCCAGATGCACTTTGTCAGAAGGTCAGTCCGTCTGTCTCCGAAGTTCCCTCTGTTGCCATAATGTTTGTGTTATGCAAATAAGACCATGAACATGCATTAGGGTTGGGCCGTATCCAAATGTCCCACCCTGTTTCTGTGCCGTATTATAGTATTACCGGAAGTGCACACAAGGGGGGTGCACTTCCAGGTAGGGGTGTGCAGAGTACTCGGACAAAACGAGTATCGAATTTTCAGAATACGATTATAACAAGTGTTTTTTTGTTTGTAATTATCTGTCATCGGAAAAAGTTATCTTCTGCTGCCAGCATGCATCTCTTTCACTCAAACCGTGTGAAGCGCTGTGTGATCCGAACAACTATTGTCTAGGTCTGTCTTAAGAAAACGGGCGGGGTATCGGTTGAGTCTGCTGCAACGATTGGATTAGACCAAGCCGCTCTCAATCCCCCCCCCCCCAAATCGGTTTTGAAAATCATACCATCGGCATTTTGAAATACCCCGGTATACGGTATATCGCCCATGCATTATTCTGTCCACTACATGGTGCCATAGGGTTGCTTCTCCCATTGGCTGCATTACTGTCCCTTACATTATATTTTCTCTTAGTGATGAGCTGAGGGAAGCCTGGAGGATCTTTACGCCTCTCCTTCATCAGATAGAGAACGAGAAGACTCCCCCCACACCCTACAAATATGGAAGGTAAGATTTACCAGTCACAGTTTAACAACTATCTCATGTCAATAGTCACATTCATTTGTCTGCGATAGTTTTTGTGATGGATTTGTTCCTTTCCTTCTTCCTAGCCGGGGTCCAACGGAAGCGGACGAGCTCTCAAAGAGGGTCGGTTTCCGTTACGAAGGAACATACAAATGGGTCAACCCCCACCGACTGTGAGGGAGGAGAGGAAGAAGAGGGATGGGTAGAGGAAGAGGCAGAGTGGTGTAACGTTGCAATACTTTTGAATGTCTTTGGGTCTGGTGGTTTCTACTATTGCTCTTTCCTTTCCAGACCTGTCACGGCAACCGTCGAGAAAGACTAGGAAATATGGAAAGGAAGCTATTTAATAGTATTGGAGCATAGCCTAGGTCTCAGGTACTACATTAATGCTCTGGTGTCACTTGTATCTGTCAGGTCTTAACTAGGGAGGGAGGAGGTGCTTAACCACTGGGGAACAAGGGAAGAGCGAGCGAACACTAGCCCAATTCTGTTTCAGCTTTTACTTCTCGTCATGGATTCAAAAGCTGATTGCGAGCCAATTCGCTACCCTTCACCCAGAAGTGTGCACTTATTTCCAACATACTCATCACACCAGTCCATCCCATAAGGGGGGGGGGGGGGGGGTGTACAAGTGCAAACTTCGGAATGGGAGAGTGGTAGAGAACAGGACTGATTCCATTGAATGGGTGTAAGCATGGGCTGGAGAGGTTTCCACTTTCTTCAGTACACACTTGAGGCAGAAGGGAGAGAAACAGAATTAGGCTACTCTTAGACAAAACATTCTACAGCTCTGTGATCAGCTAGTGATCATAGCTACCAAAAGTTAGACCTGGGTGTTTTTACATGGAGACTGAGAACAAAACATGGATAACCTGTTTTTAATGGTGGGAATTACAATGAATGTCTACCACCCTCTGCTATTACCACCTGTATTAAAGGGGTACTTTGGGATTTTGGCAATGAGGCCAAAACTCGTGGATACTATTGTCTCTGTGTCCAGTATGAAGGAAGTTAGCGATATCATGGTCTCACGAAACTAACTACTGTAGTGTTCGCACGAATGACTGGCATGGCATAATCTTTGAGACAAGCATATGCTTGGCTTAATCTTTGAGACAAGCATATGCTACTGGCAGGATCAAACAGGTATCTGCCATTATGCTAGTAGATACCTATAGACTTCCAGTCATTGCGCTAACGCTAGTTAACGTTTGCTTGCCCGACTACCTCTAACTTCCTTCATACTGGACACAAATGGTAGCCATGAGTCCATCTGACTCTGGGGAAGTAAATAAAGTGCCTCATTGCTAAAATCCTAAAGTATCCCTTTAACAGATTAAGTGTTTTTCTATTAATGTAATCTTTGTTTTTCTTATGCTATTTTGGACCAAGCAAAATCATGATTGCATAATAATTGTTGCATTGAAGTGGGTTTAAAACATGGTGGTTGAATGCAGGGGTCAATATTTTATGCAGGCAGTTTCCTCTCCAATTTCTTACAAAGCAAAATTGTACTAGAACAAGGCTTTAGTGTGCTTAATTCCAAGAAAAGAGCTGTGACTGTTTCATTCCTTTTTGTTTACATTTTCAGGCCTATTAAGTTACTGTTTTTTGTTTAGAAACGGCAAAGTCTGTCACAGGGTCAACATATGATGCCATCTTTATAATGACGTACTGTATTGCTATAGACCGAACATTCATGTTATATTTCCAAACTTGCAATAAACCAGTAATTTCTGCAGTGTGCATTCTCAATTGATACAGGTATTGGTCTCTAGAAGTGTGTGTGTGTACACACACACTACCGGTCAAGTTTGGACACCTACTCATTCCAAGGTTTCTTTTCACTATTTTCTACATTATACAATAAGTGAAGACATCAAAACTAAGAAATAACATATGGAATCATGTAGTTAACAAAAGTGTTTAAACAAATCACAATATTTTATTTGAGATTCTTCAAATAGCCACCCTTTGCCTTGATGACAACTTCGACAGTTCATGTCAGAGCAAAAACCAAGCCATGATGTCGAAGGAATTGTCCGTAGAGCTCAGAAACAGACAGGATTTTGTCGAGGTACAGATTTGGGGAAGGGTACCAAAAAAGGTCTGCAGTATTTGAAGGTCCAAGAACACTGGCATCCATCATTCTTAAATGGAAGAAGTTTGAAACCACCAAGACTCTTCCTAAAGCTGGCTGCCTGGCCAAACTGAGCAATCGGGGGAGAAGGGCATTGGTCAGGGAGGTGACCAAGAACCTGATGGTGGAGATGGGAGAACCTTCCAGAAGGACAACCATCTCTGCAACACTCCACTAATTAGGCCTTTATAGTAGAGTGGCCAGACAGAAGCCACTCCTCAGTAAAGGGCACATGACAGCCCGCTTGGAGTTTGCTAAAAGGCATCTAAAGAACTCTCAGACCATGAGAAACAAGATTCTCTGGTCTAATGAAACCAAGATTTAGCTCTTTGGCCTGAATGCCAAGCGTCACGCCTGGAGGAAACCTGGCACCATCCCTACGGTGAAGTATGGTGGTGGCAGCATCATGCTGTGGGGATGTTTTTCAGCAGCAAGGACTGGGAGACTAGTCAGGATCGAGGGAAAGATGAACGAAGCAAAGTATAGAGAGACCCTTACTGAAAACCTGCTCCAGGCGAAGGTTCACCTTCCAACAGGACAACGGCCCTAAGTGCACAGCCAAGACAACGCAGGAGTGGGATCGGAACAAGTCTCTGAACCCGGACTTATACACAATCTCTGCAGAGACCTGAAAATAGCTGTGCAGCGACGCTTCCCATCCAACCTGACAGAGCTTGAGTGGATCTGCAGCGAAGAATGGGAGAAACTCCCCAAATACAGGTGTGGCCAGCTTGTAGCATCATACCCAAGAAGACTCAAGGCTGTAATCGCTGCCAAAAGTGCTTCAACAAAGTACTGAGTAAAGGGTCTGAATACTTATCTAAATGTAATCTCAGTTTTTATTTTTTTTATAAATTAGCAAAAAAATCAAAACATGTTTTTCCTTTGTCATTATGGGGTATTGTGTGTACATTGAGGTAAAACAATAACCTAACAAAATGTAGAAAAAAGTAAAGGGTTCTGAATACTTTCCGAAGGCACTGTGTGTGTGTATATAAATATATGATCAACAAAGAAAAAGCTTTGTATTACAATTGTTGTAGATTTAATTCAAAAAAGATAGTTCCAGCAAAGCCCACAGCCAGGAGCTAGCCAGTAACTGTAGACCTGTTTTATTCACAGTGCCTTGGCTGTTTACCTAAAGAGTTTCTATTTTTCTTCGATTCTCCGTTCCCTGGCTCTGACATGTGCTTGTCCATGTAAATAGCAACTATTTATTCTGACCACGAGCTACAGTGCTGAGATTCCAGTTGACATCAACTGAAATAGAACTGCCCTCTAGAGCGGTGAACAAGCAGTAAAATGAAAAGGGCAGCACTTTGACGGCACGGGAATAAAACATTTATTTCAAAAGGCAAATCTTTTTATTTTTTAATTTTTTAAATACACCCTTTTCAAACATAAGCCACGTGTTAGTGCAATTCAAAGGCAGCGTCATGGTTACGAATGGCTAAATGGAAGGACGATAAGAGGTAAAAGGTATTTGGTTTCACAAAGCGCAACAGCCAAGACTTTTCAGCAATGTGGCGTTGTAAGGCACTTGCATTTTCTTTTAACCGTTGCTATGTACATCTAGGGCTTGATTCAATCCGTATTGCAGAAGTTGAGCACTATAGCGCGATTGAAATTTAACGGTCATTTACGATTGAGCGGACATACGTAGTCTCCGTGAGCGCAGGAACATTGCCTTTAAAGTCTAATCGTGCTATAGAGCTGAACTTCCGCAACATGGATTGAATCGAGCAACTAGTCTAACAACCAATACAAGTCAAGAATCAAACGTCAAAGGATGCAGAGGGAACCAGAATTACATAAGACAAGTGAAAAGAGGACACAAATAGCCTAGCCTAGCCTAACCACAATTAACATGAATAAGCCAAACGATAACGAAGTGAGGTATCACAATGGACGTGCCAACAACAGCTGAGGACGGAGAGTGGCGTCTGATTCGTCGCCAACAAATACATGCTGGGTCATCATACTCCTGTAGAAAACCAAGAGCAGGAAACCACTTCTATAATATAGGAGGTGCGTACAAAACCCAAAAGACAGTACACAGTAGAATAGCTGCAGCATACACCACAAGTCCAATGCAAGCTAACCTTACTTCACGTCGTCCGTTGGAGTCTGCATCGGAGTTGTGGACTATGCAAGTGTGCGTATTTTCTAACCGGTACAAAGTGAAAGTGGTGTTGATCCTGCTTCTCCAGTCACTTGGCCAGTCTGTTATCCTACATGTGCTCTGGGTGGTTCTGCAAACACTTGATAAACTCTGTGACTGGATGGCCCTGGTAGCAGATCTGGTACACAGCGTTGAACAGTGGGAACCTGGGACGAGAGGGATCGTTGAGTTGTCACAGTCATTATCTTTGGCCTTTAAGAATAACGGCATTGTTTTTACTATTTCAGATGTATCCGATTATTTGCATTTAACCGAGGTGATTCACTCAACAGAGCCAGAGGTTATTTGTAAGGGAATCACCACATGCAAAGTAACATCAGTTTCTCCAATGGGTGAAAGAGCTGTTTGATTTCTGTGCCAACCTACTTGTCAAGCAGATTTTTGTTCTTTAGGATGACATGGACTTCAGCTGCTGTTGCTGGTCCCTGGAGCTTCTGTCCATTCAGCATCTCTTTCTCCAACTCTTCAATTGACTGAGCAGAATAAAAACATGGCTGTTGAAGTCAAGGCCACTCTCACCCCAAAAACACATTTGAACTAAATTTCACCCCTCTGGCCCCCTTTTTATTTTCAAAGCTTAGGGATAAGGGATAGTGCCATATTTTTGGCAATTATGCACTTTATCAGATGAAATCATGGATACCATTTCAGTTCTCTGCGTTGGCTAACGAAACTACCACCAACTTCCTTCATACTGGATGCAGAGACATACAAACGGTATCAATGAGGTCATCTGACAACATTTAAAAAAAAAATCCCTTTAAAGCTCTCATCTTCTGTATTTACCCTGTTCCAATCCTAAAGGCTATAATTCAAACCATTTTTCATTTTTACGTCGGCCTGTCTATCTAAAAGCCAATTAAGTCACCGTCTCACCTTCCCTGTCTTGGCAAATTCTTCGGCCACTTTACGGTTGCGACCGCCATAGCAGGTCGTGATGAGGTCGGCGACGCCACAACTCTCCAGGAAGGTTGCCGAGGAGACGGGCCCTGCGGTGCAGAAGATGCGTGCGAAGGCGATCATCTCCATCAGCCCCAGTCGGATCACAGCGGCCTTGGTGTTGTCCCCGAAGCCCAGGCCGTCACAGAAGCCCGCCCCCACCGCCACAATGTTCTGACAGCCCCAGAGAGGAGGGCAGGGGTTAATGGCTTCAACACATAAGGACAGACTTTTTTCTTACAAGCACACTTTCTCGCGTCTGCCCATCATCTAAGAAGTAGATGAAGGGCAAGTAGAAAGTATACAATTGGAAATGAGGAAAGTGTTGAGATTTAGATGTCGTGACAACATGACTAGACATTAAGTAAAGCGAGGCTAGGGAGAATCTATAAGGCTGCGTTAACACAGGCAGCCCAATTCTGATCCCTCGCCCAATTATTGGCAAAAGAGCTGTTCTGATTGGTCAAAAGACCAATTAGTGGAAAAGGAATCAGAATTGGTCCGCCTATGTAAACACAGCCTTAATGGTTGAGTGATCACCTTCAGTGCTCCACAGATTTCAACCACATCGGACTCCTCCACTACAGTGACCCGGAAGTTACTGGTCTGCATGAGTTCCTTCAGCAAAGCCCCATGTTCTTTATCCTTACATCCTTGGGAGAGGGATAATTGGAGAGAAATAGTTAACCCTTTTCAATCCTAACATATATTTACCTTTCAAATATTTAATGAAAAACTCTAGCACTTACCATGTGACATAACGAGTAAAACTCAAGGTACAGGCCCTAATTAAAGGCCTAATTACCAGCCTCTAGTTACAGGCTAAGGCACAGGGTTTTCATGGTAAGGTCACATGCAAAAAAAATATGCACTAATGGCCCTCAAAGTTGGCTATTACACCACATTTGATCATTACCGCATGTCAGAGGCATGAAACGAGCGAATGGACTTGAAAACGGGTGGTATAGCCTACACTCTAAAATGTGATGTGGTTCAACGAGAACACTGACATTATGAAAAGGCAGAGTCACACGCCAACTGCAGTGGACAGATAAATTCTGGCCTAATGGCAATCGGAAAACGTCATTACACTTTGGGTGTTTTATGTAACAGAGGTCTCTTTCCATTCACCACTGTTTGGAGGTTGGAAATATGTTGAGAGTGAATACCTTTACTAAATGTCTCCACACATATTGACAAAATAGAATGAAATGAATGCCTTACTTTTCAGTTTGCACTGTATACATTTACCCAAACCAAATGTTCAGAAAGGGGAAGAAAAACAAACAAACACTGGACAGCACACCATTCAGAAGTATGTAAGACAATGATAACCCAAGCCCATTACAATGTGGAATCTAACCGATAGTGGTCTCACAAAACTTCTCATCGGCGACCTCGTTGGCGATGTTGGCCCCCATCAACACACTCATGGCGATGCCCAACTTCTCCTGGATCACATCGGAGATGAGCTTCAGTCCGTCAGGACCCTCATCCACACCCTGGAGTAGAACACGTAGTACACAGTACACACAGTAAAGCCATTCAAAAGACGTACAGCGGGGTTTGAAATGATTGACACCGTTGATAATGATGAGCAATAATGACTGTATAAAATAAATAATTCAAAATACTGAGCTATATTGTATGCTGAAAAAAATTGGGAATTTAAAAGATTTTATACTGATACAATTGCTCAGAGAAAGAGATTTTGTTAAACAAGTATTTTTTGTTGTTGACCATTACCAATAACAGAGGTTAGCATGCATTGACCGTTTTGTAACATTCTCACTCATTATTCACAATTCATTCAGGATTATCCGTAATCATGGTAGGATCCATACTAACGTAGAAGTGTTTAGAAACATATTCTATTCTTATTTATAATAAAAGTGACTCCAAATGACAAATGATTTACCATTCATTTATATTGGGCACAAAATAAACTGAAACAAAACCAAAACGAACTGCAAATACATTTAACAAGTTTGTACGTGCTAGGAATATGGGACAACATACTAAACTTGACTACTTTATTTAATAAGAATCTTTAGGGGTGTCAATCATTTTGACCCCTACCTTTGAGGGGGGGGGGGGGGGGAAGTATTACTCGTAAAACCAAATCTCTTTCTCTGTAAAATTGTATTACTATAAAATATAGTTTCCTAATTATTTTGGGCAGACAATACAGCTCAGTATTTGAATTTGTTATTTTATACTGTCATTATTGCTCATCTTTATCAGGGCCAAGGGTGTCAATAATTTCAGACCCCACTATATATTACAGTGGAGCTATGACCTACATAACGATATACAATGTCTTCAGAATGTATTCATACCCCTTGACACATTCCATATGTTGTTGTATTACAGCCTGAATTCAAAATGTGTTCTACACACAATACCCCATAATGCCAAAGTGAAAACCTGTTTTTAGAAATTTTGGCAAATTTATTGAAAATGAAATCTCATTTACTTAAGTATTCACACCCAAGTCAATACTTTGAAGAACATTTGGCAGCAATTACAGCTGTGAATATTTCTGGGTAAGTCTAAGAGTTTGTTGTTGATTGTTGCTAGACAACCATTTTTAAGTCTTGCCATAGATTAAGTAGATTTAAGTCAAAACTAACTCAGCCACTCAGGAACATTCACTGTCTTCTTGGTAGATGTGGCCTAGTGTTTAAGGTTATTGTCCTGCTGAAAGGTAAATTCATTCCCGAGTGTCTGATGGAAAATAGACTGAACCAGGTTTACCTCTAGGATTTTGCCTTTGCTTAGCTCCATTACATTTCTTTTTTATCCTGAAAAACTCCCCAGTCCTGAACGATTAAAAGCATACCCATAACATGATGCAGCCACCACCAATATGGAGATTGGTACTCAGTAATGTGTTGGATTGGATTTGGCCCAAACATCTTATTCAGGACCAAAAGTAAATTGCTTTTGCCACATTTTTTGCAGTATTAGTTTAGTGCCGTGTTGCAAACAGGATGCATGTTTTGGAAACTTTCTATTCTGTACAAGCTTCCTTATTTTCACTCTGTCAATTAGGTTAGTATTGTGGAGTAACTACAATGTTGTTGATCCATCCTCAGTTCTCCTATCACAGCCATTCAACTCTGTTTTAAAGTCACCATTGGACTCAGCGAAACCCCTGAGTGGTTACTTTCCTCTCTGGCAACAGAGTTAGGATGTCTGTCTTTGTAGTGACTGGGTGTTTCGATACACCAGCCAACGTGTAATTCATAACTTCGCCATGCTCAACATCTGCTTAATATTTTTTTTTTTTACCCATCTACCAATAGGTGCCCTTCTTTGCGAGGCATTGGAAAACCTCCCTGGTCTTTGTGGTTGAATCTGTGTTTGTAATTCTGTGTTTGCAGAACCTTCCAGATAATTGTATGTGTAGGGTACAAAGATAAGGTAGTCATTCAAAAACAACACTATTATTTCACCTTATGTGACTTGTTAAGCACATTTTTACTCCAGAACATTATGGGGTATTGTGTGTAGACCAGTGTCCCCCCCCCAAAAAGAATCTCAATTTAATGCACATTAAATTCAGGCTGTAACACAATGTGGAAAAAGTCAAGGGGTGTGAATACATTCTGAAAACAATGTATGCTATTTAGCAGACACCTTTAACCAAAGCGACTTAGTGTCATGCGTGCATACATATTTTTTTTTTTAACATATGGGTGGTCCCGGGAATCAAAACTCTATGATGCCATGCTCTACCTACTGGGCTACTGTTATAGGTCTGCTGAAGAGAGCATGGGTGTTAGCCAAACCTTGATGAGTGACATTCCTAGTGCATTAATCTTTATCTTCCCCTTCATGGTGTCACACACTCTGCCAATGAACTGGTGGGGGATCACAAACACTAGGATGTCTGCTTCCTTGGCAGCATCCACCAGCTCAGGAACTGCCAACTGGGGGAGAAACAGGAGGGGGGATAGTCAGGGGCACTGGTCTTGGTCTGCTTCTCTCATGTAGTCCTTGCACATTGTAAATAGAAAAAGAAAGAGCTTTCACTCATAAGCTCCATCATGCACCTTTATTCACAAACAACGTTTTGATCCTGCAAGGATCTTTGTTAGGTTGTACATTGTCAAATTAATGTGTTATTGATTCTAACTAGTGGGTGCCACAGTCCAAAAAGCTACAGTACATCAAAGGTATCAAGAATCTCATTAAAAACTGTTATTTTATAATTGTGTAACATAATGTAAGTGACTGCTTGATCTGTGCTAAATCAGTCAAGTCAGCATGACTCGTCCTACCAAATCTGTTGAGTGCAAGCCAGGGGTTCAAATCAAATCAAAACTTTATTTGTCACATGCGCTGAATACAACAAGTGTAGACCTTACCGTGAAATGCTTACTTACAAGCCGTTAACCAACAGTGCAGTTCAAGAGTTAAGAAAATATATACCAAATAAACTAAAGTAAAAAAATACATAAAAAGTAACACAAAATAACAATAACAAGGCTATATACAGGGGGTATCGATACCGAGTAAATGTGCCGGGGTACAGGTTAGTCAAGGTCATTTGTACATGTAGGCAGGGGTGAAGTGACTATGCATAGATAAACAGCAAGTAGCAGCAGTGTACAAAACAAATGGAGGGGTGGGGGGGGGGTCAATGTAAATAGTCCAGTGGCCATTTGATTAATTGTTCAGCAGTCTTATGGCTTGGGTGACAGGAGTTTCTGACAACTTTTGGGGTTGCCTCTGACGTCACCTATTATATTGGTTCTGGATGGCAGGAAGCTTGGCCCCAGTGATGTACTGGGCCGCACGCACTTCCCTCTGTAGCGCCTTACGGTCAGATGCCAAGCAGTTGCCATACCAGGCGGTTGATGCAACCGGTCAGGATGCTCTCGATGGTGCAGCTGTAGAACTTTTTGAGGATCTGGGGACCCATGTCAAATCTTTTTAGTCTCCTGAGGGGGAAAAGGTGATGTCGTGCCCTCTTCACGACTGTTTGGTGTGTTTGGACCATGATAGTTTGTTAGTGATGTGGACACCAAGGAACTTGAAACTCTCGACCCGCTCCACTACAGCCCTGTCGATGTTAATGGGGGCCTGTTTGGTCCGCCTTTTCCTGTAGTCCACGATCAGCTCCTTTCTCATATTGAAGTAGAGGTTGTTGTCCTGGCACCACACTGCCAGGTCTCTGACCTCCTCCCTATAGGCTGTCTCATTGTTGTCGGAGATCAGGCCTATCACTGTCGTCGTCAGCAAACTTAATGATGGTGTTGGAGTCGTGTTTGGCCACGCAGTCGTGGGTGAACAGGGAGTACAGGAGGGGACTAAGTACACACCCCTGAGGGGCCCCAGTGTTGAGGATCAGTGTGGCAGACGTGTTGTTGCCTACCCTTACCACCCGTCAGGAAGTTCAGGATCCAGTTGCAGAGGGAGTTGTTTAGTCCCAGGGTTCTTAGCTTAGTGATGAGCTTTGAGGGCACTATGGTGTTGAACGCTGAGCTGTAGTCAATAAACAGCCTTCTCAGTTTCATTCTAATCCGTGGAGATCTCCTCTCGGAAATTGCTATGGGGTGTACTGTGGATTGTAGTGAGTGCTGCAAGGACAGCTGCAACACATAACTGAGCCAGGGCTGAACCTTTACACAGATAGTCCAGCAGAAGGCAGCTGACAGCATTCCCCACAGCAGTTTATTACTCAGCCGGTTTAGTTGTGACAGAACAAACTGTCACATAGCATTAGGCAAAGATGTGAGGAGGGTAACAATTAAAACAGGCAAGAAGGGTATTGGTTTCGGGGTAGGTCAATTTCAATTATGTGAATAATGGATTATAGAATGTATTTTTTAAAATTTAAAATCACATTCCTGAGCAGGATTACAACACATAGCAGCATGTGATGTGCTCCTCACCACATTGGGGGGTAGCTTGTGTCCAGGCAGGTACTTGACATTCTCATGGTCAGTGTTGATGATCTCTGTCAGTTTGCGACCGTCCACCATCTCCTCAAACACCCACATGGTCACAGTGTTGTCAAACTTGGAGTTGTGAGCAACATTGGCGCCTACTATCTTGGCAATGGCAGAGCCCCTGTGTAGTAGAGAAATTGCAATGTAAATGATTATATTCACTCTGTGGTTTTCTACAAGAACAATTGCATCCTAGACTGAAGAATGCAAGTGCCAAAAATACTTGACGGAAAGGAGCCCAAACAACTTAATCTTATTGTAAATGTACAATTTGCCAGATTGACCCTTATTTATCCTATTAAATAGGCAAATGGTAGTTGCTCTATTTTATGGTTAAGGGCAATTGGATCGATGGTCACCCAGCTAAAGTTTGTTTGCATGCAGTGGCCAATTATGGCTAACATTACATAATACAACAATGTAACAGCACTATTCATCTCATAACTGGATTAATACCTGTGGTGATACATGAAAGACTACAAATGTTGCAAACTTCACCTGAAACCCCCCCCCCCCCTCAAATCTATATTTTTGGGGAAAACGGCTAACTTCCTGCATTTCAACACATTTTGTCATGAGGCTGAGAGAAAATGTTGCAGTTTTAAAGAAAATGTCCTAGTCTGATAAATCAGGCTGTAATAGACAATTAACTGGTAATTTGTAAGTCGCTCTGGATAAGAGCGTCTGCTAAATGACTTAAATGTAAATGTATATACATTCTGAAACTAATACCTGCAAACTAGTGTAAATGTTTCTTACAATTCAGAATGTGGAATACAATATGTAAACTTACTCTACCGGTTGTCTGTGCGGTTTGTTTGTCAGCTGCTCGAAATTTGAGGCAAAATATCAACAGGAAAGTATTATTTACCTGACTTTTTAGAGAGAAGGTAGGTATGGCTTGGTTTGACACAGAGGTAAAAATTTGTTTCATATTGGATAGTCGGTTCTCTCTCGTCAATTGCATTCACCAAGCATGCCATGACAATGAAAATTGGATATTCTGAATCAGGGGAGGATGGAGAACAAGCAACCTTTTGTTTTATTGTTTATTGTTTTATAATAATTCACACAAAAAAGGTGCTGATTGTTCTCCATCCTCCCCTGAATCAGAATATAACATGTTCATTGTCATGGCATGACAATAGCTATTGAGGAGAGAAAACCCAATATAAAAACAAATGTTTTTTTCCCCCTCGGTTGCTTGTAGATTAATTTATACTTTTTTTTGGGACGTACATATCGGCCTTAGCTGGAGTAAAGGAAGATAGTTGCTAAACGGCAGGTAGCCTAGTGGTTGGAGTGTTGGGCCAGTAACCGAAAGGTTGCTAGATCGAATCCCCGAGCTGACAAGGTAAAAATCTGTTGTTCTGCCCCTGAACAAGGCAGTTAATCCACTGTTCCTAGGCCATCATCGTAAGTAAGAATTAGTTCTGACTTGCCTAGTTAAATAAAATAAAGCAATTTGGTGAGTAAGGAACATATTTTGGCATAAAGCTTGCATAGCTGTCTAATGGGAGTTTGAATCACAGCTTCCTGGGCATGAAAGATTAGACCCATCATACTCATTTTCAACCTCTAACATGCTAACTAAACCAGCTGCGTTGTGTGCACAAGTGTAAATAAATAAAAAATGTACACATGCATGTTATTAAATAATTTCATCCACCCTGCTTGCGCACGTCCACAGCTGTCTGCATAGCCAGGTGCTAAAATAGAACTTGGACACCGCAGTCCCACCTCTCCCATCGACTCATTGATTTTTACAAGCATACTAACCCACGTGGGTAATTGAACAATGAACGAGGTCCACACTCCAGTCGGTGAGCATATACCGCTAACGTCTAGCAACCCAAAGGTTGTGTATTTGAATCTCATTATGGATAACTTCAGCATTTTCACTAATTAACTACTACTTTTAAGCTACTTTGCAACTACTTAGCATGTTAGCAAACCCTTCCCCTAACCCTTTAACTACTTAGCTAGCCCTAACCCCTAGCCTAGCTAACATTAGCCACCTAGCTGGCCTAGCTAAAGTTAACCACAACAAAATTGGAATTCGTGTAATGTACACAAGTGTTATTTATTTTTTATCAGGGATTCATACAGAGACCAAGGTCTCATTTACAGATGAGCCTTGAATTACATAAATGACAGAAAATACACACATCAATATAAATTAAAATTACAAGCAGAAAGAACATGGTCATAAAAAATAAATAAAAACATTCATCAGTAATAAGGCCCTCAATTATGAAGAAAGAAAAGTGTGTACACACGAAATGCATTGTGATAAATCATGTACAAACAAAAAGTGGACTTTTCCATGTGCCTGTCACGAATTTTGAAAAAATCGTGTGTCTATTTCACAATAAGTTGTGGTGGTGTGTTGTGCGTTCTGACTTCAGTGCAGCTCAGTGTAAACAAGCTTAATGGTAGGGTCTGAATCTTCTGGCAAGTAACACAACAACCCAATGTTTATCTCCAGTTCCAGGACAAATTAGCTAGCAACAGAAAGCTAAATACAATGCCCATGAATGTTTCATGTGTGTTTCGACCGGTCGTCAAATTAATATAGTTGGCTTTGGTATTTTAACCTGTGTGTCATGAACGCATCTGGTGACAATTGACCAAAATTAAACATGCAGAACCAGTTTGGCCACGCCGTAACGCACAGATAGTGCAGGGGGCCCCCGACCATCGGTGATCCGTTCTAGCATAAGTTACCGCTCGAGCGACCTGTTTGAAAATGCGGCTAGAATTAGCCGGTCAGTCAAGCCAAGCTATGTTAGCTAGCTGCAGTACACCCACACACAAAGTCTTCAAAATAGATACATTTTCTTACCAATTGCCAGAGCCAATAATGCAGACTTTCTTTGGAGTTGCCATTGAAAAGACCCTTGCCGACGGACAAAACTGTCATGTGAAGGCAGCGTACAGAGGGCTTGGCAAATCTAGCTCTTATTTCATTGGTTAGTCTAAGGTAGACACAGTCCCGCCCACTATTTTCAGCCGCGTATCACTGAGAGCATTCGATTATCTGGTCCGTTTTGCCCCGGTGAAAGGAGATTACACCGGGTGAAAAGTATTTGCATTCGTTTTGTAACCCGGCTGCCTACCAGGCGTGAGCCATGGCGAAGTCGTCTCAAAACAAAAGTGACGTAGGTTAAGCGCTTAAGCACGTGGATTAATGAGCAGGATTCTCTGTTTTTCATGCAAAAGGGATTGCTGATGTTAAATACGCTTTAATTCGAACATATATTTCGAACATATACAAAGAGATTTGTTGTATGTTTCTGAACGACGATGCTGCCTTGTTGACAACATGACCGAGCGGCGCAAAATACTGTTCGATTTGAGAAGGGCTCTTCCCTCACAGCTTTTGTCCGTTCACGTCACGGGCCATAGACCGGTGCTCCACGGTTCAGCTTAATCGAACTCTGCCAGTCGTTGTCGAGTAGCCTAACCTAGCTGAAAAGTAATTTGGCCAACGGATCCATGTGGGACAATTTTAATTGATGAAATTTAGAAAATTAAAAGTCACACTTTGAGGGACATACAGCTCTTCATAATTCTTAATGAGAAACTATTAAATCAAAGCTGAGACTTGCATCATAACCTTGGATGACCTTGGATATATACACCTTGAATAAAAACCAGCCTTTGTTAAAGAATAGTTTAGCAGGGCTGACATACTCAACATTCCACTGATCTCAATTCAAATTATTTCATATCTGCAACTCGGCAGATTTAAAAGGAGAGGGCAAAATATTTACTTTGTTACACCTTTCCCTCAGGCAGGGATGCATCTCTCTTTCAATTACATTTTTACTACCCTGCCCGTTTGTATTTTAGCCATCTTTAACTATCCTCCCAATACTGTGACTAATCTCAATGGGTTTAGTGTGTCTCATGCAGAAGATGTTCATGCAGCATTCATCTCCTCTGCTGGGTATGGGTGTTGTTCATTGTCTCAATTGTACATTTCACAGACCATAATCTCGTAACCAACACTAACTGGCAGAAGGAGCGAGTCTTGTGTGAGACACTATTGAAGTGTTGTAACAAAAGGGGACCTTGTTGGGGGGAGGAACTGGTCACAAGGAAACACAGACATTCCAATAGAATAATATATTCAGCAGTTTAGATTTGACAATATGGTCAAATAGAGGAAGTTTTCAGTTGTTTTTTACACAGAAAGTGCCTATTCAGACATGGTTTACATAGACCCTGGTTGTAAACTTCCTTGACCCCATGTTGTGAACAAATATTTTGGTATGGTAATTCCTTTTAAGATTAAGTTCTGGGAAGTATTGTACGTGCTTTGTAGTACAGGAAAGGTATAGCTAGCATGGATATGAAACAGTTGTAAGGAGTTTGGGCCATCATAAAAAAATTATTAAGACCGACTTCAGATCTTGCCAAAAATGAAGCCAGATTCCGCTGAATTGAAATGTCATTATACTTTATTGTTGCTTTGGAGACAAATAAAACATTTGAAAACATGTAAACTGGTAGGCATAGTATTAATAGAAAAACAAAGGTAAGATCACATACACATACTGTAGCTACATTAATTACATCAACAACAATAGGCAAGACTCTGTAATCACGATCAGAACATTATCCATATTCCTTACTTGCAGCATTTTATTTACATTCAATTTATATGTTGATGATACTGTTGTGCTTGAGAATAACACTACACAGTTACACACTATCATATAACTCCCCTTTTCCTATGAGAAAGACATCTAGCATGGTTATATGAGGCATGAGTGATAAGAGATTGGCTTCATCATTTGTAGGTGTTCCTAACTACCTCCAATGGTTCATACTAAAATATATTGTAGTAACAGTGGTCCAATTGTTTAACATTGGGGAATCAGGCAATATTACCATTGTCAAAGAGGTGGTTTGACATCTGTCATCATAGTTCTATCTAGTCTATTCATTTAGCTCTAAAACTATTAACAAGAAAGCACCATTTGGACTTTTATTTCTTAGAAAATGGTGAACAATCTTTTCAATTAAAAAATGTATTGGTTTTTACACTATAATACATTATGAAAATGCAACTTCATTGAATTGTGTCAACTTGACCAATTGGACAGAGGGAGTAAATTAGAAAACGGGCCAATTTCATGACTGTTATTCATCAACTTGAGAAAGTGTATTACTTTTGAAGTATCACACACACGTACATTCAAAACACAAACAGACACACTCAAATAAAGCATGCTCCCCCCACCCACCCACACACACACA
This sequence comes from Salvelinus alpinus, assembly GCF_045679555.1. Classification (NCBI taxonomy): domain Eukaryota; kingdom Metazoa; phylum Chordata; class Actinopteri; order Salmoniformes; family Salmonidae; genus Salvelinus; species Salvelinus alpinus. The sequence continues at coordinate 8,713,253 of NC_092113.1, read as the reverse complement.
CAACCATACACATAAACAGACAACAGATGTAACATGGACAAACATGCCAATATACTGCTTACAGAAAACACACAGTTTATGATGACATACATGCAACCCAGTGGTGAGCCCTGAAGATCTCATCACACATTCAACCAATATCTACAAGTTGATCAGAGGACATTTCCCACCATCACACACCCAAAGCCAAAATTCCTTAGTCCTGGTCTCTATATCTACATGTAGCCCGAGTAAAATTACATTCTCAGAAGACACAAGAACAATTGTATTTTGTACTGAACAAAAATATAACGCAACATGTAAAGTGTTGGTCCCATGTTCCATGAGCTGAAATAAAAATCCCAGAAATGTTCCATAAGCACAAAAAGCTTATTTCTCTCAAATTTTGTGCACAATTTGTTTACATTCTTTTTAGTGAGCATTTCTTATTTGCCAATATAATCCATCCACCTGACAGGTGTGGCATATCAAGAAGCAGATTAAACAAGCATGATTATTACAGAGGTGCACCTTGTGCTGCGGACGATAATTGGCCACTAAAATGTGCAGTTTTGTCACATAACACAGATGTCTCAAGTTTTGAGGGAGCATGCAATTGGCATGCTGATTGCAGGAAAGACCACCAGAGCTGTTGCGAGAGAATTGAATGTTCATTTCTCAACCATAAGCTGCCTCCAACATTGTTTTTGAGAATTTGGCAGTACGACCAACCGGCCTCACAACCACAGACAACGTGCAACCACCGCAGCCCAGGACCTTCCCATAGAGGCTTCTTCACCTGCAGGATGATCTGACACCAGCCACCCAGACAGCTGATGAAACTGAGGAGTATTTCTGTATTCTGATTGACTGGGTCTGGCTCCCAAGTGGGTGGCCTATGCCCTCCCAGGCCCACCCATGGCTGCTCCCCTGCCCAGTCATGTGAAATTTGTAGATTAGTGCCTAATGAATTTATTTCAATTGACTGATTTCCTTATATGAACTGTAACTCAGTAAAATTGTTGAAATTGTTGCATGTTTAGTTTATGTTTTTGCTCAGTATACATGGGATGAAATAGCCAGTTTCATGACGTTGTGGGCTGCAGTAATTATCATCAAGCAAGCTATACGTGGCTATCACTAATCTTGCACCAGTGGAGATCTAAGTGCTATTGAAGTGTTACGCATTACCCATCATCAAGATTCTGTACAAATAAGCTTTATACTCTGACTTCTGTCTACTTTTGAATGAAACTGAAATGCTCCACTTCCTTACTATCTTGTGTTCTAATTGGCTCAGCAGGTGAAGTCCTCTGAGTTGCTCCGCTCTGTGTGATAAGGTAGCATATTGGCAGAGTATGGAGGTGGTGGATGAGAATTGTCACGGAGAGACTGGGGTGGATAATGTGAAATGGATAGTTGGTGACAAAAAAAGAGTGGGAGTATGAGCCAATAACAAAACAAAAAGACAAGTTAAACTTAAAGGGTAGGAAGCATGAGTTTTTAGTCACCAATGTAACAACACAGTGTGATCAAAGACTTATTGTAAACTGGGTGGTTCAAGCCCTGAATGCTGATTGTCTGACAGCTGTGGTATATCAGACCACAGGTATGACAAAAAAAATATTTTTACTGCTCTAATTATGTAGGTAACCAGTTTATAATAGCAATTAGGCACCTCAGTGGTTGTGATATATGGTCAATATTCCACGGCTAAGGGCTGTGTCCAGGCACTCCGCATTGCGTCGTGGTTAAGAACAGCCCTTAGCCATGGTATATTGGCCATATACCACACCTCCTCGAGTCTTATTGCTTAAGTAACTTAGTTGTAGTCACGATCTGGTTACCTATAAGTACAAACATAGTTATATATTTGGGTTATTACATGTTTATAAACTAATTTACTGATATCTTCTAAACTACCCACAATGCACTATTTCTCACTGTAATATGGATAATCTACTCTGTGCTACCGAGTTTGTATACTAGCTCGGTAGCTAGCTCAAGCTGGCTATCGTTAGCCATTAGCCATGCTAGCATGTAATTACATTCCAGACCAAGTGTTGATGGTGGTGAGCTACAATCCACTAATCAGAAGGAAGTGCGATGTAAACAGTGAACAAATAGGGCTTGTGCGGCTATGCTGCATCATGATGCTCTCCATGGACTTTGTGACTGTGTTATGGTGCCTTCTTGCTGTGGGCTCAAAAAGAAAGAGATAATCATACCTGCTTGCTCTAATTGTGTAGTACAGCATCTGTTCTCCTTTTTGTTTTGTCAACTTTTTGGCATGTCCTCTGGCTACAGGAGTTTTGTAACTTTTTTCACCTTGGCTTGGTGCTAGCCCACTAGCTGACTGACATCTAGAATCTATCTATTTTGGATTTTTCTCACTATATAGCTATTGGATTTTCCTGACTCTTCCTCCCTGGTGAAGCGCCCGCCTCCCCCTTGCTTTGGTAGCTAACTCAGCCTGTACTCTTTTAAAAGTATTACTATCGGATGGGCCCCAGCCATGAATCTGTAAGTCTCTGCTCTTTCTTTGCTTTTGATCTGCAGTTATAGTTGTGATGTGTTTGTGGTGGTTGGCTAGGCTGGCTGGGCTAATAGCTAGTTGGCTAAATAGCTATTGTTACCTGGCTGGCTAAGATAACTTCATACTGTATAGCTAACATTATTTTGATAACTGGTTAGGTGGCGTTGTGTATTTCCAAAACATTGGTTTACTTTAATGTAGCAGTAAGCTAGGTGTTGATAGCAACTGGCTGACTCATTCAGTGCTAACATGACGTTGGCAGGCTGGTAGGGCTAACATTAGCAGGCTAGTAGTGATACCATGAATAGGCTAGTTGGCTAGCAACCTTGCACTTTGATTTGTAACAATAAATTCATAAAGTATTTGTTTGTAAGTTGGCCGAAAATGTAATTGAAACCAGTAGTCATGAGTGCATTTGGACTTTTGATATGTATTTTAAGGAAAATACATATGTTACATGTGGTTATGTTTATGCTACCTACCCTGTAAACTCATGAAAGACACCCAGTGAGAAAAGCAGAGTTAAGGGACAATATAGCATTTAAAAGTGTATCCTTTTGTAGATATGCTTTAAACATTTTTAGAAAGCACCCTTTTAAATTAGACACTACGATTTTAAGATTTTCCGATTTTTCAAAAAATATAGATGAGACAACTTGATGGAAATTGATGGGGTGAAGACATGTTTCTCAAGCTGATACACAACACCACAACCTCCATTGATATCCATTTTAACTATACTGTTGCTCAGAAAAAAATATCAGCTGAAGTTTTGGAGATAATACTTTTCTATATTTGGATCTTTGATTTGGCATTCCATTGTTCTGTTGCAAAGCAATTTACATTAGCCAATGAAATCTAAGGGATGCATGTGGATCATTGGATTGGTTGTCTTGTATCCTGCTGTGTGCAAGGTAAAACTAGGAATATCCCCCCACACACATTCATGAACCTCACCAGGTACGTTCTTTTAGAACACATTTTCTTTTACAAAAACAACCTGGCTTCAGCACATAAAATTCTTAATTGAGATGTTTAGACATGAAGCAATATGGCTGCCTTCTTCTGAGAGCTGCAAATGCTTAGTGGAAGTTACTGACGTGACATTTCACATCGTCCAGGCTCAGAACAGCTCCCTGGTCGTTGTTGCTGTGCTTGTGTTTCTTATCTGAGCTTCGACAGAGCTTGTACTTTATCACCTGTAAGGAAACATAGATACGAAGGTCAGTGATGCTCTCGATTTGAGACAAAGGCTGGTAAGAGAAAAGGTGGACATTTTTGGAGTCATTCCTGTGTGTGTGCCTCTCTCTTTGAGAGTTATGTGTAGCAAGCATACTTTTCTGATTTTCTAAGAGCTTACAATAATGAGTCAGGCAGAAAGCATAACGGACACGTGGTTGTTTTCTGTCACTGTAGAGTACTAGAGAAAATTAAAAGATGACCTCATAGATGTAGTCAAACAGCTCCAGAATAGTAAGGAGACTGGCTCCAATGAAAAGACCCATCTGACCACCAATATCACCTGGGAGGAACAGAGAAGGACAAGATTATCAAAGATAATAAACTTCTCCAAAAGATACACATTTCCAACAAAGTATTCTTTAAAAGAAAATCCATGTTTTTTTTTCAGCATCATTGAAATACCTAAAAGTCCTGCTACTTCATAGGCTTTCTTCTGTTCGATCATCTCATAGTTTAGAGCCTCAAAGAAGATGTCCAGAACCAGGATATTGTCACTGTTACAGGAAGAGACCATATTCAACATCTAAACAGCAATAAGTTTACATATGACGGTTCTGATAGAGAAAATCATTATTCCGTTGCTGTGTATTGGAAATGGAACTGAAGGGTAAAAGATGCAAGGGCCAAAGACCAAAGCAAACGTATTTGCCATTTCTTGCCGGGTACTCCATAATCACTGTAATGTTTTTATCTGGTGTTTGGAACACAAGACTCACGCTATGTATTGCTCTGACTTGTTGTATTTCTTGGCCAGATACTTGGCAGAGGCCTTGCTGGGGATCTTGACGAAGGACAGCTCTTTGCTGTATCTGGTCATGTTGCACGGTGTCTCACACACACAAAAATCGTTGTCTCTCTCCACCAGGAAGTCTGGGGGCAAAGAGAAAGGCCGCAGCATTGTAATAGTGATATAGGGCCCAAAATAGAGTTGCTATGGTCTAAGAAACGACAGTCTGGATCTATTCCTTACCAAGAGCTGGATCAGCACACTCTTTGTACAGCTCAGGGGTGCAGTATGGGGCATCTCCTGCACACAGAGAGATAATCAATCAATATAAGTTGAACTTGAAAACGTAAAAAGTCCAGACTAGGTAAACGGCTGGATGTCAGGGTTCACCTACCAGGCATATGTACCATGCGACAGTTACAGTTCTCTACCAGGTAGCGCGTCTCACAGTCGATACGGCAGGCGGTGATGCTGTAGGACTCAAAGAATTCTGAGTCTATCCGTGTCACCTTACAGTCCCCCCAGGGTGGGGGCAAATATATCAGCTAGAACACACACACACACACACACACACACACACACACACACACACACACACACACACACACACACACACACACACACACACACACACACACACACACACACACACACAACACATAAGCTTCAACTACAATTGCATAGGTGTTCAGCACTACAACAGTTACACAGGTGGTGCTGATGGCATATTGTAAAATGATGACTTCTTTGTTGAAATAAAGTTGTACAAATAAGGGTAACGTCCCTACCCGTTGTTCCTGGCAGGAAACAAAGGTTTGGAACCCAGGTGCAACCCCGAAGCCCAGCTGGTCGATGAAGGAAGGCTCCTCCTGACTGTGGATCTGAACTTTGATCCCAGCCTCAAATGTGGTCTCATCTGTGGGTAGGGGAACAGAGGCAGGGTTCACTGCACCATCCATGCATGTTTTATTTAACTAATGAACCCACTGGCTCCAGCGAGCAGCTAGAGTAGTCTGTTTGATAGAGCAACACACGTGTGAGCTGTGTAACGAACTGGACTTAAACCACAAACAAACACACACACACACACACACACACACACACACACACACACACACACACACACACACACACACACACACACACACACACACACACACACACACACACACACACACACACACACACACACACACACACACTTTTGTCCTCACCTGTCTCTCCCCACACAGGGAGGTACTCATCCTGCTGAATGTCCAGCATGAGCTCCAGCCCGTTCCCCATCCCTCCCTTGGTAGTTATGAGAGGGGTGCGGCCCTCAACCCCCGCGTTGAACGTGTAACACTTCCCATAGCGAGTAAACACCTGAGGAGAAAGATGAAAAATATGAAATATGAATGAGATAGCAAGACCAGATGTCCTGGAAGAATCCATCACAATAGCAGAGCCATAGTAGATGTAACTTGCCACTGGGGGTCAGTGTTAATCTACACTAGATCTTTGTTTTCATTTCAACAACTTCCTACTCGTGATTATCTCTGGTGCTAATCCCAGGGTTTGGAAGGCGGACCATGTGCTCCCGCTCCACAAAGGTGGTGATCCTTCCGACCTAAATAACTATCGTCCTATCTCAACATTGTCGTGCCTAGCAAAACTGTTCAAATCGTTAATCAACTTTTAGCTTAGATCCTTCCTAGCAATGTCTTCTAAGTGTTCAGGCCCTTTTCTGCAATTCTGACTTTGAGAAATTCTCAGTAGACCATGTTTTTCTCCATTACGAGAGGACAAAGGTTACAGACCATGTTTTCTCTCAATCACGAGAGAACAAAGGTTGAGACGACTGCTGAATCTTTTAACCATACCACGTGGTTAACCTCTTAGACTATCGATATCGACAGAATAAGAACAAGTCTTTGATATTAATTACTAGTCTGCAGCTGGGAATTCGGTATCATTGAACGCGAAGAACGACAACCTCCGAAACATCCATTCTATAATGATATGAATGAATGTCACTCTGGACAATCCATTCTAACCACAGCAGAGAGAGAGAGAGAGAGAGAGAGAGAGAGAGAGAGGACGGACATTCTACAAAAGAAACAACATTTTCATCAGCGATCAAGACGACACACTGAGTGTAAATATATATATTGATTGCAGTTGTTCCCGAATGAGTGAGCGTTCATGTGCAAAGGATTAGCATTTCAATTGTTATAATTTTCAACTCTGTAGTGACTTCTCAGCTGACCCCCACTTCAAATCAAATCAAATCAAGTTTATTTTATATAGCCCTTCGTACATCAGCTAATATCTCGAAGTGCTGTACAGAAACCCAGCCTAAAACCCCAAACAGCAAGCAATGCAGGTGTAGAAGCATGGTGGCTAGGAAAAACTCCCTAGAAAGGCCAAAACCTAGGAAGAAACCTAGAGACTTCCCTTTTGAGACTTCCCTCCCTACTTCCCTTTTGTCTAACAAGCCGCCTGCCGGTTTAGCCCACTAGGGCAAATTCCCCTATAATGTCTTGTAACCATATTTACTTTGTTTGTTTGTTTATGCGTTTCTGTGAATTACTTAGTTAGTAAATAAATTATTTAAGACAATTGATGTATGGATGACTCATAGTGAAGACTGGGTTCGTACAGATAACCAACAATTTACGACGTTTGGAATGAGACTAACGTGAGGTAAAGTAAATAATTCATTAATTCGAAGACTAATTGATCAGATATAAAATATCTGAAAAGTTATATTCGGAAATTATAAGTTTGTAATCTGAATATTTTCCTTGGTGCCCCGACTTCCTAGTTAATTACAGTTACATGATTAATCAGTTTAATCGCGTAATACTAATTACAGAGAATCTTTGATAAAAACTAAAAGTCTTCATTTAATGATAGCAAAGACACGACACACTGTTGTGTATGCTATTGGCCCCACGGTGGAACAAATTCTTTCGGAGCTTCAATCTGCCTTCCTCCTTTGCAGAAAGCCTTTGTTGAACTGAAATTGGTACTTAATGCAGGTCAAACCAAGTATATATTCTCCAAATGTAAAAATATATGATGTATATTTTATGCATATGTACACTGAACAAAAATATAAACACAACATGAAACAATTGTAAAGATTTTACTGAGTTACAGTTCATATAAGGAAATCAGTCAATTGAAATAAATAAATTAGGCCCTAATGTATGGGTTTCACATGACTGGGAATACATATGCATATGTTGGTCACAGATACCTTAAAAATAAGTAGGTGCGTGGATTAGAAAACCAGTCAGTATCTGTTGTGACCACCATTTGCCTAGTGCAGCGCGACACATCTCCAGTTGATCAGGCTGTTGACTGTGGCCTGTGGAATGTTGTCCCACTCCTCTTCAATAGCTGTGCGCAGTTGATGGATATTGGTGGGAACTGGAATGCGCTGTCGTACAGGTCAATCCAGAGCATCCCAAACATGCTCAACGGGTGACATGTCTGGTGAGTATGCAGGCCATGGAAGAACTGGGACATTTTCAGCTTCCAGGAATTGTGTACAGATCCTTGCGACATGGGGCTGTGCAATATCATTATTACGGTATCTCTGTGCATTCAAATTGCCATCGATAAAATGCAATTGTGTTCATTGTTTGTAGCTCATGCCTGCCCATACCATAACCCCACCGCCGCTATGGGGTAATCTGTTCATAATGTTGACATCAGCAAACCCCTTGCCCACACGACGCCATACACGCTGTCATCTGCCCGGTACAGTTGAAACCGGGATTCATCCGTGAAGAGCACACTTTTCCAGGGTGTCAGTGGCCATCGAAGGTGAGCATTTGTCCAGGTCAAGACTCTGGTGAGGATGACAAGCACGCAGATTAGCTTCCCTGAGATGGTTTCTGACAGTTTGTGCAGAAATTCTTTGGTTGTGCAAACCCTCAGTTTCATCAGCTGTCTGGTTGGCTTGGTCTCAGACCCTTTCGCAGGTGAAGAAGCCAGACGTGGAGGTCCTGGGCGGGCGTGGTTACACGTGGGCTGCGGTTATAAGGCCAGTTGGACGTACTGCCAAATTCTCTAAAACAACATTGGAGGCGGCTTATGGTAGAGAAATTATAATTGAATTCTCTGGCAAGAGCTCTGGTGGACATTCCTGCAGTCAGCATGCCAATTGCACACCCCCTCAAAACTTGAGACATCTGTGGCATTGTGTTGTGTGACAAAACTGCACATTTTAATGGCCTTTTACTGTCCCAAGCACCTGTGTAATGATCATGTTGTTTAATCATCTTCTTGATATGCCACCTTTGTCAAGTGGATGGATTATCTTGGCAAATGAAAAATGCTCACAAACAGGGATGTAGACAAATTTGTGCACAACATTTGAGAGAGATAATATTTTTGTGCGTATGGAAAATTCCTGGGATCTTTCATTTCAGCTCATGAAACACAGAACCAACACATGTTGCGTTTATTTTTTGTTCAGTATACATTGGATGGTGCCTTTATGGATCGTGTCCTCGCTTATAAATATCTGGGTATCTGGATTGGAAAAAAGCCAGCACTGCATTCTGTATCAGAAAGCAGGCTGACCCTCTTTGATGTCTGGTAGATCGATGCACTGAACGCTTTTTGTTTCTAAAACATTCCTTCAAAAACGCTGTACCTTACTTCATTGTTTACTTACAGACGTACATTTTTTTTTTTTTAAACGTACAAGATATCAGCCCTGGTCTCAGGGTTGGCTAACTCTGGATACCCCTCCACTGAGTTAGGTAAATCTTCTTTGAGTTTTTTTTGCACCTTACTTGTGGAACGATCTCCAAGGCTCTCTAAAGGAGAATGAACTGGGGGCCTCTAGGGCAATTTCTTACTGAATAGTGTGTTTGCCTTCTATGATTTGTGTTTTGGTTGTCGTGTATTGATGTGAATTTTGGTGTGTATTGATATGTACACTGAGTACACCTTCCTAATATTGACTTGAATTGTCTTGCCTATTCACCCTCTGAATAGCACACATACACAATCCATGTCTCAAGGCTTAAAAAATCTTTCTTTAACCTGTCTCTTCCCCTTCATCTACACTGATTGAGGGATCATCGCTTTCATCTGGATTCACCTGGTCAGTCTGTCATGGAAAGGAGCGTCAAGTTTTGGATACTGTTTTGTATATTGATGTGCATAGTGTGTAGTTATGTGTATACAGGGCTCATCTGTGAAAGATACCTTGGTCTCAGCATGACTCCCTGTTAAAATAAAGGTTAAATAAAAAATAAAAATAGACCTGCTGTTACCATGGAGACCAAACATGCCTGCGAAGAAGCTGCCTTCTGGTCAAGGGAACAAACAACACTCAGAAAGTATCAAACAGAATGGTATGGTTGCTGTATGAACTCAACAGCTGTTATGATGGCTTAGGAAAGAAGCTGTCGCAGCACGTCAGAAGTCATGCTAGGCCCCCAGATGGAGGACTGAAGCAATGCTATGAGAAACTCAATGAGTAAACAAAGAGCACATCTGGCGATGCAGGGCACAGAAAGGGCAGTAAGGAATGCATGGAAATATGTTCATGTCGTCTGTAAGTCATTTGTCTCTCTGACACCGTCTTTAAATAACTAACTATACAGTAACTTGAGGCGTGCGATTCGAGTCACAGCCTATTTATGAAGAAAGAGAGAGGGGGACAGGAGAAAAAAAGGTGAGAGAGGGGTAACGAGGGAAAGAAGGAGATAGAAAGCGAGGGAGAAGTTAAGAGAGAAAAGTAGGTAAAGAGAGAAAAGGAGGGAAAGAGAGAAAAGGAAGTAAAGAGAGAGCTCCGTTCTCACTGTGCGAAGCTGGGAGCGGACCAATGCTCGGCGCTATGCTACAACAGGACACATCTGCGATTAGAGAGAGGGCTGACAAACACACACAATGATTGACGACTGAATTTGTGCCATGCTAAGGGCAGTTAAATGGCTCAGCCTTGCCATCTTTCAACGCACACACGCACACACACACCAGTGGTGGTCGGGGCTGTTTAAGATTAGGGAGGACAATTTTTGTCAAATTAAATTATGAGCACAGCCTTATTTAAAAAAAATCGGAACTCTCTGAAATGATCTTATCTTATATACCAAAATCTTATATACCTAAACCCTTGCTAGGCCTATGTGTTCATCTAATCATATTTCTTCAATGCCAAATCAGTGTGTCTTGTTTTCAACTAAACTGTCCCTGTTTGTAAATAATTAAAACTGAGACGTCATCATGAATCTGAGCATGATACGTTCAAAAGTGAGGCCTACCTTTCCACCCCAGACAGTAGGCCTACCTTTCCACCCCAGACAGTAGGCCTACCTTTCCACCCCAGACAGTAGGCCTACCTTTCCACCCCAGACAGTAGGTCTACCTTTCCACCCCAGACAGTAGGCCTACCTTTCCACCCCAGACAGTAGGCCTACCTTTCCATCCCAGACAGTAGGCCTACCTTTCCACCCCAGACAGTAGGCCTACCTTTCCATCCCAGACAGTAGGCCTACCTTTCCACCCCAGACAGTAGGCCTACCTTTCCACCCCAGACAGTAGGCCTACCTTTCCACCCCAGACAGTAGGCCTACCTTTCCACCCCAGACAGTAGGCCTACCGACACAGGAAAATGTCTGCTTTAACTGTCGTCTACTCTTCTTCCATAACTTAACCCAACGAGACAAGGTCACAAGTGTTTCCCTAAAAGCTGTCTGAGTTTAAACATCTTCTATTGTACGGAAAGTGAATAGCTTAATCAATTGATAGTGGCAGAATTAGATGACTTCCCATGCAAAGTCAGCCTCTGAATGTCAAAGAAACAAAACAATTTCTTGCATAAAGTATTGCGGACCAAAGCGCAGTTCTAGATCACTTTATATCGGATCCGTTTTATTTTCTTCAAAATGTTAAGCTAACAAGGGTTAGGCCTGTGCTTCTTGCCATTTTCTTTAATTAATTAAATAATTAATTAATTAAAGGTAGGTCTATGGCATACCCTCTCATACCCCCTCAATTCCAATTGTCCTCCCTAATGCTTGATTTTAACTTAACAGCCATTCACTGGCACGCTATTGTCGTGACTTTACTTTAATTAATCTGATGACTGTTATTTATTTAATCCCCTAACTATGTTTAATTGTTACCCGATTAAATTAATCATGTAGCAATTAACTCATTAGGATTTGGGGCGCCACAGAATAAGTTGTCAAGAGACTTACCATCTCCCAAATTTAACTCTATGAGGTCTTTACCTATTTCATTGATAAACAGTCATCTTATTAATCATTACCTCTTGTCAAATGCTCATTCTGAACAATCGTAACCTTCTTGGATCTGCAAAACCCCCAGCCTTGCGCATTATTCAGTACTACACAATTGGTTTAATCATTTATTTACTAGCTAACTAAATAATAACACAGAATACACACTTACATGAGACAAAGGTTCCTAGTGGACTGACAAGATATGACGGCTTGTCACAACATAGATGGAGGGAGGGGGGCACACTTATCGTCGAGACATTTCAGAACGATTCTCACAGTAATGTTAATCATATAGTTTGCTTACGAACCGCCGCCCGCTTGGAGTAGGAAATCATGAATGTATTTACGTGTGAAATGCCTTTGTTCGTTCCTCTGTCGGAACCAAGCCTTCTTGGAATGGGTTTGGTGGGCCTTTCCTGTGGGTGACTTGTACATCATTTACATTTAAGTCATTTAGCAGACGCTCTTATCCAGAGCGACTTACAAATTGGTGCATTCACCTTATGACATCCAGTGGAACAACCACTTTACAATAGTGCATCTAAATCTTTTAAGGGGGGGGTCAGAAGGATTACTTTATCCTATCCTAGGTATTCCTTAAAGAGGTGGGGTTTCAGGTGTCTCCGGAAGGTGGTGATTGACTCCGCTGTCCTGGCGTCGTGAGGGAGTTTGTTCCACCATTGGGGTGCCAGAGCAGCGAACAGTTTTGACTGGGCTGAGCGGGAACTGTACTTCCTCAGTGGTAGGGAGGCGAGCAGGCCAGAGGTGGATGAACGCAGTGCCCTTGTTTGGGTGTAGGGCCTGATCAGAGCCTGAAGGTACTGAGGTGCCGTTCCCCTCACAGCTCCGTAGGCAAGCACCATGGTCTTGTAGCGGATGCGAGCTTCAACTGGAAGCCAGTGGAGAGAGCGGAGGAGCGGGGTGACGTGAGAGAACTTGGGAAGGTTGAACACCAGACGGGCTGCGGCGTTCTGGATGAGTTGTAGGGGTTTAATGGCACAGGCAGGGAGCCCAGCCAACAGCGAGTTGCAGTAATCCAGACGGGAGATGACAAGTGCCTGGATTAGGACCTGCGCCGCTTCCTGTGTGAGGCAGGGTCGTACTCTGCGGATGTTGTAGAGCATGAACCTACAGGAACGGGCCACCGCCTTGATGTTAGTTGAGAACGACAGGGTGTTGTCCAGGATCACGCCAAGGTTCTTAGCGCTCTGGGAGGAGGTTCTTAGCGCTCTGGGAGGAGGACACAATGGAGTTGTCAACCGTGATGGCGAGATCATGGAACGGGCAGTCCTTCCCCGGGAGGAAGAGCAGCTCCGTCTTGCCGAGGTTCAGCTTGAGGTGGTGGTCCGTCATCCACACTGATATGTCTGCCAGACATGCAGAGATGCGATTCGCCACCTGGTCATCAGAAGAGGGAAAGGAGAAGATTAATTGTGTGTCGTCTGCATAGCAATGATAGGAGAGACCATGTGAGGTTATGACAGAGCCAAGTGACTTGGTGTATAGCGAGAATAGGAGAGGGCCTAGAACAGAGCCCTGGGGGACACCAGTGGTGAGAGCACGTGGTGAGGAGACAGATTCTCGCCACGCCACCTGGTAGGAGCGACCTGTCAGGTAGGACGCAATCCAAGCGTGGGCCGCGCCGGAGATGCCCAACTCGGAGAGGGTGGAGAGGAGGATCTGATGGTTCACATGCTCTGATTGTCCACCAAAGGTCACAATGTCCTTCTTCTTAGTTGTCCGGTCTATATGGGATGTTTCCTCAGAACTTCCTCTTAGCCGTACCAGTGATTGTCTGAGAGGGGAGTTTTCTCCTTTCTCCATCTCGTGTGGATAATCAGAGTCTGAAACACTTTACACGCGCAGCTGCAGACTGGCAATGTCCTGGTCTGGTAAGTTCATTTTCTTCACCTTGTGTTGAGGTTGAGAGTTTCAACCATTTCAAACGTGTAGCTCTCTGGCCTCACTTTTCCCGGTCAAAAGGTTGATTCCTCTTCCAAGCCTTTTTGCACTCTTAGTCAAAAGGGGAATTCCATCATGCTGACAAGCTCTCTGACCTCACTCGAGGCGCGGCTACTTAATGTGCAAAGGATATGATTATAAGTTATCTCGTATGACTCCTAAAATCACATTCATATCTTAACAGAAATACGCTCATTTATCATATCCTATGCATGACATATTGGATGAACACTTCACAGATATAGGTGGTATCCTTTCCAAGTTACAGTATTTGGTCCATACAGTTTTTAATAACATCACAAAATGAAAAGCAATATTACATTTTTTTCCCCCCATAGTTCCCCACTGACCATTTCCCACATCGTTACGTTAGAAATATTGTTTAATTATTCACTTTCTGGACGTTAGGGCGGAAAGAGTGTTGTGCAAAGGTGTCTGTGAACAAAGACATCACTTTGATTGATACTAAAGAGCAAGAGAGTGCCCTCTCTGGCTTAATTTACAACCGAGTGAGAGCTGTCAACCGGGCAGTTCCCTCCTCCCCCCCTGGGAGAGAGTCTGGTTATTGTCAGTCATTGCCAAGTTGATCTGATCCATTGTGATCCTCACAGGACAGTCATGACACTATTTACACGAGGTAGGCTATTTAAAGACTGCATGGTGGGTGGAGGAATTGACCAACACATCTATGGATATAGCAGCCTATAGCCTAATTTCGTCTGTCAAACAGGTAGGCCTGCCTTTCATTTCTTAAATAGGAAGAAATAGGCTCGAACACACAGCCCTCTTTTGTTAGTAAAGTCTAATTAGAATAAATATGGTTAAATTAATTATGTCCACCTCGAATTTGCCTACTTTCAGCAGCATGACCTGTCCATTTCGATTGATTGTTCCAGCACCATATTGTAAGTTATGCAAATCTGGCTTATTGTGAGGTCAGTCAATACATCATGGGCAAGAAACATATTGTTTTTAATAAAATAAAATCAATTATAGCCTAGTAGTAGCAAGCTATCAAAGTTAACCTCCAGTCCTCCTTCTCATCTTTGCTCTTTCCTTCTCAAACTGAACAGAACAGGCTATTACAGGGGGTCTCCAACCTTTTCTACTATTCAATTATGCACCTTATTTCCCTCTCCCCTACAACTCTAAGGGGGCCCCAATAAAATCTGTAATTTATTTTAAAAAATTATGTTTTATATTATCCCAAATTATGTTTTCTCAGTTTTATTTTTCCTAGTTTTTCACTCTCAAAATTATAATTGTTCATAGCGAAACCAGATGCTCTGAGGCCATGTCAATGCTTAAATCCCATCAGAAAACTTTTTTTTTTGGTCTGGAAGAAAAGGACATTTTTTAATATATTCTTTATAGAATTCCCCTTTAATTGCGCATCTGACCTGTAAATTGCTGCATTTAGCTAGTGAGGAATGTGCTGTCTAATGTGCCGGTCTAGGGATGGTTTTTGTACGGCTAAATATCCTATTTACATAACTATTCAGACCCTATGCTATGAGACTGGAAATTGAGCTCAGGTGCATCCTGTTTCCATTAATCATCATTGAGATGTTTCGACAACTTGATTGGAGTCCACCTGTAGTAAATTCAATTGATTGGATATGATTTTAAAGGCACACACCTCTCTATATAAGGTCCCACAGTTGACAGTGCATGTCAAAGCAAACACTAAGCCATGAGGTCGAAGGAATTGTCCGTAGAGCTCTGAGACAGGATTGTGTCGTCAGTGTTAATTCACATATCTGGGGGGAGAGTACCAACAAATGTCTGCAGCATTGAAGGTCCCAAAGAACACAGTGGCCATCAATCTTAGATGGAAGAAGTTTGGAACCACCAAGACTCCTAAAGCTGGCCGCCTGGCCAAACTGAGCAATCGGGGGAGAAGGGCCTTGGTCGGGGAGGTGACCAAGAACCCGATGGTAACTCTGACAGAGCTCCAGTGTTCCTTTGTGGAGATGGGAGAACTTTCTAGAAGGACAACCATCTCTGCAGCACTCCACTAATTAGACCTTTATGGTAGAGTGGCCAGACAGAAGCCACTCCTCAGTAAAAGGCACACGACTGCCCGCTTGGAGTTTGCTAGATAACTCTCAAATAACTCTCAAATAGCTAGATAACTCTTAAATAACTCTCAGACCACGAGAAACAAGATTCTCTGGTCTGATGAAACCAAGATTGAACTCTTTAGCCTGAATGCCAAGCGTCACATCTGGAGGAAACCTGGCATCATCCCTACGGTGAAGCATGGTGGTGGCAACATCATGCTGTGGAGATGTTTTTCAGCGGCAAATACTGGGAGACTATTCAGGATCGAGGGAAAGATGAACAGAGCAAGGTACAGAGAGATCCTTCATGAAAACCTACTCCAGGCGAAGGTTCACCTTCCAACAGGACAACGGCCCTAAGCACACAGCCAAGATAACGCAGTAGTGGCTTCGGGACAAGTCTCTGAGCCCGGACTTATACCCGATCAAACATCTCTGAAGAGACCTGAAAATAGCTGTGCAGCAACGCTCCCCATCCAACCTGACAGAGCTTGAGTGGATCTGCAGAGAAAAATGGGAGAAACTTCCCAAATACGGGTGTGCCAAGCTTGTAGCATCATACCCAAGAAGACTCGAGGCTGTATTGCTACCAAAGGTGCTTCAACAAAATACTGAGTAAAGGGTCTGAATACTTCTGTATTTATTTTGAATACATTTGCAAAAATGTCAAAAAAATTGTTTTTGCTTTGTCATTATGAGGTATTGTGTGTAGATTGATGACGAACATTTTTTATTTTATCCATTTTAAAATAAGCCTGTAACGTAACAAAATGTGGAAAAAGTCAAGGGGTCTGAAAATGATAAACGCAACATGTACAGTATTGATCCCATGTTTCATGAGCTGAAATAAAAGATCCCAGAAATGTGTTTTTCTACTTCCTTCATACTTCATTTATCCCACATAAACACTACCCCACTCCTTTCTCCTTCACGCGACCCTCCCTCCTTCCCATTGAACTTTTTAATGACTGTGTAAGGTTAGAGTGCCAGACGTTCGTTATTAATAAATGAATCAACGAACGAGTGTGTGATGTCAGCAAGTGCTTTATGAATACATTCATGAATGAACATGTTTTTTCCCGAAGTTAGGAATTAGATTTGATGTATTACAATGTAATGCATGTTCCTGATGAATGAGTGCATTTGTGTGTGGTGTGCAGTTTAAGTGTCTGCGCACATCGCTATCTATTTCCCATTACAGTTTGCCTACGTGATCTGACAGTGGTTTTGGAGGGCTCCCCTAATGCACTGTTGACTAGAAGATGACAGGCCGCATCGACAGGTGAACACCAGCATACCAGAAGAAGAAAAGGTCCAGTGACTTTTTGAATACAGTATCTAAACATTTCACTTAGTTTTCCTCCAGGGGTTGTTGGGCTCATCTTTCCTTTTACTTTCTACTCTCTTTGTTGGCACTTCACTTAAGGGAATCAATCCTCTTTAACCACCCTAATGATTAAAAACACATCTTAAAGAGTTTGTACATTCTATAATCTTTGGAGCTCCCTAGTCAATCACTGACAGTCACTCATAGTGCATTCCCCACCATTAGAAAGCACTTAGCGCTCTCCTGTGTTTAATCATACATCAATGTGCATTTCCTTCCTTCCAGGCCAGACAGTGGAGAACAAGTCCTAAATCACTAATCCACACACTCCTAGTTGTTGGAGGAGCCTTAATATGCCCCGGCCGTCCCTGATCTGCTAATGGATGCCTCTGCAGGGTGAATTCAATCCATTAGCATTATTTTATGGGGGAATGTTCCAGAGACTTAGAACAGCCTTTGTAAACTAGCTCAGTTATTCATCTTCTGTCTCAAACAGCCATAGCACTGGCAGAGAGATTGTGATTTAAACTGTGGTAGCAGCCATGCGACAGGCATCAGTGACCAGTCGGCCCCCATCATCTTTGTCCCAAAGAGTGGTTTAAGCCCTGTCGTGCTAATGTTGTTTTTTGCTTGTTGATGCAGCAGGCATTCTAAGTCATCTGGAAAATCTGTAACAACTCCCATGCCAACTTTACAGACAAATTGACTTTGTTGAACTGTCGTTGTCATACGGTAGACAGAACACTTTAAAATACTTTGATTGAAGTTGTGCATTGTTAATTGGGCTCATTAAAAAAGTATGTCTATTCAAATTCATTAAAAAAGGACACAGCTTTTAATGCCATAGTTCCGATCAGAGTCTTACCAACCTGAGACCTGTCTCTGCTAATCTAGCTAACATCTGTCTTTCCCGCCCAAACTGAAGGGCAAACCAAGAACAGTAAGAACAGGGAGACTCTCGACTACTGACTTCTGTGAGGGAGAGAGATTGCAGCTCAAAGGCTCTTGGAGCCCTAATCCGTCATGTCCGAACACAGGTAGATAACAAGTCCGGATGGAACAATAACAATCCACTGCCCTACCCTGTTCTGTCATCATGGCTCTCTGTTCCGCTATTGCCTGTGTGTGATTGGACGGCTGCTGACTCACCAAACTAATGACAAACTTAAACTGAAGGTCTTCCCAGAGGGAGGACTTCAAATACCAAGGCTAGGGGATTTGAAATGTGTACGTGTGCCTGTGTGTGTCAAGCCGAGTGTGTTAATGACGGTTGAAAAGCGTGACGGCTCAATAGACGCTTGTCAAATTTTGTCACGAAACAAACAAACAACTGTCGGGAACAAGTGAACTGAAGTAAACCACAGGCCTCCGCGGGGAAGATGGCCAAATGAAAGCCTGCCACACACCAAGTCTTTCCTTTAATTTGTGTTCAGGCAGTAAAAAGAGAGATCCATAAACTGTCACCAGCAATCGTTATTCTACAACCCCCCAAAAAGATGTGGATAATATGGTGTAAAAAACAGCAAAAAAGTTTTTGTTCACCTAAAGAAAAAGAAAATGTATAGTAGAGGTGAAGAGGTGTATAAAGATGTCAACTCCTTACTGCATTTTCTATTTCAACATCACAAAACACTGTACATTCAACTGTCAGTAAGAAAAGGAGACATGTCTGTGTGGCCTTTAAACCACCTCCACACAGTTCAGAGTAATGAGACAGAATTGATCACCCAATACCATCCACTTCCAATGGATTTCCTGTCAGATAGCACCCTGAGTCAGACAGGCCTATAAGCAGAGTTGTCTAATGATCAGTTAATGGATATACGGACAACAAGACCTAAGACATACATAATTAACAACGACGGAGAAAGAGAGTGAATAGAACAGGCGCTGTTGACTTGTATTTTTCCACTTTAGTGGATTCGCAGGGGAGATCCAGCACTACATGCCTTGATGCTCTGCAATTCAGTTAAATCCTCAAATACATTTTGCCTGTCAGAATCACATGATTTATTACTACAATCATTAGCTGTGTGGTTTATATGATAACCTTGAGACGAATCCTCTCTTTTACCGTTCCATCACAAACCCACATCCTTTCATTCGCGAGCCCGGGTTTTAAACATTCTCCCACACAATGAGTTTTTCTTTCCCTTCACTGCTCCCTTCTTTCCTCCCTCCATCCCTCCTTCCCTCTCCTCACCGTCTACTCTGAGCTATGACGTGATATTCCCAGTGGACTCCGTTCCATCTCCTCCCTCCGTTCCCCCTCCTCCCACTCAGTTTGATGAATATTTTACAGGCCAGCGGAGATGCTCCATTCTTCACCACCACTCCTCCTGAGCCCACTCCCAGACACCGCCAGGACTCTCAGTACCGATCACCTTCAGAGTCGATAGCATCATAGCATGGGACGCGAAACACATCGGCAGAGAGAGAGAGAGAGAGAGAAAGATTTAAAAAATCTAAAAAAGAAAGGGAGAGAGTGGGAACAGAAGGAGGAAGGGAGGGAGGGAGTGAGAGAGAGTAGAGAAAGCGTATCATATAAAGAAGGGGAAGTACGCTCCCACTTAATAAGTAAAAAGCCTGTTGCTAGGAGGGAAAGTAACAGACCTCACTTTTGGGTGAGTTTATGTCAGGTGGCATTAATGATATTGCAGAGAGTTGATTTGTGTCAAAGGTTAGAACTTGAATTTGTTGAATATATCAGACCAGAATTCAGATTAGGATAGGAACCAAATATGCAAGATGTTAGCAGGGTTTAGGTGGCTGCATGTCTGCATCTATTGGACGATACATTTTGATGATGTTTTTGTGATACATATTTGGAGAATAATTGCAAAAAAGCATTTAAAAAGCAATGAATAACAGCAGTTGCATTGGAAATTCCCTGATGTATTAACTATTGTATTCCGCCTCTAGTACTCAGGCATAAAAAACAACACAGTGTTGAGATCCAAAACTACTAGCATATGAAAATAAAAGTTCAGAAAGGTAAAAACTGCATGGGGTCCAATCAAATGGTGAATGACACTGTTGGGTAGAATCTGCTGTACGGTATTTCTCCAGGGGAGACTATAACTGGCCGTTTGAAGCCATGCCTGTCGTCTATGGTTGGAGGAAAACTGCCCAAAATGCTGGAAAAAAAGTACCTTTTCAAGACAGAAAAAAAGCAGGTGGGAAAAATAAAGTTACCTCACCTCCTGCTGGCTTTTTCTTAAATGGAAAAGAAAATAACTCCATATTTAAACAAGGGTATACTAAATCACTATTGAAAACGGGCACTTTTGCAGCCACTTGTATAGTCCTCCCCTGGTGAATGGTGAAAGCGGGCATTTGGATTTCAACGCTAGATAAAGAATGTGGTTGGATTGCAGACAACCTCTCTATCAGAGACATGCAATTTGCTATACAATCTCCCAGGCAGCATTAAAGCCATGATTCCCCCCAGAGTGAGCCAAACGAGGCTTGAGTGAGGTGGAAAACAGCAAGGAGACTGGGCTATTCCCTGTTAGTCTGCCTTAGTTTATACACTTCCATTTTCCAACCATGTGTAGTATCTACAGTGAATATGGTAGTAACTCTAGCTAGCTACGGTACATACAAAATAGATCTTAACCCATAAAGATACACCACATGACCAAAAGTATGTGGATGGACACCTGCTCGTCGAACATCTCATTGCAAAATCGTGGGCATTAATATGGAGTTGGTCCCCCCTTTGCTGCTATAACAGCCTCCACTCTTCTGGGAAGGCTTTCCACTAGATGTTGTAGCATTGCTGTGAGGACTTGCTTCCATTCAGCCACAAGAGCATTTGTGAGGTCAGTCACTGATGTTGAGCGATTAGGCCTGGCTCGCAGTCGGCGTTCCAATTCATCCTGAAGGTGTTCGATGGGGTTGAGGTCAGGGCTCTGTGAAGGCCAGACAAGTTCTTTCACACCGATCTCGACAAAACATTTCTGTGTGGACCTCGCTTTGTGCACGGGGGCATTGTCATGCTGAAACAGGAAAGGGTCTTCCCCAAACTGTTGCCACAAAGTTTGAAGCACAGAATTGTCTAGAATGTCATTTTATGCTGTAGCGTTAAGATTTCCCTTCACTGGAACTAAATCCACTAATTTAAAGGGATGTCCACATACTTTTGTATATATAGTGTACATAGTACTCAATTTCTGTGCCTGAATCTCTATATTAGTGGACAAAACCGTAGACGATATCATCAACAGGGAGGCAAGGCAGCTATATCTGGTAATTTCATCCAATTAAAGTGAATTCTCTACCTATGCACAGACAGGCACAGCTATTGACCAATGGCAGCCTTTATGTTTCCTGCTGTGCTCCCCCAGCTCTCCTCCAGTGATACCCTTCATCTTGTTAATAAAGTCAACCATAAAAACATGCACAAGCAGACTTCCAACCCCAACCTGTCAGTTCCTTTCATTTTTTTTTAATCGACTACGAATCGGCCGACTGGTTCTGCCGGCCGCCTACAATACCCACGCTCCCTGTGCTGGGAGAGCTCTGCCGGGCACAGAGGTGATAGCCGTTAACTCCAGAGTGCTGTGTCCTCTCATACACAGCTGAGTAAACATCAATGGATAACCAGCCTGAGGGAAGTCAATGGCCTACTGTAGAAGAAGGGGTTCTAGAAGATAATTGCTATGAGAGTCTCTGCCGAGTTCAAATGTGAGCTTGACTGAATCAAGTGGGTGTATGGGACCCAGTTTTACACTCTGGCTCTCTCAAAAACCGTTGCCATGAGAAGATTCATTTAAAGGTCTATTTGGGCCCGCTTTAATAAGGGAAATGTTCGACTTGACACACTACTGAGCCAAACAAAGTTGTACCGAGCACAGTTTGGTTTCGGGCGGCACGGTATTGTTAAAAGGGTGCTTCGTTGTCTCTGTCAATCACGATCGTGCGTGTGTCTGTTTTGTAACAAGGCTTAGTCAGTAGCTTGTGTTTGAGATAATTCTGTCCTCCAAACACACATTCGTCAATGGTTTGGGGGACTCTGTTGTGAGTAGGTACATGTTGTGCTTCAGATCTGGCTGATTGCCTCTCGAGCTGGTACCCTGCACCCTGCTGAGAGGCAGTGAAGAGGTTCATTCATTAATGCAGACTGCAGAGTTACTACTAATCAGTGATCAGAGTTGACAATGTATTTTAGAATAATGAGGAGAGGCGTGTGTGTGCCAGTGTGTGTGCATGACTGTGTATATGTTCACATCCATACTAACTGTTAGAACACACATATATATATATATATATATATATATATATATATATATACATACACTAAGTCACAGGTGTCAAACTCATTCCACGGGGGGCTGAGTGTCTGCGGGTTTTCGCTCCTCCCTTGTACTTAATTGATGAATTAACATCACTAATTAGTTAGGAACTCCCCACACCTGGTTGTCTAGGGCTTTATTGAAAGGAAAAAACAAAAACCTGCAGACACTAGGCCCTCCGTGGAATGAGTTTGACACCCCTGCACTAAGTGTACAAAACATTAGGAACACCTTCCTAATATTAAGTTGCACCCCCATTTGACCTAAGAACAGCCTCAATTTGTCGGGGAACAGACTCTACAAGGTGTCAAAAGCGTTCCACAGGGATGCTGGCCATGGTTGACTCCAATGCTTCCCACAATTGTGTCAAGCTGGCTGGTGGAACATTCTTGATACACACAGGAAAACCGTTGAGTGTGAAAAACCCAGTAGCGTTGCAGTTCTTGGCACCTACTACCATACTCTGTTCAAAGGCACTTTTGTTTCGCTTATTCACCCTCTGAATGGCACGCAAACACAATCCATGTCTCAGCTATCTCAAAGTTTAAAAAATCCTTATTTACACTGATTGAAGTGACATCAATAAGGGATCATAGCTTTCACCTGGATTCACCTGGTCAGTCTATGTCAGTCTATGTCAGTCTATGTGTGTCTGTGTGTGGTAAGGCAGCTGTGGGGAATGGTGTGTGTGTGCGTGTGTGTGTGTGTGTGTGTGTGCGTACGTGCATGTGCGTGCGTGTGCGTGCGTGTGTGTGCACGTGAATTGGGAGCGCTCAGAAAAACTATGCATATCTGTAGTAACCATAATCACCTAAAAAATTGAAAAGATGACAATTAAGAAAAGAAAAGCTACATTATAGAGAAATCTACTCAATTTACTTCCTTCTCTCTGTTTTCATTGTATTCTAATCATTTGGGCATACTCAAATCAATAGCCCTTTCAGTTCTTTAATAATATAATTACTTAGATGCATTTTATTTACTTGTGATATGCTACCTAAGGTAAATGAGCAGACTCAAATCCCATTTTCCTGAATTTACAACACATAGGACATTCTGTGCTACTTGCAGTGCATCCATAGCGAAGTGTAGGGGAAATAGAGGAACGCATAGTGGGTATTACACCAGGGAATGCTGATGTGTGCTTTTTCCCTGTTTCACTCTGACATCGCTCTAGAACAGGAGAAAAGAGACACATTAAGTCAGGCAGACAAGCCTTCAGGCTGCGAGGAAACGCCTCTATACATACTGTATGCATCTACAGAAACGCCTCTATACATACTGTATGTATTCACAGAAACGCCTCTATACATACTGTATGCATCCACAGAAATGCCTCTATACATACTGTATGCATCCACAGAAACGCCTCTATGCATACTGTATGCATCCACAGAAACGCCTCTATACATACTGTATGTATTCACAGAAACGCCTCTATACATACTGTATGCATCCACAGAAACGCCTCTATACATACTGTATGCATCCACAGAAACGCCTCTATACATACTGTATGTATTCACAGAAACGCCTCTATACATACTGTATGCATCCACAGAAATGCCTCTATACATACTGTATGCATCCACAGAAACGCCTCTATGCATACTGTATGCATCCACAGAAACGCCTCTATACATACTGTATGTATTCACAGAAACGCCTCTATACATACTGTATGCATCCACAGAAACGCCTCTATACATACTGTATGCATCCACAGAAACGCCTCTATACATACTGTATGCATCCACAGAAACGCCTATATACATACTGTATGTATTCACAGAAACGCCTCTATACATACTGTATGCATCCACAGAAACGCCTCTATACATACTGTATGCATCCACAGAAACGCCTCTATACATACTGTATGCATCCACAGAAACGCCTATATACATACTGTATGTATTCACAGAAACGCCTCTATACATACTGTATGCATCCACAGAAACGCCTATATACATACTGTATGCATCCACAGAAACGCCTCTATACATACTGTATGCATCCACAGAAACGCCTCTATACATACTGTATGCATCCACAGAAACGCCTATATACATACTGTATGTATTCACAGAAACGCCTCTATACATACTGTATGCATCCACAGAAACGCCTATATACATACTGTATGTATTCACAGAAACGCCTCTATACATACTGTATGCATCCACAGAAACGCCTATATACATACTGTATGCATCCACAGAAACGCCTCTATACATACTGTATGCATCCACAGAAACGCCTCTATACATACTGTATGCATCCACAGAAACGCCTCTATACATACTGTATGCATCCACAGAAACGCCTCTATACATACTGTATGTATTCACAAAAACGCCTGTATACATACTGTATGTATGCATCCACAGAAACGCCTATATACATACGTTATGTATCCACAGAAATGCCTATATACATACTGTATGCATCCACAGAAACGCCTCTATACATACTGTATGCATCCACAGAAACGCCTCTATACATACTGTATGCATCCACAGAAACGCCTATATACATACTGTATGTATTCACAGAAACGCCTCTATACATACTGTATGCATCCACAGAAACGCCTATATACATACTGTATGCATCCACAGAAATGCCTCTATACATACTGTATGCATCCACAGAAACGCCTCTATACATACTGTATGCATCCACAGAAACGCCTCTATACATACTGTATGCATCCACAGAAACGCCTCTATACATACTGTATGCATCCACAGAAACGCCTCTATACATACTGTATGCATCCACAGAAACGCCTCTATACATACTGTATGTATTCACAAAAACGCCTGTATACATACTGTATGTATGCATCCACAGAAACGCCTATATACATACGTTATGTATCCACAGAAATGCCTATATACATACTGTATGCATCCACAGAAATGCCTATATACATACTGTATGCATCCACAGAAACGCCTATATACATACTGTATGCATCCACAGAAACGCCTCTATACATACTGTATGCATCCACAGAAACGCCTCTATACATACTGTATGCATCCACAGAAACGCCTATATACATACATTTACATTTACATTTAAGTCATTTAGCAGACGCTCTTATCCAGAGCGACTTACAAATTGGTGCATTCACCTTATGATATCCAGTGGAACAACCACTTTACAATAGACATACTGTATGTATTCACAGAAACACCTCTATACATACTGTATGCATCCACAGAAACGCCTATATACATACTGTATGCATCCACAGAAATGCCTCTATACATACTGTATGCATCCACAGAAACGCCTCTATACATACTGTATGCATCCACAGAAACGCCTCTATACATACTGTATGCATCCACAGAAACGCCTCTATACATACTGTATGCATCCACAGAAACGCCTATATACATACTGTATGCATCCACAGAAACGCCTCTATACATACTGTATGCATCCACAGAAACGCCTCTATACATACTGTATGCATCCACAGAAACGCCTCTATACATACTGTATGTATTCACAAAAACGCCTGTATACATACTGTATGTATGCATCCACAGAAACGCCTATATACATACGTTATGTATCCACAGAAATGCCTATATACATACTGTATGCATCCACAGAAACGCCTATATACATTCTGTATGTATCCACAGAAATGCCTATATACATACTGTATGTATCCACAGAAACGCCTATATACATACTGTATGTATCCACAGAAATGCCTATATACATACTGTATGCATCCACAGAAACGCCCATATACATACTGTATGCATCCACAGAAATACCTCTATACATTTTGAATGAGAGAAAATGCATAGAATGTATCATTCTTGTGAAATTCATATCTATAGGCTACATTGAGGTTTTTCTTTCATTATTTGTATCTGATATTAGTGCGTAAGCCTATAAGCTTTAGGGCCTAACTGTAGCCTATGATTAGATTAGATTGAGTTTATTAGTCACATGTACAGGGACGCAGATGTAATTGCAGGGTACAGTGAAAATCTTATGCTCTGGGCTCCAACAGTGCAGGTCAAAATAAAATATAAAATAAAAGACAAGTGAATGAGATAAAATATGGATAGTAACAATAATAATAATATATACACATTTACAACTGTAGCAATGTTAAATGACCATTGGGTGGTGGGGGCAGCGGAAGAGTCCGTTGTGGAATGTCCATAGGGGGAGCAGCAAGGGGGGAAGTGAGAAGTGAATGGAACATTCATTAAACAAATGATAATATAAACATATTTACGCCGTAACAATGATTTAATGTCCATTGGGGGGTGGGTGGGGGCAGGGTAAATGTTTGTTGCGGGTGGGTAGCATATCCATGGGTGGGGTGGGGGGGCAATAGGGGGACAGGGGGAGCATGTAGCTGCCTATTGGCTACTCAGCAGCCTGATGTTCTGGGGGTAGAAGGTATTGGCCAGTCTTCCAGTTATCGCCCCGACGCTCCTGTACTGCCCGCATCTTAGTGATGGAAGTGGGGAGAACAGGCCATGGCTCGGGTGGCTGGGTCCCTGATGTTCCTATTGGCCTTCCTGCAACACCTGGTGTTGTAGGTGTTCTGGAGGGCAGGCAGTGTGCACCCAGTGGTGCGCTCAGTCACCCTGGGCAGTGCCTTGCAGTGGAGTTGCCGTACCAGGCCGTGACGCAGCCCGACATTATGCTTTCAATAGTGCTCTTTCAATAGTGCTCACTGTTAGGGCCCTCTGGGACAGACCGCATTTCTCCAGCATCCTGAGGTTGAAGAGTCGCTGACATGCCTTCTTCACCGTGTGTCCGTGTGGTGTATGCCAGCCAAATACATGCCCATCGCCAAATGCTTTAGGGCAGAATATGTTTACTGGATGGAAAGTTAAATGGAAAGTTGAAAATAAAGAGAAGGGAAGGCCGGAACAGAAATGTCTGGGTAAGATTTGGTGAAGTGGTAAAAGATGATGATACAGTGCCTTCAGAATGTATTCCTACCTCTTGACAGTTTCCATATCTTGTTGTTACTCAGTCTGAATTCAAAATGGTTTAAAAAATAATAATCATTCTCACCCATCTACACACAATACCCCATATTGGCAAAGTGAAAACATGTTTTTAGAAAATTTAGCAAATGTATTAAAAATGAAATACAGAAATATCTAATTTACATAAGTATTGACACCCATGAGCACATTTGGCAGTGATTACAGCTGTGAGTCTTTCTGTAATTCACTTCATTTTAATTTGTGACAAAACAAGCATGTACAGTATAGTGTAAAGAATCATTTTACCATCAAAACTGCTGTGAAATATATTTTACATAACCGAAAATATTGTATTCTTAGCTGTTTGTAGTTGATGTACAAAACTGAAAGTAAAAGTTGCAGAAAGTAAACTTAAGACTGGAAAGCATAAAAATAGCCAATATAGAACAGATATATAGCTTCTTAGATATGCTTTCAATGAGAATGAATGATCTATAACACACAATTCTATATGAATTTGGTTGTGTTGCCCAAAAAGTTAAATATAGCAGATTTAAGATTTTTTTTACACCAGAACTTATTTAGGCTAGCCATAACAAAGGGGTTGAACACATACTGACTCAAGACATTTTAGCTTTTCATTTTATATTAATTTGTAAAAAAAAAAAAAAAAAATCTATTTTGACATTATGGGGTATTTTATGTAGCTAGTGACCAAAAATCTAAATTTAATCTGTTTTAAAATCAGGCTGTAACACAACAAAATGTGGAAAAAGTCAACTTTCTGAAGTCACTGTGTGTGTGTGTGATGATTGTGAGGCGCCATACAAAGAAATTCGACAGTCACAGAACGGGGACTTCAAATATGACACAATTCAAGGGAACAGTACTGTTCAGGTGGATTAAATGAAATAGTAGCCTAACTGAAAGACTTATGACACACCAAATGTAAATTTGACTTGGAAACAGGAGTGGAGAAATATGATTTCTTTCAGCATCTTGAGAGAACGAATGCACGGCTAGGGATCGTCTGTAAAGGTGCTAACTTAATCAGCATCATTAAAGCTGATAGTATTTAAATTACATCAAATATGCATCCAAGCTGAACTGAAATCTTATCAGAAAAATGTTGGGTCATTTTCACAGCTTTTACTTTCCTTAAAAATCGGTCAAACTCATTTGGACAATTTGCACAAAAATCTTAACATTTTTGTTTTTGTTATTGCATTTTCTCTCTAATCCCTAAATGTCTTTGCTCCGAGAGAGGATCAAGACGAGATGAAAGCGAAAACTTTACCGATGTCAACTAGATTGAAGCATTCATTCGATTTATGACATTATTCTCGTGAGCAAGGGTTTATTTAGTCTTATAGGGCTACAAGCAATTAAAGAGAGTAGCTGCATGTATCTAATTATAGTCAAGGTAACAAACAAATAGCCTACCAAAATGTTAGAAATTAAGCAGAAACATATCAAAATTAGGCAAAAAAATAAAAATCCTGCGCCCCCTGTAAAAACAAAATCTGCTGTCTCTTACTGTATAGGCTACAGCACATAGGGTCGAGTGCAGGCCTCAGGTTTTCACTTAATCACATAGTGAGGCGGTTGCGGAGGTGTCATGGGCAATTGTGGACGGGTGCGGGTGAACAAACAGCTGACCCGCGCAACACTAACACACACGCACACACGCGGGGGTGTCCACTATACAACATCTGAGTATCTCCCTAATGAGGCCGGTCAAGACAGTGTAAACATTGCGGGTAGAAGGCCACATACTGTAGATCTGCCCTCTGACACTCCCTCCAGTGAGGCTCCGTGGCAGTTTGCCCAGAGCTCTGTGTAGTGGGCTGTTTGACCACTGGGAGAGGAGGCAAAGAAAGTGGTAGAAGCCATGATGCAGATACAGAGCAAAGCCACTGCTGTCGTGGATACATCCTGTTTGAGATTTGCTTCCCTACTGTCTAACTCTCCACTCCTCATCCTCACTTCCCATCTGTAGATGTCTCTATGGGCCTAGATATAGTGTACGCTCAAGACAAAGGGCAACGACAAGAAAGGGTTTGGGCGAGAAGGTTCTTTATTCAACTGCCTGCTCTGTTCTGTATAAGATGCTAATCGGGAACGTCTCGGTTTCATCAGATTCGCAGCAGTCAGCTTGAAACTAAGATTTAAGTAGCGAGTTCCTCTTTAACGTAACGCCTATCATTTTGATACTCCAAAATCAGCCATCCTCAGCCATATACAGGGTTCCAACAAAGTTCTTTGGAGAACTAGGGAATGGTCTCATAAATTAACTAATTTATCATCAGTGCGACTCGTGTTGCCTTCGGTGCAGTCAGGAGGGAAAGGACCAACTGAGGGGGATGAAACGCTGGCAGTTTCCCCCACCAGCGAACCCCCCTCCCTCGTGTGACAAATGTTACACTCTGCTGACGGAAATCCGCTGAGGTTCCAGATTTCCCAGGCTGTCGCTTGGTGTTCCCGAGCACATAGAGATTAATACGTTTCCCAGATAGCGCGTGTAAGCAACTCTGACTTCTCAACGAGCGGCATTCACACCATCACTTCCTGCTGAACCGCAGAGTGACAGGAAGCTGGGAGTTCAAGATAACTCAACGCTTGAGGTGTGAGTGAGAACGGACATCACAACAGATTCAACACACAACACTTGAAGTGCTCACCTCAACAGACAGGAGTAGCTGGATCATTCTACAATCTCATACAGTATCTAGCAACTGGCCAGCTATGATGATTTAATGTGAATCGAAAATTCTTTAACTCTTCGGGGAATAATTCATACTGTTATGTTTAAAGCTAAGGGAAAGTGCTTTGCTTTGTGCACAAGGCTTCAGTTTAAACACAGACACAGCTTGAATAGAGAATCGATTGTTTTCTTTTTGTCTCTGTGCGTGTGTTTGGTTAGGGGGGATGGTGTTTGGCTGTGAGTGGTCCAGACAGCCCAGTGAAATGAACGCTCAGAGCTGAAGTCCCAGCCTCCCTGCTGCGCTCTGCCAGAGAGAAAAGGACAGCAGGGGATGACGATCGCCACAGGCGCCTTAACACGCACACACACAAAAGTATGCCCTGAAAAACATAGACACAAACCCTCCCAAAAGAATACTGCTCTAATTGTTGGTAGAGGGCCAAAAAAAAAAAAAAAGAATTAGGACAGTTGTATGCAACACACGTTTTTAACCAAAAGGTTAAGACGGGATGTAGCTCTGAGCTTTAAAACGGCCACACTGTGAAAGTCACACAAATAGGGCAGGCAGTGTGAACAGTCTCATTTTGTTGTGATATAGATGAATATGAAAATGGTTTTTGGAATTGGATAATCGGTTCTATTCGCAACACATTTTGCGTGATTGAGAAATGTAACAATTAAAATGGTGTCTGTGAGTCAACACTGATCAACACTGAGGCCTACCACTCCATGGCGAATAATTATGAAGTAGATTTCTGTGAGTCGGCCGCACTGCCTTCATAATGGGTTGGCTCTTAGAATATGCTCTCCTCTTTTCTAAATCAACCGTAGAAATATAATCGCTCAACACTTTTAATGAACACTGACATTTTCAGTAGCTACAGAAAATCTCACTCCTCTATTTCCCAGACATGCAACATAGTGAGGTCCCATTTGGTTTTGATAGTGGGGATCACAGACTGGTGTGAGAGTTGAGGAGGAGACTGACCTGAGAAGCAGCTCATTCACAGATGCCCGAGGGAGTAACTAGAATCCAAACAGCACCTGACCCACTACTAACACACTTAGTGTGTTGTGAATTATGGAACAAATGTATTGTAATGTTTTTAAAATTGTATAACTGCCTTCATTTTGCCGGACCCCAGGAAGAGTAGTCGCTGTCTTGGCAGGAAGTAATGGGGATCCATAATAAATACAAATACAAATCACAGGTGTCAAGTCCTACAGGGATCTCTCTGTGTGTGTGTGTGTGTGTATGCGCATGCATGCTGTTTGTGAGTGTGTGTGTGTGTGTGTGTGTGTGTGTGTGTGTGTGTGTGTGTGTGTGTGTGTGTGTGTGTGTGTGTGTGTGTGTGTGTGTGTGTGTGTGTGTGTGTGTGTGTGTGTCTGTGTGTGTCTGTGTGTGTGCGTGTGTGCAGGAGTAATTGACTCATTGGAACAGTTGCTATGGTGAAAACCAGCCATAGTACCATAAGCACACACTGAAACCTGAACCTAGCCGATCCAGCCCAGTGATGATTGTAATTAAGAGAAATGAGGAGCTGGATTTGAAGAAAGGTGGGGACATTTGAAGTGGACATTGGGTTTAAAAGGCATTAGCATTAAACAGGACAACCATTAATACCACATGAGTCTGAGTTAGAAGGTCTGCTTAGTGCGAACGGCAGTACTGGGGAACAGAACAGTACTGGGGAACAGAACAGTACCGGGGAATAGAACAGTACCGGGGAACAGAACAGTACCGGGGAATAGAACAGTACTGGGGAATAGAGCAGTACCGGGGAATAGAACAGTACTGGGGAATAGAGCAGTACTGGGGAATAGAGCAGTACTGGGGAATAGAGCAGTACTGGGGAATAGAGCAGTACTGGGGAATAGAACAGTACTGGGGAATAGAGCAGTACTGGAGTACTGGGGAACAGAACAGTACCGGGGAACAGAACAGTACTGGGGAATAGAACAGTACTGGGGAATAGAGCAGTACCGGGGAATAGAACAGTACTGGGGAATAGAGCAGTACCGGGGAATAGAACAGTACTGGGGAATAGAGCAGTACCGGGGAATAGAACAGTACCGGGGAATAGAGCAGTACCGGGGAACAGAACAGTACTGGGGAATAGAACAGTACCGGGGAATAGAACAGTACCGGGGAATAGAGCAGTACCGGGGAACAGAACAGTACCGGGGAATAGAACAGTACTGGGGAATAGAACAGTACCGGGGAATAGAACAGTACTGGGGAACAGAGCAGTACTGGAGTACTGGGGAACAGAACAGTACTTGGGAATAGAGCAGTACATGGGAACAGAACAGTACTGGGGCGGAGAGCAGTACTGGGGAATAGAGCAGTACTGGGGAATAGAGCAGTACTGGGGAATAAAGCAGTACTGGGGAATAGACCAGTACTGGGGCATAGAACAATACTGGAGAATAGAGCAGTACTGGGGTATAGAGCAGTACTGGGGAATAGAGCAGTACTGGAGTACTGGGGAACAGAACAGTACTGGGGAATAGAGCAGTACTGGGGAACAGAACAGTACTGGGGAATAGAGCAGTACTGGGGAATAGAACAGTACTGGGGAATAGAGCAGTACTGGAGTACTGGGGAACAGAACAGTACTGGGGAATAGAGCAGTACTGGGGAACAGAACAGTACTGGGGAATAGAGCAGTACTGGGGAATAGAGCAGTACTGGGGAATAGAGCAGTACTGGGGAATAGAACAGTACTGGGGAATAGAGCAGTACTGGAGTACTGGGGAACAGAACAGTACTGGGGAATAGAGCAGTACTGGGGAACAGAACAGTACTGGGGAATAGAGCAGTACTGGGGAATAGAGCAGTACTGGGGAATAGAGCAGTACTGGGGAACAGAACAGTACTGGGGAATAGAGCAGTACTGGGGAATAGACCAGTACTGGGGAATAGAGCAGTACTGGGGAATAGAGCAGTACTGGAGAATAGAGCAGTACTGGAGTACTGGGGAACAGAACAGTACTGGGGAATAGAGCAGTACTGGCGAATAGAGCAGTGCTGGGGAATAGAGCAGTACTGGGGAATAGAGCAGTACTGGGGAATAGAACAGTACTGGGGAATAGAGCAGTACTGGGGAATAGAGCAGTACTGGGGAATAGAGCAGTACTGGGGAATAAAGCAGTACTGGGGAATAGAGCAGTACTGGAGTACTGGGGAACAGAACAGTACTGGGGAATAGAGCAGTACTTGGGAACAGAACAGTACTGGGGAATAGAGCAGTACTGGGGAATAGAGCAGTACTGGGGAATAGAGCAGTACTGGGGAATAGAACAGTACTGGGGAATAGAGCAGTACTGGAGTACTGGGGAACAGAACAGTACTGGGGAATAGAGCAGTACTTGGGAACAGAACAGTACTGGCAAATAGAGCAGTACTGGGGAATAGAGCAGTACTGGGGAATAGAGCAGTGCTGGGGAATAAAGCAGTACTGGGGAATAGAACAATACTGGAGAATAGAGCAGTACTGGGGAATAGAGCAGTACTGGGAAATAGAGCAGTACTGGGGAATAGAGCAGTACTGGGGAATAGAGCAGTGCTGGGGAATAAAGCAGTACTGGGGAATAGAACAATACTGGAGAATAGAGCAGTACTGGGGAATAGAGCAGTACTGGGAAATAGAGCAGTACTGGGGAATAGAGCAGTACTGGGAAATAGAGCAGTACTGGGGAATAGAGCAGTGCTGGGGAATAGAGCAGTACTGGGAAATAGAGCAGTACTGGGGAATAGAGCAGTACTGGGAAATAGAGCAGTACTGGGGAATAGAGCAGTACTGGGAAATAGAGCAGTACTGGGGAATAAAGCAGTACTGGGGAATAGAGCAGTACTGGGAAATAGAGCAGTACTGGGGAATAGAGCAGTACTGGGAAATAGAGCAGTACTGGGAAATAGAGCAGTACTGGGAAATAGAGCAGTACTGGGGAATAGAGCAGTACTGGGAAATAGAGCAGTACTGGGGAATAGAACAGTACTGGGAAATAGAGCAGTACTGGGGAATAGAGCAGTACTGGGGAATAGAGCAGTACTGGGGAATAGAGCAGTACTGGGGAATAGAACAGTACTGGGAAATAGAGCAGTACTGGGGAATAGAACAGTACTGGGAAATAGAGCAGTACTGGGGAATAGAGCAGTACTGGGAAATAGAGCAGTACTGGGGAATAGAGCAGTACTGGGAAATAGAGCAGTACTGGGGAATAGAACAGTACTGGGGAATAGAACAGTACTGGGGAATAGAGCAGTACTGGGAAATAGAGCAGTACTGGGGAATAGAGCAGTACTGGGAAATAGAGCAGTACTGGGGAATAAAGCAGTACTGGGAAATAGAGCAGTACTGGGGAATAGAGCAGTACTGGGAAATAGAGCAGTACTGGGGAATAGAGCAGTACTGGGAAATAGAGCAGTACTGGGGAATAGAGCAGTACTGGGAAATAGAGCAGTACTGGGGAATAGAGCAGTACTGGGAAATAGAGCAGTACTGGGGAATAGAACAGTACTGGGGAATAGAACAGTACTGGGGAATAGAGCAGTACTGGGAAATAGAGCAGTACTGGGGAATAGAACAGTACTGGGGAATAGAACAGTACTGGGGAATAGAGCAGTACTGGGAAATAGAACAGTACTGGGGAATAGAACAGTACTGGGGAATAGAACAGTACTGGGGAATAGAACAGTACTGGGGAATAGAACAGTACTGGGGAATAGAACAGTACTGGGGAATAGAACAGTACTGGGGAATAGAACAGTACTGGGGAATAGAACAGTACTGGGGAATAAAGCAGTACTGGGAAATAGAGCAGTACTGGGAAATAGAACAGTACTGGGGAATAGAACAGTACTGGGGAATAGAGCAGTACTGGGAAATAGAACAGTACTGGGGAATAGAACAGTACTGGGGAATAGAACAGTACTGGGGAATAGAACAGTACTGGGGAATAGAACAGTACTGGGGAATAGAACAGTACTGGGGAATAGAGCAGTACTGGGAAATAGAACAGTACTGGGGAATAGAACAGTACTGGGGAATAGAACAGTACTGGGGAATAGAACAGTACTGGGGAATAGAGCAGTACTGGGAAATAGAACAGTACTGGGGAATAGAACAGTACTGGGGAATAGAGCAGTACTGGGAAATAGAACAGTACTGGGGAATAGAACAGTACTGGGGAATAGAACAGTACTGGGGAATAGAACAGTACTGGGGAATAGAACAGTACTGGGGAATAGAACAGTACTGGGGAATAGAACAGTACTGGGGAATAGAGCAGTACTGGAGAATAGAGCAGCACTGGGGAATAGAACAGTACTGGGGAATAGAACAGTACTGGGGAATAGAACAGTACTGGGGAATAGAACAGTACTGGGGAATAGAACAGTACTGGGGAATAGAGCAGTACTGGAGAATAGAGCAGTACTGGGGAATAGAGCAGTACTGGGGAATAGAGCAGTACTGGGGAATAGAGCAGTACTGGGAAATAGAGCAGTACTGGGGAATAGAGCAGTACTGGGGAATAGAGCAGTACTGGGGAATAGAGCAGTACTGGGGAATAGAGCAGTACTGGGGAATAGAGCAGTACTGGGGAATAGAGCAGTACTGGGAAATAGAGCAGTACTGGGGAATAGAGCAGTACTGGGGAATAGAGCAGTACTGGGGAATAGAGCAGTACTGGGGAATAGAGCAGTACTGGGGAATAGAGCAGTACTGGGGAATAGAGCAGTACTGGGGAATAGAGCAGTACTGGGGAATAGAGCAGTACTGGGGAATAGAGCAGTACTGGGAAATAGAGCAGTACTGGGGAATAGAGCAGTACTGGGGAATAGAGCAGTACTGGGGAATAGAGCAGTACTGGGGAATAGAGCAGTACTGGGGAATAGAGCAGTACTGGGGAATAGAGCAGTACTGGGGAATAGAGCAGTACTGGGGAATAGAACAGTACTGGGGAATAGAGCAGTACTGGGGAATAGAGCAGTACTGGGGAATAGAGCAGTACTGGGGAATAGAGCAGTACTGGGGAATAGAGCAGTACTGGGGAATAGAGCAGTACTGGGGAATAGAACAGTACTGGGGAATAGAGCAGTACTGGAGTACTGGGGAACAGAACAGTACTGGGGAATAGAGCAGTACTGGAGTACTGGGGAACAGAACAGTACTGGGGAATAGAGCAGTACTGGGGAATAGAGCAGTACTGGGGAACAGAACAGTACTGGGGAATAGAGCAGTACTGGGGAATAGAGCAGTACTGGGGAACAGAACAGTACCGGGGAATAGAACAGTACTGGGGAATAGAACAGTACTGGGGAATAGAGCAGTACTGGGGAATAGAGCAGTACTGGGGAATAGAGCAGTACTGGGGAATAGGGCAGTACTGGGGAACAGAACAGTACCGGGGAATAGAACAGTACTGGGGAATAGAGCAGTACTGGGGAATAGAACAGTACTGGGGAATAGAACAGTACTGGGGAATAGAGCAGTACTGGGGAATAGAACAGTACTGGGGAATAGAGCAGTACTGGAGAATAGAACAGTACTGGGGAATAGAGCAGTACTAGGGAATAGAGCAGTACTGGGGAATAGAGCAGTACTGGGGAATAGAGCAGTACTGGGGAATAGGATGGCTTTATTATGAGTTTCCTGGAACAAGGAAAAAGACAAGCAGTAAAAAGAGAGAGGGAGATTTGTCTGAAACTGCATGTATTTCCATTGAATGACCCAAACAAATCTGTTGTTTTCCACCAATGACTTCTCAGGGCTAGTAATATACTGTTATCCTCGATGGAATCAATATTTCCCATCACTGCACAGCCTCCACTGGCAGCCTTATAATTTGTTGAGACTTATGCCCTCATATTCTTCACAAAGACCCCATTTACATTCCCGGAGTGTTCAAGTGTAAGAGCAATCACCTTCTCTTTAATTCCAAACCACAGCGTTGTAAACCCCCTCTTTCCTCTCTCAATGCTATCTTCCTTCCGCTACTCTCTGTGCAAGTCAATGGATGCCAGCTTTCCCCCGTCTATCCATAATCTGAACCCATCCAGCCCGCGGCCACAGCATGAAGTCATTTGTGAATGTCAGTCTCAGAAGTGTAATAAGACACAGGGGATGACTGCCACTCAAAGTTATCTCTGCCTGCTGCTATCTGGCTGTAATTAAAACACAGGCCTCTTAATACGCCTTGGTAATACACCTTGTAATTCCTCTGTGTTATTTCTTGACGTCGTTTATTTGCATACAGTATATTGCATATTGTGTTTTTTGATTATGGCTGAAATGAATGCTCTCTATTGTTTGAGTCACATTCAATAAATGGGACAGGTCGCATCTCTACATCCCAGATAACACACACACACACACACGTCTGCTCAACGTAGGCACGATGTATACACGATCCATCGGGAAGATGTCGTATGGAGAGCGTTTGCTAATTGGCAAAATCCCCTACACATTTTGATACGAGGGCTATGATGACGGTCGTAACTGTAGTTATGCAAGCGGCGGGTGCTACAAAAACCCGGAGACAGTGGAGACAGTTGCGATCTGGAGAACAGCTGGTGATGCTTGTGGTCTTTTCGGCACACCATAACCCCAGCCACCCAAACACAATCAACCACTCACCGTCCTCTCCTAATGTTGCCAAGCTCAAGGCTGCATGATGAGAGGGCTAGAGGAGGGGAACTAGATTCCTCATAAAGAGACAGATTAATTACGACCTGAGGCGGGCTATGTGATCTGAGCTAAGCTTCTCCTCAATCTGGTGGGCCTCGCTCGTCTCTCCCTCCTAGAGCTCCACGCTGCTGTGTTGTATACCCTTCTGGATGTGAACAAATAGTCTCTTTCCTAATTGAGCACAAGGGGAGGGGAATGAAGTGGCTGAGCCTGGCGGCTCCTGCAGGGCCATAAGCAGCGAGAGGAAGCAGAAGCTGTCGGCTGGAGGAGCATAGAAAGATAACACAGCCAGCCACATTACGCAGGTGTGTCCCCGTCATCTGAAGGTCAGAGAGAGAGAGAGAGAGAGAGAGAGAGAGAGAGAGAGAGAGAGAGAGAGAGAGAGAGCTGGGTGGAGAAAACAACGCTGTCCAACTCTGGCGCTCCACTCGACTTATCAGCATAGCATAAATAAATACACCAATGACAGAAATAAAGAAGAAGAAAAATACATCTTACAAATGTAGGATTTGAACCAGTTTGATACAGCAGGAAATAATCCTGCAGCAACAGGAAATGTGAATTATTATGTGGATTATTATCAACTGAAATTTCTAAAATGTTCAACTTCATATTCGTCATCTCCATCAACACCCCAACATCAACATATTTGAAAATTGTGTGTTTCTACAGTATGTTTTGTAGTAAAAGAGATAAGAAGAAGATAAGGGTGTCACGGTCGTCATAATGAGGAGACCAAGGCGCAGCGTGGTAAGCGAACATAACTCTTTAATAAAAGAGAGAACACTGAACAGAACTAAACAAAACAACAAAACGAACCGTGAAGCAATATGGCTAGTGCAGAACAGGCAACTAAACATAGAATAACAACCCACAAAATACCCAAGGAATATGGCTACCTAAATATGGTCCCCAATCAGAGACAACGATAAACAGCTGCCTCTGATTGAGAACCAATCTAGGCAACCATAGACATATAAACACCTAGACTAGAAAACCCCTAGACATACAAAAAACCCTAGACATACAAAAACTAAACAAACCACCCTTGTCACACCCTGACCTAACCAAATAATAAAGAAAACAAAGATAACTAAGGTCAGGGCGTGACAGTACCCCCCCACACAAAGGTGCGGACTCCCGGCCGCAAACCTAAACCTATATGGGAGGGTCTGGGTGGGCATCTAACCTTGGTGGCGGCTTTGGTTCTGGACGCTGCCCCCCTTCTTTACACTGAGTCCGCTCTTGTAGCACTGACCCGTGGATCATCGCCGGAGGCTCTGG
The DNA here is from genome assembly GCF_045679555.1 of Salvelinus alpinus. NCBI lineage: Eukaryota > Metazoa > Chordata > Actinopteri > Salmoniformes > Salmonidae > Salvelinus > Salvelinus alpinus. The sequence continues at coordinate 8,674,197 of NC_092113.1, read as the reverse complement.
ACTGCGGATCCTCGCCGTAGGCCCCGGAATGGGGACCCTCGCTGCGTGGATCATCGCCGGATGTTCTGGACTGGGGACCGTCGCTGGAGACCCCGGGCTGGGGACCGTCGTTGGAGGCTCCGGACTGTGGCCCGTCGCTGGAGACCCCGGGCTGGGGACCGTCGTTGGAGGCTCTGGACTGTGGCCCGTCGTTGGAGGCTCCGGACTGTGGCCCGTCGCTGGAGACCCCGGGCTGGGGACCGTCTCTGGAGGCTCCGGACTGTGGCCCGTCGTTGGAGGCTCCGGACTGTGGCCCGTCGTTGGAGGCTCCGGACTGTGGCCCGTCGTTGGAGGCTCCGGACTGTGGCCCGTCGTTGGAGGCTCCGGACTGTGGCCCGTTGTTGGAGGCTCCGGACTGTGGACCGTCGTTGGAGGCTCCGGACTGTGGCCCGTCGTTGGAGGCTCCGGACTGTGGCCCGTCGTTGGAGGCTCCGGACTGTGGCCCGTCGTTGGAGGCTCCGGACTGTGGCCCGTCGTTGGAGGCTCCGGACTGTGGCCCGTCGTTGGAGGTTCCGGACTGTGGCCCGTCGTTGGAGGCTCCGGACTGTGGCCCGTCGTTGGAGGCTCCGGACTGGGTACTGTCGCCGGACGCTCCGGACTGGGTACTGTCACCGGACGCTCCGGACTGGGTTCTGTCGCCAGACGCTCCGGACTGGGTACTGTCGCCGTACACTCCGGACTGGGTACTGTCGCCGGACGCACGGAGCTGGGTACTGTCGCCGGACGCTCTGGGCTGGGTACTGTCGCCGGACGCTCTGGACTGGGTACTGTCGCCGGACGCTCTGGACTGGGTACTGTCGCCGGACGCTCTGGACTGGGTACTGTCGCCGGACGCTCTGGTCTGGTTACTGTCGCCGGACGCTCTGGACTGGGTACTGTCGCCGGATGCTCTGGACTGGGTACTGTCGCCGGACGCTCTGGACTGCCGAGGCGCACTGTAGGCCTGGTGCGTGGTGCCGGAACTGGTGGTACCGGGTTGGGGACACGCACCTCAGGGCGAGTGCGAGGAGCAGGAACAGGGCGTACTGGACCCTGGAGGCGCACTGGAAGCCTGGTGCGTGGTGTCAGCACTGGTGGTACTGGGCTGGTGATTTCGGTTGAACGCATTAAGTTGTGCAACTGACTAGACACTTCCTGCTTTTTTCCCTGTATAGTAGAAAATACTGATCAAATTAAGATTCTGTATCAGAAATTTCACATATAGCTGTCCTTCTGAAACAAGAGTTTAGGCTGCAGATTGGGGAGATGAATTATGTCCCCTTTCTGGGTCTGTTTGGTAATCAATGAGTGTAATGGTTCAGTCTATGTGAGCGATGAGTTTAATTTCATCCCTTTGTATGAAGAGAAAAGACGGATCACATTTACCCTTGTCGTGTGTGTGTGGGTGGTAAACACTAGCAGTTAACACATTAGTGTTGGGGTGAACAGTCACAGTTGGTGGGGAACACTGTCTTCTGCTCTGTACCCTTGATCGGTTTAAGAGTCCACTCATCAGGTGTAAAATCCGACACTGATTAAAAGGCAGGATGGAATGGCCTCTCAAAAGACCCATTAACTTATGAGTACTGTAGCCGTGCAGCTCTCTGTGGGTTAATGCTTGCATTGCCACAGGAGACACGGTTTGGCAATGTTTTGGATGCAACAGGAGACATATCCTCAAAATGAGTGATATGAGGTACGAAGGGAAGTCACATACAGTTAGCTTCACATGTCAAACACGCACACTTTACACTCACTCACCCTGTATATCCTTCCTTACACACGACTCCGCAAGCATTCACACACACACACTTGTGCACACGTACACACACGTACACAAAAACGCATTGTCGCACAGGCACAATTAATTCAACGTGATTCCTCATCAATACCTGGAGGATGATGGCTCATAAATCTCCATAACATCTGCAACCTGAGGAGGAGGGAGGACACACACACACACACAAACACACAAACACACACACACACACACCATCTTGCTCCTTCTCCACCCCCTTGGATGCCGAGCCTGTTATTCTTCACAAATCGCCCAACAAAACCAAAAAAAGTCAAACCAAATAAATTATCCTGAGACCCAGCCCTGCAGGCCAAGACAGAGCCATCGGTTGTTAATTGAATAGTTCTGTGAAGGTGGAGAAAATGCTAGTCTGAGTCTGACATAAAACTGCACATGAACATCTAGGAAATATGAATCAGCTTTCAGGGCCTCAGTAGCATGAGACCACCATTCCCCAGACACTGCAGGCAGAATGTCACTGCATCCTGCTATAGCCTGTAGGACCGTGGACACTGGAGTAGGGGAACCCCGCAGACCCGCAAGGCTGGGGGGCTCATGGGCCCTTCATCGCACACCTATGTCTAAATTTAATTTTAAAGATTTTAATCAATAATTTTGACAGTAGCCCTGTTCAATTTCCACATGTAGCAAGGGAAGTGTTTGTTGTCCAATCTACATGGGTAGTAGGTGAGTCAGACAGACAATATTGTTTTCATGCATCTAATTAGTCTATTACTCGGCGGTGCAGGATGCAGCCCTCCTCTGTCTCTTCACCTCAAGTTTTTAAAAAGTTAGGTAAATCAGGTCGGACTCGGATGGAGAGTGAGTGCGTTGTTCAAGATGGACGAACAAAAGGAAAGCGATGCAAAAAATATTTATCTGATCAAGCTCGTGCGGAATTACCGAAGATAGCTACATCAGCAAAGCTACCACCTCGTCGTCGACTGACGAAACACCATCGCAGGTGGACGCTTGTACTGTAGGCCTACTTGTGCAGCACCTAGCACTAGCAGCCACCCAGTCCCGACAGAGATCTCCCGACAAGGCGATGACAGTGGCCTTGCTCCTCCTCTTCTTCCTCCCCACGAGAATAGTGACAGTTCCTCTAGTGAGAGTGCCGGCCCTCTTCTCCTCATCGTCCTCTCCCAGAAAACTAATCTGATGACTGCAGAGACCCAGCGGTGCTCATGAGCTCCCCTTCTGTGAACACTGGTAAAGTCATACTTCCTTAAAAGACCTTTGCTTGAAAAACTAGAAAAAAGCGGCAGTAGTACTGTTTGTCCTTTTTGAGAATTAATCTAAGATAAGAAATGTGTTATTAATTTTGACGTTTTTGCCAAAGAGATCTTAGTCGTGCATTTTTACAAGATTTTTGGTGCAGCATTTTTCATCAACAAAAAATGCATCAAAGACTTTAGAGAAGAAGCGTGCAGACGGCTTGAAGTGTGCGAGGAATGAGACGGATAGCCCCGGCAGGGTGGAGTCCGAGTACCAATGTGTAATATAAATAGGCTTTCAGCTAAAAATCCTGGTTTTAAGCAGCACAAACTTTCTATCCAAACTGCGAGAGAGCGACAGGACGGCTAACACAGGACAAAAAAATCTATTTGTTACTGATTAGTATGCTGTTGCCACGAAAATTCATTTTACTATCGGCAATGTTTGAATTTCACACTTGAATTACTGAACAAGTAAATACATTATTGCCACCAGCCAGCAGTCTAAATAGCAGCATTGCGACACCGTAGGCTTAAAGTTTTGTGGAACATAAACGTTAGGCTTAGCATGACAAGACTAAACATGTACAGTGCCTTGCAAAAGTATTCATCCCCCTTGGTCTTGTTCCTATTTTGTTGCATTACAACCTGTAATTTAAATAGATTTTTATTTGGATTTCATGTAATGGACAAACACAAAATATTCCAAATTGGTGAAGTGAAATGAAAAAAATAACTTGTTTAAAAAAATGAGAGAAAAAAAAAGTGGTGAGTGCATATGTATTCACCCCCTTTGCTATGAAACCCCTAAATAAGATCTGGTGCAACCAATTACCTACAGAAGTCACATAATTTGTTAAATAAAGTCCACCTGTGTGCAATCTAAGTGTCACATGATCTCAGTATATATACACCTGTTCTGAAGGCCCAAGAGTCTGCAACACCACTAAGCAAGGGGCACCACCAAGCAAGCGGCACCATGAAGACCAAGGAGCTATCCAAACAGGTCAGAAAGTTGTGGAGAAGTACAGATCAGGGTTGAGTTACAAAAACATATCAGAAACTTTGAACATCCCACGGAGCACCATTAAATCCATTATTTAAAAAATGAAAGAATATGGCACCACAACAAACCGGCCAAGAGAGGACCGCCCACCAAAACTCACGGACCAGGCAAGGAGGGCATTAATCAGAGAGGCAACAAAGAGACCAAAGATAACCCTGAAGGAGCTGCAAAGCTCCACAGCGGAGATTGGAGTATCTGTCCATAGGTCCACTTTAAGCCGTACACTCCACAGAGCTGGGCATTAGGGAAGAGTGGCCTGAAAAAAACCATTGCTTAAAGAAAAAAAATAAGCAAACACGTTTGGTGTTCACCAAAAGACATGTGGGAGACTCCCCAAACATATGGAAGAAGGTACTCTGGTCAGATGAGACTAAAATTGAGCTTTTTGGCCATCAAGGAAAACACTATGTCTGGCGCAAACCCAACACCTCTCATTGCCCCGAGAATACCATCCCCACAGTGAAGCATGGTGGTGGCAGCATCATTGCTGTGGGGATGTTTTTCATCGGCAGCGATTGGGAAACTGGTCAGAAGGAATGATGGACGGCGCTAAATACAGGGAAAGTCTTGAGGGAAACCTGTTTCAGTCTTCCAGAGATTTGAGACTGGGATGGAAGTTCACCTTCCAGCAGAACAATGACCCTAAGCATACTCCTAAAGCAACACTCAAATGGTTTAAGGGGAAACCTTTAAATGTCTTGAAATGGCCTAGTCGAAGCCAAGACCTCAATCCAATTGTGAATCTGTGGTATGACTTAAAGATTGCAGAACACCAGCAGAACCCATCCAACTTGAAGGAGCTGGAGCAGTTTTGCCTTGAAGAATGGGCAAAAAACCCAGTGGCTAGATGTGCCAAGCTTATAGAGACATACCCCAAGAGACTTGCAGCTGTAATTGCTACAAAAGGTGGCTCTACAAAGTATTGACTTTGGGGGGGGGGGGGGGTGAATAGTTATGCATGCTCAAGTTTTCAGTTTTTTGGTCTTATTTCTTGTTTGTTTCACAATAAAAAATATTTTGCATCTTCAAAGTGGTAGGCATGTTGTGTAAATCAAATGATACAAACCCTAAAAAATATATATTTTAATTCCATGTTGTAAGACAACAAAGTAGGAAAAATGCCAAGGGGGGTGAATACTTTCACAATCCACTGTATCCATTAAATCAAAGCTATAGGCTACTACAAGCACTAGCACCACATAATCTGATAGCCTATTGATAGGCAGCTGCGTAGACGTTGCAATTTCAGAACCCTGGACAGTGATCAGTAATCTATATTTTGTGAGTGGCTGACGCATTAGATCATTTCTTTTAGGGAGGGGAGGCAAACTCCGACTTTTCTGGGGTCCAGAGAAACTGTGCTAAGCCATGCAGTGACTGTGGATCTGTGGGTTTGTGTACTGTGTAATGTGTGTATGGACGACTGGGTCCCCAAGGGCCTACAGTACTAGCTAATGTAAGATGGAAAACATGTCATTACATTAGACTACATGTAGAGTACATCAGGGTGGGAGACGTTTTGTTGTCTGCTGAATATTGATCAAATCCATAATACTGTATACTAAGTATACTTCATATTTACCACCGCATTACAACATAGCGAATATACCACTGCTGTCACTGTATAGTAGAAAGCACAGTACATTCGCTGGAGATGATGTAAGATGGCGTCGGGGAGGAAGGCAGACGTTTTACGTGTCCCCAACCTATTGTGTTTTTTTGTTTGTTTATTTGCGTTGTTTGTAACTTCTTTTTTTACTTATTTTGTACATAATTGTTCCGCTACCGTCTCTTATGACCGAAAATAACTTCTAGACATCAGGACTGTGATTACTCACCATGGACTGGCAGAATCCTTTTTCTCCTTTCACGACTCTGACGAGCCCAACACGAGGGATATACTGCTTTCTCGGGAACAGGCGCAGATCCCCGCGATTTGCGTGAAGATGAGGCGGAGAAAAAGGGGTCAAAGGGCGGGCTGCCATCTGAGAATTCATAGGCGATCGAATAAACCCCCACTTTTTTCCTCCATTCTGCTAGCAAACGTGCAATCTTTGGAGAATAAAATCGACGAGCTACGCGGAAGATTAAACTACCAACGGGACATTAAAAACGGTAACATCTTATGCTTCACAGAGTCATGGCTGAACGACGACACTATCAACATACAGCTGGCTGGTTAAACGCTACACCGGCAGGATAGAACAGCGGCGTCTGGTAAGACAAGGGGCGGCGGACTATGTATTTTTGTAAATAACAGCTGGTGCACGATATCTAAGAAAGTCTCCAGCTATTGCTCGCCTGAGGTAGAGTATCTCATGATAAGCTGTAGACCACACTATTTTTCGTAGCCGTTTACATACCACCACAGTCAGAGGCTGGCACTAAGACAGCATTGAATGAGCTGTATTCCGCCATAAGCAAACAAGAAAACGTTCACCCAGAGGCGGTGCTCCTAATAGCCAGGGACTTTAATCCATTTTACCAAATTTCTATCAGCATGTTAAATGTGCAACCAGAGGAAAAAAAACTCTGGACCACCTATACTCCACACACAGAGACACATACAAGGCTCTCCCTCACCTCCATTTGGCAAATCTGACCATAATTCTATCCACCTGATTCATGTCTACAAATTAAAGCAGGAAGCACCAGTGACTAGATCAATAAAAAAGTGGTCAGATGAAACAGATGCTAAACTAGAGGACTGTTTTGCTAGCACAGACTGTAATATGTTCTGGGATTCCTCTGATGGCATTAAGGAGTACACAACATCAGTCATTGGCTTTATCAATAAGTGCATCGATGACGTCGTAGCCCACAGTGACCGTACGTACATACCGCAACCAGAAGCCATGTATTACAGGCAGCATCCGCACTGAGCTAAAGGCTAAAGCTGCCGCTTCAAGGAGTGGGACTCTAACCCGGTAGCTTATAAGAAATCCTGCTATACCCTCCGACGAACAATCAAACTGGCAAAGCATCAATACAGGACTCAGATCGAATCATACTACACCGGTTCTGACACTCGTCGGATGTGGCAGGGCTTGCAAACCATTACAGACTACAAAGGGAAGCACAGCCGAGAGCTGCTCAGTGACACAAGCCTACCAGACGAGCTAAACTACTTCTATGCTCGCTTTGAGGCAAATAACACTGAAACATGCATGAAAGCACCAGCTGTTCCAGAAGACACAGCCGATGTGAGTAAGAACTTTAAACAGGTCAACATTCACAAGGCCGCAGGGCCAGACGGATTACCAGGACGTGTACTGTGAGCATGCGCTGACCAACTGGCAAGTGTCTTCACTGACATTTTCAACCTCTCCCTTTCCGAGTCTGTAATTCCAACATGTTTTAAGCAGAACACCATAGTGCCTGTGCCCAAGAACACTAAGGTAACCTGCCCAAATGACTATCGGCCCATAGCACTAACGTCTGTAGCCATGAAATGCTTTGAAAGGCTGGTCATGGCTCACATCAATACCATTATCCCAGAAACACTAGACCCACTCCAATTTGCATCCTTTTGCCCCAACAGATCCACAGATGATGCAATCTCTATTGTACTCCACACTGCCCTTTCCCACCTGGACAAAAGGAACACCTATGTGAGAATGCTATTCATTGACTACAGCTCAGTTTTCGACACCATAGTGCCCTCAAAGCTCATCAATAAGCTAAGGACCCTGGGACTAAACACCTCCCTCTGCAACTGGATCCTGGACTTCCTGATGTGCCGCCCCCAGGTGGTAAGGGTAGATAACAACACATCCGTCATGATGATCCTCAACACAGGGGCCCCTCAGGGGTGCGTGCTCAGTCCCCTCCTGTACTCCCTGTTCACTCATGACTGCACGGCCAGGCACGACTCCAACACCATCATCAAGTTTGCCGATAACACAACAGTGGTAGGCCTAATCACCGACAACAACAAAACAGCCTATAGGGAGGAGGTCAGACCTGGCCGTGTGGTGCCAGGACAACAGCCTCTCCCTCAACGTGATCAAGACAAAGGAGATGATTGTGGACTACAGGAAAAAAATAACCGAGCATGCCCCATTCTCATCGATGGAGCTGCAGTGGAGCAGGTTGAGAGCTTCAAATTCCTTGGTGTCCACATCACCAACAAACTAACATGGTCCAAGCACACCAAGACAGTCGTGAAGAGGGCACGACAACACCGATTCCACCTCAGGAGACTGAACAGTTTTGGCATGGGTCCTCAGATCCTCAAAAGGTTCTACAGCTGCACCATAGAGAGCATCCTGACTGGTTGCATCACTGCCTGGTATGGTAACTGCTCGGTCTCCGACCGCAAGGCACTACAGAGGGTAGTGCGAACTGCCCAGTACATCACTGGGGCCAAGCTTCCTGCCATCCAGGACCTCTAAACCAGGCGGTGTCAGAGGAAGGCCCTAAAAATTGACAAAGACCCCAGCCACCCTAGTCATAGACTGTTCTCACTACTACCACACGGCAAGCGGTACAGGAGCGCCAAGTCTAGGTCCAAGAGGCTCCTCAACAGCTTCTACCCCCAAGCCATAAGACTCCTGACCATCTAATCAAATGGCTACCCAGACTATTTGCATTGCCCCCCCTCCCCCTCTTTACACTGCTGCTACTCTCTGTTGTTGTCATCTATGCATAGTCACTTCAATAACTCTACCTACATATACACACTGCCTCAACTAACTGTTGCCCCCGCACATTGACTCTGTACCAGTACTCCCCTGTACTGTATATAGTCTCGCTATTGTTGTTTTACTGCTGCTCTTTAATTACTTGATACTTTTATCTCTTGTTCTTGTCCGTATTTTTTAAAACTGCATTGTTGCTTGGGGGCTCGTAAGTAAGCATTTCACTGTAAGGTCTACAATTGTTGTATTAGGTGCATGTGACTAATACAATTTGATTTGATTTGATGCGAACAAGTAGTAGCAAGTAGAAATGAATGCTCACAAATTAAAATGTATTAATTTGTAATACTACTACAAAATACACTAGAAAATATGCATTGTCCTGCAGCCTTACATCCCTCATGTTCCTCTAGTCTATATCCCTCTGTTCCTCTAGTCTACATCCCTCATGTTCCTCTAGTCTATATCCCTCAGTTTCTCCAGTCTACATCCCTCTAGTCTACATCCCTCATGTTCCTCTAGTCTACATCCCTCATGTTCCTCTAGTCTACATCCCTCTGTTCCTCTAGTCAACATCCCTCTGTTCCTCTAGTATACATCCATCTGTTCCTCTAGTCTACATCCCTCTGTTCCTCTAGTCTACATCCCTCCGTTCCTCTAGTCTACATCCCTCTGTTCCTCTAGTCTACATCCCTCAAGTGCCTCTAGTCTACATCCCTCTGTTCCTCTAGTCTATATCCCTCTGTTCCTCTAGTCTACATATCTCTAGTCTACATCCCTATATTGCTCTAGTCTACATCCCTTATGTTCCTCTAGTCTACATCCCTCTGTTCCTCTAGTCTACATCCCTCATGTTCCTCTAGTCTATATCCCTCAGTTTCTCGAGTCTACATCCCTCTGTTCTTCTAGTCTACATCCCTCTGTTCCCCTAGTCTACATCCCTATGTTGCTCTAGTCTATATCCCTCATGTTCATCTAGTCTACATCCCTCTGTTTCTCTAGTCTACATCCCTCTGTTCCTCTAGTCTACATCCCTCTAGTCTACATCCCTATGTTGCTCTAGTCTACATCCCTCTGTTTCTCTAGTCTACATCCCTCATGTTCCTCTAGTCTACATCCCTCATGTTCCTCTAGTCTACATCCCTCAAGTGCCTCTAGTCTACATCCCTCTGTTTCTCTAGTCTATATCCCTCTGTTTCTCTAGTCTACATCCCTCTGTTCCTCTAGTCTACATCCCTCTGTTTCTCTAGTCTACATCCCTCTGTTCCTCTAGTCTACATCCCTCTGTTCCTCTAGTCTACATCCCTCTGTTTCTCTAGTCTACATCCCTCATGTTCCCCTAGTCTACATATCTCTAGTCTACATCCCTCTGTTTCTCTAGTCTATATCCCTCTGTTCCTCTAGTCTACATCCCTCTGTTCCTCTAGTCTACATCCCTCTGTTCCTCTAGTCTACATCCCTCTGTTCCTCTAGTCTACATCCCTCAAGTGCCTCTAGTCTACATCCCTATGTTCCTCTAGTCTACATCCCTCTGTTCCTCTAGTATACATCCCTCTGTTCCTCTAGTCTACATCCATCTGTTCCTCTAGTATACATCCCTCTGTTCCTCTAGTATACATCCCTCTGTTCCTCTATTCTATATCCCTCTGTTTCTCTAGTCTACATCCCTCAAGTGCCTCTAGTCTACATCCCTCTGTTTCTCTAGTCTACATCCCTCAAGTGCCTCTAGTCTACATCCCTCTGTTTCTCTAGTCTATATCCCTCTGTTTCTCTAGTCTACATCCCTCTGTTTCTCTAGTCTACATCCCTCATGTTCCTCTAGTCTACATCCCTCATGTTCCTCTAGTCTACATCCCTCTGTTCCTCTAGTCTACATCCCTCTGTTTCTCTAGTCTACATCCCTCTGTTTCTCTAGTCTACATCCCTCATGTTCCTCTAGTCTACATCCCTCTGTTCCTCTAGTCTACATCCCTCATGTTCCTCTAGTCTACATCCCTCTGTTCCTCTAGTCTACATCCCTCTGTTCCTCTAGTCTACATCCCTCTGTTCCTCTAGTCTACATCCCTCATGTACCTCTAGTCTACATCCCTCTGTTCCTCTAGTCTACATCCCTCATGTTCCTCTAGTCTATATCCCTCTGTTCCTCTAGTCTACATCCCTCATGTACCTCTAGTCTACATCCCTCTGTTCCTCTAGTCTACATCCCTCATGTTCCTCTAGTCTACATCCCTCATGTACCTCTAGTCTACATCCCTCTGTTCCTCTAGTCTACATCCCTCTGTTCCTCTAGTCTACATCCCTCTGTTCCTCTATTCTATATCCCTCTGTTTCTCTAGTCTACATCCCTCAAGTGCCTCTAGTCTACATCCCTCTGTTCCTCTAGTCTATATCCCTATATTGCTCTAGTCTACATCCCTCTGTTCCTCTAGTCTACATCCCTCTGGTCCTCTAGTCTACATCCCTCTGTTCCTCTAGTCTACATATATCTAGTCTACATCCCTCTGTTTCTCTAGTCTACATCCCTCTGTTTCTCTAGTCTACATCCCTCTGTTTCTCTAGTCTGTTTCTCTAGTCTACATCCCTCTGTTCCTCTAGTCTACATCCCTCTGTTCCTCTAGTCTACATCCCTCATGTACCTCTAGTCTACATCCCTCTGTTCCTCTAGTCTACATCCCTCATGTTCCTCTAGTCTACATCCCTCTGTTCCTCTAGTCTACATCCCTCATGTACCTCTAGTCTACATCCCTCTGTTCCTCTAGTCTACATCCCTCTGTTCCTCTAGTCTACATCCCTCTGTTCCTCTAGTCTACATCCCTCTGTTCCTCTAGTCTATATCCCTCTGTTCCTCTAGTCTACATCCCTCATGTACCTCTAGTCTACATCCCTCATGTTCCTCTAGTCTACATCCCTCATGTTCCTCTAGTCTACATCCCTCTGTTCCTCTAGTCTATATCCCTCTGTTCCTCTAGTCTACATCCCTCTGTTTCTCTAGTCTACATCCCGCTGCTTTGTCCCTGCATGTGCCCTCTGCCTCTATCTATCTTAGACTCAACCTCTTCTCTCAACAATTACTGTGTATGTCATCTTTCCTTCTGTTTCTTTTAACTCTGTCCTATCTCACCCCCCATTTACACCTCACTCTATCCTAGCCTCCTTCTTCTCCTAGGCTATTATATATTTCTGTCCTATCTCACTCCCCCCTTTACACCTCTCGCTAACCTAGCCTCTTTCTACTCCTATACTATTATATATTTATGTCCTCTCTCACACCCCCCATTTACGCCTCAATCTAACCTAGCCTCCTTCTTCTCCTAGGCTATTATATCTTTCTTTTCGTTTAACTCTGCCCCTACCTCATCCCTCCTCTCCCCTCATCCCTGTGTGCTCGTGTAGTTCAGATCAGCTTCCTGCCCATACTGGGATGTCCATGGGTGTCTGTGTCTGACAGCTCCACTGCCTACAGCCTCTCTCTCCCCTCACTTTGTCCATCTGTTCTGTTTCATTTCTCCCCTTCCCTTGTCCCCTGCACCCCCCCCCCCCCCTCCTCCGCCCTCCGCCCTTCCCTCCACCCAGAGGGCTTGCATACTTCGGAGTCTATGTTTAGATATTAGGCCCATGCCAAACATTTAAATACACAGTTTAAGCAGTCTGTGACAATGACATGCCACAGACACGGATAAATTGATTCAAGAAGTCTGTCCCTGCCCATCCAAACACACGTAACAGTGCATGGGGTTAATATTGAGTTGTCCGCATGTCCGACCTTGCCAAAGGATGTGCTGAAGATGAAGTGAATACTTATTAGGACTTCAAAGCCTCCGGCTGTGGTTACAGTACGTTACTTCTACAATTCCCCTGCATTCATATGCATAGGAGAGAGACTGTGGCTTTGTAATGGTTCACATGAAAGACACACAGGCACACTGAATCCCATCTATATGAAATTAACCAGAACCTGCAGCACATGCCTCATTATCCTTCCTCTCCCCACTGCTCTACCTCCTCAGTCCCCCCCTCTATCTCTCTCTCTCTCTCTCTCTCTCTCTCTCTCTCTCTCTCTCTCTCTATCTCTCATTCCCTTGCTTTTGTGCCTGGATTATTTTTCAACACAATTGCTGTTTTATAGGTTCTGTCCCGTGTCTGCCATTACTTGAAATTTAGCCCTGTTTTCTGTTTATTTTCCCTAACAAGGGATTGTGTGTGTGTGTGTCTGTGCGTGCATGTCTTTGTGTCTGTTTATGTCTGTGTTTTTCATGTTGCATTTTCCATGGGGAGGCTTTAAAGGGGTGGCACTGGATGAAATGAAACAAAGGCAGCATCAACGACTAAATAATATCCAAACACACACCCACTTACAGACATATTCACCATCACAACCCCCTGAGACACACATTTGGGGTCAGGACAGTCCAGTCTAAATTCCACCACCACAGCTCCCCACTAGGGTTGAATGGCAGGTCTACCAGGATTTACCGCCCAAAACCACTCCCTTTTCATGGGATAAATAACTGTGAGAAACCGGTAAATTCGAATAAATGATTTATATGAACAGCATGGTGTGAAATGGAACTGTTAAATTATTATATGCAATGTCTCAATCTGGCTTCTCCACGGCCTCTGCATGATGAATCATCAACTCTCAGGGTGGGAACAGACAGCCCACAATGCATGTAGACCTATCTCATCATGGTAACTTTTTCTCTTGTGACAGGTAGGCCACATTTTCTCATTACTCTCCTGTGACGATCTGAAGGATCAGGTTACAGTGGGTTCGCTCTACAGCGTGCTCTCTCTCGTAGAGGGGGAGAGCGGGAAGTCGGCTGTTTTATGGTCGGACATAAAATACGCTGCCCCTATGCTCTGTAGTGTTCGAGATTGGAATGTAAACTGTGGAACACAGAGAGACCCTTGGACATCAAAAGTTTGAATAATTAAACAATATTTCTACTTTGGAGAATGTGGGAGTGGTCCATGGACACTTAAGGGACAGTCATGACGAGTCTGCTTCATTTGGTAATCTCATGAAGGACAGGAAACCCACATTACTGTATCTCTGTTTGTGTACACTTTCAATTATCAGATTCACATCTAGATGTTGGATAAAATGAATGAGTAAATATGAAACTATTTGTGAGAAGATGTACTGTGATGTTGGCCTTCTAAACGAGATACCTGTTAAGATGTAAAGTTTTAACTAGTCAGTGGCCACGCCCCCATGAGGCCAGACATTACATCAGGCGTCATGGGATCGCCCCTTTTTCCACAGAGTATAAAATCACTTCCTACAAAATGTATATTAAGTAAGAGAACGCCGGGACAGAGTCCCCACGTTGGAATGGCTACAATTCTATAGGCCATCAGACCATAAAATATGGAGCTGACGCTACATGTTGAAATGGTTAAGAACTACAACTCTATAGGCCACGGAGACCAGACAGTGTGTAGCGTTGGCTACACGGCTGGAAATGGTTCAACTCTGAGACAATCGATCACTACAGAATAAGAGCAAATCCTAGATGTAGAATTACTAGTCTGCAGCTGGAAATTACCTAAGTCTAGTACGAGAATACCGACAACCGTGGAAGCATCTATTCTATGCAACGACCATCTGTACGCCTGACGTATCCATTAGAACAGACACTATCTAGAGCCGCGGAGAAAGCTACAACCATGAAAGACATTGTGACTTCTGGGGAAGTTAGCCAGAGACTCTCTGATGAACTGACTCTCCAGCAGACGGACCGGCGATTCCAACAGAGAAGACAACAATGACATATGGGCGTAAATATATATATTGCAATTATTTTCGAATGAGCGGCCATTCATGTGCAAAGAATTATCATTTCAATTAAAATAATTATCAACTGTGTTTAGTGAATCCATTTTGTCTCTCCCGCTCTTTCTCTGTCCCCACCCCTTTCCATTGTCTACCAAGCCGTCATACCGGTTTAGCCCTCTAGGGACTTATTAATGCATTGTGTTAGTAACCAACAACTATATTGTCTGTTAATGTATTTCTGTGATTTATCTAGTTAGTTAATAAATAAATAATTAAGCCAATTTGTATATCGCTGATTCATTATGGAAACTAGGGTTTGTGCAGTTTGTGCAGATAACCAAGAGATTGCGACGTTCAGTAATGAGACCTGATGAGGTAATAATAACACATTAATACAAGACTATACTTGATAAGATATGAAAATAGTCGATTCGGGAAATAGAGACTCGATAAACATTTTCCCGTGGTGCACCGACTTCCTAGTTACTTGAAGTTTACACGATTAGTTTAATCACGTAATAATAATTACACATAGAGAATTGATTTGATAAAATAACAGTCTTCACATTTAATGATAGTCCAGACATAATAATTTGCTACAGCATAGTTGTCACGACTTCTGCCGAAGTCGTTGCCTCTCCTTGTTCGGGCGGTGTTCGGCGGTCGACGTCACCGGTCTTCTAGCCATCATCGATCCATTTTTCATTTTCCATTGGTTTTGTCTTGTCTTCCCACACACCTGTTTTCAATCCCATCCATTACCTCTTGTGTATTTAACCCTCTGTTTCCCCTCATGTCTTTGTCAGAGATTGTTTTATGTCAAGTGTTGTTTCTTGGTGTATAGGTGCGCGACGGGTCCTCGTACCCATGTTTATTTTATGTATGTACATTTTCGTGTTTGGAGCATGTTAAGTGGACATTTATTAAAAGTCTCCATTTAAACTCTGTTTAACTCTCCTGCGCCTGACTTCCCTGCCACCTATACACACGACTCTGAATAGTTTATAATATAAAGACAGAACGCACGTCTAATTTACCCATCTCCTTCTGGCTTTCGGCGGTCACCTTATTTTATAAATATATATATTGCAGCTGCAGAATATTAAAACAACCTATCACTCGAATATCGTTGCTTTCAATCAGTGCACGCACAAGCCCTCTCTCACAGTCTTTCTCTCTCCATCAAATCCATTCAAATTGCATCGAAAATAGATATTCCTGTTCTAGATTGATATATAGCCCTATCTATAGATGTCTTAGACGACCTCGTCCAGTTAACAAACGTAATGCAGTATTAGCCTTATATTTAGCTAATGAATGATAGATTATGCATAATAAGCTTCTAACTTATAGCTTCTGTCTCTTGCGCAATACGCACACACCTGTGCTCAGCTGGCCTCTTCTCCTTAAAAAAAAACGGTCCTTAGCTCTTGGAGTCCCATGCAGGAAAAGCTAGACTAGAATAACTTGCTGGACAGAATTGATTTTGCATTTCTTATACCAATAGACTATTCGAAGAGGTACGCAAGCTCTTGTTTGATGAATGTTAAATACAGCAGCCAATAGAAATCCCTGGTAGTTGGAAAGAAGAGCGAAAGTGCGACGTCGGTAGGCTAGTTATTTATTCAGACCCATAACCATTCAATCTTCACCACTGATCTTCGTCCTATAATATTCAAGGACGTCATTGGGAGGATGATGATGAGGACAACTAAACTTATTTCAATGAACTGTTGAAAGCGAGAAGGAATGAAGCGACAATAGAGAAAGAGGTAGGCTAATAACATTAGGGGAAATATTATGAAAGGTATATATGTGTCAGCCTACTAATTATACATAGGCCCGATTATGTTTCAAAATTCAAATCAAATTTACTAGCCTATACTTGTTGGCCGCATGTCCTGCACCAGAATCCCATGTTATCTCCCTGCTTTATCAGGGTTTGAATGAGTTTCCTAATTCCAGCCATATAATACAGCATAGTACAATACAGTACAGTAATACAGTTCACACTCAAAAAGATGAGCCCACTGGAGCTAGTTTCATTACAGTATTTACCAAAGAGAGTGTAACGGCTTTCCTCCATCTCTTCATCCGAAGAGGAGTAGCAAGGATTGGACCAAAGTGCAGCGCGGCTAGTGTTCAACATGTTTAATAAAGAACAAGTGAAAACACTACAAACATACAAAATAACAAAATGTGCAAAAACCGAGACAGACCTATCTGGTGCAGACAATCACAGAGACAGGAAACAAACACCCACAAAATCCCAACACAAAACAAGCCTCCTATATGATTCTCAATCAGGGACAACGATTACCATCTGCCTCTGATTGAGAACCATATTAGGCTGGACATAGAAACAGACAAACTAGACACAACATAGAATTCCCACCCAGCTCACGTCCTGACCAACTAAACACATACAAAACAGAAAACAGGTCAGGAACGTGACAGAACCCCCCCCTCAAGGTGCGAACTCCGGGCGCACCCCTAAAACTCAAGGGGAGGGTCTGGGTGGGCATCTGTCCGCGGTGGCGGCTCCGGCGCAGGACGAGGACACCACTCCACCACTGTCTTTGTCCCCCTCCTTAGCGTCCTTTGAGTGGCGACCCTCGCCCACGACCTTGGCCTAAGAATCCTCCCCAAGGCCCCCACATGATTTAGGAGGTAGCTCAGGACAGAGAGGTAGCTCAGGACAGAGAGGTAGCTCAGGACAGAGAGGTAGCTCAGGACAGAGAGGTAGCTCAGGACAGAGGGGCAGCTCCGGACAGAGGGGCAGCTCCGGACTGAGGGGCAGCTCCGGACTGAGGGGCAGCTCCGGACTGAGGGGCAGCTCATGACTGGAGGGCAGCTCATGACTGGAGGGCAGCTCATGACTGGAGGGCAGCTCATGACTGGAGGGCAGCTCATGACTGGAGGGCAGCTCATGACTGGAGGGCAGCTCATGACTGGAGGGAAGCTCATGACTGGAGGGAAGCTCATGACTGGAGGGAAGCTCATGACTGGAGGGAAGCTCATGACTGGAGGGAAGCTCATGACTGGAGGGAAGCTCATGACTGGAGGGCAGCTCATGACTGTAGGGCAGCTCATGACTGTAGGGCAGCTCATGACTGTAGGGCAGCTCATGACTGGCTGACGGCTCTGGACGCTCATGGCTGACTGACGACTCCGGCAGATCCTGTCTGGTTGGCGGCTCTGGCAGATCCTGTCTGGTTGGCGGCTCTGGCAGATCCTGTCTGGTTGGCGGCTCTGGCAGATCCTGTCTGGTTGGCGGCTCTGGCAGATCCTGTCTGGTTGGCGGCCCTGGCAGATCCTGACTGACGAATGGCTCTAGCGGCTCCTGACTGACGAACGGCTCTGACGGCTCGGGACAGACGGGCGGCTCTAACGGCTCGGGGGAGACGGATGGCTCAGACGGCGCTGGGGAGACGGATGGCTCAGACGGCGCTGGGGAGACGGATGGCTCAGATGGCGCTGGGGAGACGGATGGCTCAGATGGCGCTGGGGAGACGGATGGCTCAGATGGCGCTGGGGAGACGGATGGCTCAGATGGCGCTGGGGAGACGGATGGCTCAGATGGCGCTGGGGAGACGGATGGCTCCGATGGAGCTGGGGAGACAGATGGCTCCGATGGCGCTTGGCAGACGGCCGGTTCTGACGGCGTTGAGCAGACGGACAGTTCAGACGGCGTTGAGCAGACGGACAGTTCAGACGTTGTTGGGCAGACGGGCAGTTCAGGCGCCGCTGGGCAGACGGGCAGTTCAGGCACCGCTGGGCAGACGGCAGACTCTGGCCGGCTGAGACGCACTATAGGCCTGATGCGTGGTGCCGGAACTGGAGGTACCGGGCTGAGGGCACGCACCTCAGGGCGAGTGCGGGGAGGAGGAACAGGGCTCTGGAGATGCACTGGAAGCCTGGTGCAGGCACTGGTGGTACTGGGCTGGGGCGGGAAGGTGGCGCCGGATATACCGGACCGTGAAGGAGGACACGCGCTCTTGAGCACCGAGCCTCTCCAACCTTACCAGGTTGAATGGTCCCCGTAGCCCTGCCAGTGCGGCGAGGTGGAATAGCCCGCACTGGGCTATGCAGGCGAACCGGGGACACCACCTGTAAGGCTGGTGCCATGTACGCCGGCCCGAGGAGACGTACTGGAGGCCAGATATGTTGGGCCGGCTTCCTGGCACCCGGCTCGATGCCCAACCTAGCCCTACCAGTGCGGCAAGGTGGAATAGCCCGCACTGGGCTAAGCACGCGTACTGGGGACACCGTGCGCTCCACCGCATAACACGGTGTCTGACCAGTACGACGCCCTCTCACTCCACGGTAAGCCCGGGGAGTTGGCTTCGCCACACTCCCCTTTAGTTCCCCCCCAATAAATTTTTGGGTGAGCCTCTCGGGCTTCCAGACGCTCTGCCTTGCTTTCGCCTCATAAAACCTCCTCTCCGCTTTGGGGCGGCGACACTCCACTGGCTCTGCCCAGGGTCCTTTACCGTCTAGGATTTCCTCCCAAGTCCATTCCTCTTTTCCCCATTGCTGTTGTTCTTGCCTTCCTTCTCCAATCCGCTTGGTCCTGTTATGGTGGGTGTTTCTGTAACGGCTTTCCTCCATCTCTTCATCCGAAGAGGAGTAGCAAGGATTGGACCAAAGTGCAGCGCGGCTAGTGTTCAACATGTTTAATAAAGAACAAGTGAAAACACTACAAACAACATACAAAATAACAAAATGTGCAAAAACCGAGACAGACCTATCTGGTGCAGACAATCACAGAGACAGGAAACAAACACCCACAAAATCCCAACACAAAACAAGCCTCCTATATATGATTCTCAATCAGGGACAACGATTACCATCTGCCTCTGATTGAGAACCATATTAGGCTGGACATAGAAACAGACAAACTAGACACAACATAGAATTCCCACCCAGCTCACGTCCTGACCAACTAAACACATACAAAACAACAGAAAACAGGTCAGGAACGTGACAGAGAGCATATAGCTAGCTACATCTATGGGCTTTTATGTTTTTCTGTCGTGTGTAATGTGCAGTAGACTATATTGTACATGTATTGGATAATGACACAATCATTTTGGCTATTTTGGGGTTGGGCTCATTATATTTCTTTACTGTAAGGCTCATCAAATGTATTTAATGTATGGCTCATCAGGCTCAGGCAGTATCAGGCTTGAATTTTCGATCCAAGCTCTAATCAAATCCAGACATATGCCTATTTATATGCTTTATAATGCTTTTGAATGACACCTCCGGTTTTGGCGGGAAATACCGGGTTACCTGGGAGAAAAAGGATTTATTCTTGGATGGAACATCTGTTAAATACCGGGAAAATATTCAACCCTACTCCCCACTCCTGTCTCTGCCATTCCCTCAGAGCGGCATTAAAGGGGTCTGAGTCAGAGGCGGTCCATGCCCATGCAAGCCTGCATCAAACCCCCACAGCACAGAAAGCCAGCCCTCCATTCACCTGCACTAATCCTCAGGATAAATAAACCATGCGCAGAGAAAAGCTGTGCAGCCAGCATAGAGCTATTTTCAGACACAATGTTTTTCTACACCCGTCTGAAATGTATTCATAAAGAGCATTTCTCCCTCCCTCGCTCTCTCTCTCTCAGGTCTGGGCAAATAGGGTGCGTTTGAGCAACGCCACTGATCCGTCTAGGAGCCAACTGGAGTCACAGTGATGCACGGTGACGCTCCATTCCCAGAACAAGAGGAGATGCATTATCTCTCATCTGGAGGCCGCTTTCAATGAGGGGTTTGGATAGGGTTATCAGACTGGGCTAAGACATGGGGAAGCTTTGAATTAATGGTAGAGAAACACATTCATCCACTTTAAACTTCTGTATCTCATTGAATGTATTTTTTTATGCCGCCTGTAATCTATCTTGCTGTATTTTGTGGAGAAATGGCAAAACAAATACAATGTTTATTTAGGGTCAGTTCCTCTTGTCCCTCTGGGTTGGTTTCTTGGACAAGATCACGTGCTTTGTGTGGAGAGTGAGCCATGAAGTGTGTGTGTGCCTATGCCTGTGTGTGCGTGCATTATGCATTTGTAAATGCGTATGCCTGTGTGTGCGTCACAGGAGGTTGGTGGCACCTTAATTGGGGAGGAGGGCTCATGGTAATGGCTGGAAAGGAATACATGGAATGGTATCGAACTCATCAAACACCTGGATTCCATGTGTTTGATACCATTCCATTCACTCCATTCCAGACATTATTATGAGCCCTCCTCCCCTCAGCAGTCTCCCGTGGTATGCATATGCCTGTGAATGTGTGTGCACATTTGCATATGCCTGTTTGTGTGTGTGTGTTTTTAATGAAAATAAAGTCATGTGTGTGTGTATTCATGCATCTGGTGTCTGCCTGTGTGTGCTTGTGTGTGTGCATTCCTGTCAGCTTAAGTGTATGTGAACATGAACACACATACAGTACCAGTCAAACGTTTGGACACACCTACACATTCCAGGGTTTTTCTTTATTTTTACAATTTTCTACATTGTAGAATAATAGTGAAGACATAAAAACTATGAAATAACACATATGGAATCATGTAGTAACCCAAAAAGTGTTAAACAAATCAAAATATATATTTTATATTTGAGATTCTTCAAAGTAGCCACCCTTTGCCTTCATGACAGCTTTGCACACTTTTGGCATTCACTCAACCAGCTTCATGAGGTAGTCACCTGGAATGCATTTCAATTAACAGGTGTGTCTTGTTAAAAGTTAATTTGTGGAATTTCTTTCCTTCTTAATATGTTTGAGCCAATCAGTTGTGTTGTTACAAGGTGGCATACAGAAGATAGCCCTATTTGGTAAAAGACCAAGTCCATATTACGGCAAGAACAGCTCAAATAAGCAAGGAGAAATGACAGTCCATCATTACTTTAATATATGAAGGCCAGTCAATGCGGAAAATTTGAAGAACTTTGAAAGTTTCTTCAAGTGCAGTCGCAAAACCCATCAAGCGCAATGATGAAACTGGCTCTCATGAGGACCGCCACAGGAAAGGAAGACCCAGAGTTACCTCTGCTGCAGAGGATAAGTTCAGTAGAGTTACCAGCCTCAGAAATTGCAGCCCAAATAAATGCTTCACAGAGTTCAAGTAACAGACACAACTCAACATCAACTGTTCAGAGACTGCGTGAATCAGGCCTTCATGGTTGAATTGATGCAAAGAAACCACCACTAAAAGGACACAAAAAATAGGAAGAGACTTGCTTGGGCCAAGAATCACGAGCAATATACATAAGACCGGTGGAAATCTGTCCTTTGGGCTAATGAGTCCAAATTTTTGATTTTTGTTTCCAACCGCTGTGTCTTTGTGAGACGCAGAGTAGGTGAATGGATGATCTCCGCATGTGTGGTTCACACCGTGAAGCATGGAGGAGGAGGTGTGATGGTGCTTTGCAGGTGACACTGTCAGTGATTTATTTAGAATTCAAGGCACAGTTTACCAGCATGGCTATCACAGCATCCTGCAGCGATACGCCATCCCATCTGGTTTGCGCTTAGTGGGACTATCATTTGGTTTTCAACAGGACATTGACCCAACACACCTCCAGGCTATGTAAGGGCTATTTGACCAAGAAGGAAAGTGATGAAGTTCTGCGCATCAGATGACCTGGCTTCAACCCAATTGAGATGGTTTGGGATGAGTTGGACCGCAGAGTGAAGGAAAAGCAGCCAACAAGTGCTCAGCATATGTGGGAACTCCTTAAAGACTGCTGTAAAAGCATTCCAGGTGAAATTGGTTGAGAGAATGTGTGCAAAGCTGTCATCAAGGCAAAGGGTGGCTACTTTGAAGAATCTAAAATCTATTTTGATTTGTTTAACACTTTTTTGGTTACTATATGATTCCATATTTGTTATTTCATCGTTTTAATGTCTTCACTATTATTCTACAATGTACTCTCCCATCACCTCCAGTCTCCTGCTCTATTTGGAAGGTCCAGTGCTGACAACTGGGCATTGGCTAGCCTATAACATTACTGCATCACTCTTCTTCATAAGCTTTACGAGTATTCACCCACCGCTTTAGGTAGAGTGGTTATCTTTACCATTGATCCAACTTCTGAGATGGTCAGCACTAAATACATTGTATTCAGCAGAGGGAATCAAACTCATTTGGTACAGCATGCATGCCTCATCACAACGGCATGAGGGATCAACTTCAACGCTGCCCTTTAAGTGATTTCACATGCTCCTTAAATTTCCGCCTCACTTCTCTTGTCTTTTTTTAGAAAACCTGACACTCACAGAAAAGGGATGAAGAGGGATTCCGGGGGAACGGGAGAAATAGGGAAAGGGCAAAGGAGTGGAGGATAGAGAGAGTGCAGCATGAAAAGATAATGAGAATTGTCATGCCCATGGGGGTGGTGCGAAGGAGACGTAGTGGTCAAAATGAAGGAGCGATGAGGGAAATTGTTGAAAGGAAGAGAAAAGAGAGAAAAAGAAAGCGGGAGAATGGTTGGATACACACCACACGAGGGCCTGAGGGTATTTGTACTTGCATTTATTAGTGATCCCCATTAGCTAATGCAAAGGCAGCAGCTACTCTTCCTGGTATCCAAACACATTACGGCACTTACATCACACAAAAAAACAAAAGATAAAACAGCACATCAAATAACATTATTACACCAGTACATATCTACAATACAAAATGTATAATACCACCATACAACAATATTACAATGTACGTGTGTGTGGAGTGTGTGTACTAGCGTGCGTGTGCGTTTGCATGTGTCTGCACCTGTATGTGTCTCCTCACAGTCATATTGAAAGCTCATATTCCCCAAGTCCAGAACAGACTATGGGAGGTGCAAAGTACTACATAGAGCCATGGCTACATGGAACTCTATTCCACACCAGGTAGCTGATGCAAGCAGTAGAATCAGATTTAAGAAACAGATCAAAATACACCCGCTGTTCCATAAGGTGTATTTTTGATCTGTTTCTTAAATCTGATTCTACTGCTTGCATCAGCTACCTGGTGTGGAATAGAGTTCCATGTAGCCATGGCTCTATGTAGTACTTTGCACCTCCCATAGTCTGTTCTGGACTTGGGGATTGTGAATGGACATTTGGTGGCATGTCTTGTGGGGTATGCATGGGTGTCTGAGCTGTGTGCTAGTAGTTTAAACAGACATCACTGTGCATTCAGCATGTCAACACATCTTACAAAAACAAGTAGTGATGAAGTCAAGAGAGAGATTGACATGCATATGATTAATGTTAGCTCTCCGTGTGCATTTAAGGCCCAACGTACTGCCCTGTTCTGAGCCAAGTCCCTCTTTGTGGCACCTGACCACACGACTGAACAGTAGTCCAGGTGTGATAAAACCAGGGCCTGGAGGACCTGCCTTGTTGATAGTGTTGTTAAGAAGGCAGATCAGCGCTTTATTATGGGCAGACTTCTCCCCATCTTAGCTACTGTTGTATCAATATGTTTTGACCATGACAGTTTACAATCCAAGGTTTCTCCAAGCAGTTTAGTGACCTTAACTTGCTCAATTTCCACATTATTCATTACAAGATTTAGTTGAGGTTTAGGGTTTAGTGAATGATTTGTCACAAAAACAATGCTATTAATTTTGAAATAATTAGGACTAACTTATTATTCCTTACCACCCATTCTGAAACTAACTGCAGCTCTTTGTTAAGTGTTGTAATCATTTCAGTCGCTGTAGTAGCAGACATGCATAGTGTTGAGTCATCCGCATACATAGACACACTTTAATGGCTTTAATCAAAGCCAGTGGCGTGTCATTAGCAAAGAATGAAAAAAGTAAGGGGCCTAGACAGTTGCCTTGGGCAATTCCTGATTCTTCCTGGATTATGTCGGAGAGGCCTCCAATAAAGAACACCCACACAGGTCACAAAGCTGAAGTTATGTCTGACTTCGTTTTGTTAATCATTAATCGTCTTCACACAGAGTGCTTTTGTTTCAGCCCAATGTAGATGCAATTTGATGCTTTCTATCTTCCATTTCCTTCACAGCTAAAATGAGGCAGCGATGTGCAAAGATCAAACGCTATTTTTGTGAGGAAGCCGGCGATTTGTTGCTTTGCATTCGTCGATCACCAAACCCCGCAAGGAAAAGGAAGTTGCCAGAGTCGACATGACA